>NC_027755.1:16164772-16214928 GCF_000695525.1 Brassica oleracea var. oleracea
TTGTATTATAATATAATCCAAAAAATCCGCGCTTTCCAAGCGCGGATCAAAATCTAGTATGACTCTTATAAACTAATAATATAAGATGAAAAATTGATCACATCCTACAGCCCTGAGCTGCTCAGGACAATGATGTTTGATGGCAACAACCGTGCTCAGGTGTTCTTCAAGCAACATGGATGCACAGACGGTGGAAAAATCAAAGCTAAGTACACTTCAAGAGCTGCTGATTTGTATAGGGAGATTCTTGCTAAAGAAGTTGCTAAAGCCATTGCAGAGGATACTACTATTGCTCTGCCTGAAGAATCTACTGTCAAGGAAGAGTTACCTCCTAGAGAAACTTCTGCTGTGCTACAGCTGTGCCTAGTACGTTTTAAGAGACCTATTGGTGCTAAAAGGACAACGAGCAAAACTGGTGGTCTTTGTGCAAGGAAGCTTACTTCGAAGGTAAGTCTCAGGTTGTTGTGTTGAGCGTTAACGTTTCTGCTATCTTGTTTAAATTGAGATATCTTATTTTGGCATACAATGCAGTCAACAGGAAAGCTCTATGAGTAGAAACCTGAAGAAGTTGCACCGGTTATTCCTGCTGCTGCATCAGCTGGTTCATCGTATGCCTCTGAGTTTGAGTACAATGACGGCTTGCAATCCGGAGGACAAAGCAGTGGTGGTGGTGGTCCAAACGCAAAGTCCATCTCTTCTGCTCAGTATTTTGGTGATCAGAACAAAAACGCTGATCTTGAATCCAAAGCTACTCTTCAGAAGTTTTCAGTGAGTAACATTCCACACAACGTCATAGAACCAGTTTCTTAGGAATCTAATGTGATTGTGGGAAATGACAGGGCTCAATATCTATCTCAAGTGCTGATTTTTTCGGTCATGACCAAGATGATTCCAGTGTTGATATAACTGCTAGTGATCTCATTAACCGACTTTCTTTCCAGGTAAAAGATTTATACTACAAAATGTCTTGTCTTCTTCAGGCACTAACCTATTTGATGAATGTTTCTATCAGGCACAACAAAATCTCTCGTCGATAGTGAACATAGCAGGCGAAACGAAGAAGCTTGGAACTTTGGCCTCTGGTATCTTCAGTGATCTTCAGAACAGAATGTTGTAAGAAGGAGACGTCTTTCATGTTTTTTTTTCTATACAGAAACTTCAAATGACGTACAGGTTTCCCTATTTCTAGAGAACTTTTTTTTTAATTGAGAGGTGGCTATTGATGTTATCAAAGCTATATGGATAATAATACTATTAAATAGATATGTCAGACTTTTATTAATCTTGTTTGTTTGCAGGAAAAGGTGGATTTCATCGATTCAATTGTTACGGCACCAATGTGTTTTGAATGTTAATCTAGAGTTGCTTTCCCTTAGTAGAAGAGAGAAACCTCTCACTCTCCCCCTTATGTTACATGGAAGCGGAAGCGGGTACGTGGAAGCGGAAACGTATAGAAACGCAGAAGCGAGATCTTTTAAAAAATTAGGAAGCGGATACGTGTTGGAAACGTAACCATATATATACATATATAAGAATTTTTATAAAAATCTAGAACTAAAAATTATATGATTTAAATTTAAAATAAAGCATTTTTTTCATTTATAATAATTTTGAAATAATTTCATATTGAAACTGTGAAAATACACATAAATTAAATTTAAAATAAATTACTATATTAATTATTTTTGATACTTTATAATTAATTGACATATTATATTTGAACATATGATTTATATTTAATAAAAAACTCAATGCATAAAGATAATTTATAGTATTAATTTTAATATTCGCATACTTTTATTATCTCTATTCAATACTATTAAAATTTGGATTTTATATATATTAAAAACTATAATTTTATATTTTTATTGATCTAAGACATTGTGTTTTTTTAAAGAATAAAAGCGTGATTCCAAAACGGAATCATAAGTTGCCAACGTGTTTTTAAAGAGAATATTTTAGAATCATTTTGGAAGCGAGATTCCATAAGCTTCCACAAAGTTCCGATTCCGATTCCGGTTCCGAAACGGAAAATGGACGTCCGATGAAGCTCCCGTGCAACGTAGATTCTCCGTTCCCCATATATATATATATATATATATTTTTGAAACACCATCTATATTATTATTTAAAACAATGATTTTGCTAATGTATCATATTCTACATGATTTTAGCTAATTTGATTATTTGTTATGTTCGTAATAATTTTAATTAATATTTTTGCTTATTTGTTACCTTTAATGAATAGTAGTAATATATAATTAACAACAAATTTTATATTTCATATTAACAACATAATAATATTGTATCAACTATCAACTAACCATGTTTAAAAATTACTACATTTTGACCCGCACTTAGAAAGCGCGGGTTGGGTTTGTTTTCGAAATTAAATGTTTTTTTAAAATGAATTTCAATATAAAATAGTGTATAGGTCTAGGTACATTTACATGGAATCGTGAACCGGACCATATCAAACAAAAAAATACAAAACCAAAATTGAAATTAATTTCATAAATAACCCAGCAGATATGATATCTCTGAAGCCGAAAATTGAAACCAAACATAGAACCAAATGGGTACCTGAGTTTTAAAATGCAAATTATATACCAATAAATAATAATTATATTTGATTTCTAAATAACCAAATATCTAAAAACTACTATTTATAAACCAAATTACCAAAATTGAATTATCCTAATATTTTTTATTCAGTATATCAGATATTTTTATTCGATATTACTCAAAATGGAAATACCCAAAATATCAGATATTTTTTATTTAAAATTATCCAAATCATTTAATATTTTTATTTGAACAAATTGAATTTCCCGATATTTAAATTGAAAACCCAAAATTATCCAATATGTTTTATCTATTATTATGAAATTAACTGAAACCCAGAATTGAACCGAAACATAATTGGACCTAGATAAAATCCACAAACCCACCATAAACATTTGAACTGGTATTGGCTACCCCGGTAAAAACCCAGTAAAACATGATAACACTTTTTGAAAAAATTGATTAAAATTTTCATGTATTTTATAATAATACAAAAAACTAAATAAACTATTTAATTTATCCCCGCAAAATCCAGAAAAATCTGATAACACTTTTTATAAAATTGATAAACTTCTCCTGTATTTTATAATAATAAATAAAACTAAATAACCTATTAGACTTGTCAATTTATATAAATTATACTAAAGCGTGATTTGCAAGTAAATATTTTTGTTATTAATGTGTTAGCTTTAATTTAGGGGTTAGTTATTCAATGTTTTTAGGAATATTTAGTTGATCTATTAACAGTTTCAAAATGATTTAAGGAAATCTGTAATTCTTATTTTGTATTACAAATGATTTTTCTGTTTTTATAATAATAAGTTTCAAAATCATATTTACAACTAAACCGGTTAAAATTTCAAAATTGTATATACGTTACATTACACATATAATCCGGTTTAGTGGTGTTCTCCTCGATTACACTATTACAGTTATTTGGTAGTGAATTTTTAATGTTAATAATTGTAAAATGGATAGCAGAAATTTTGGCACTTGATTTTACACTCTTGGTTGACATTTTTATATAAACCAAATTATGCAGAGATTGGTAATGTTGCCGAAAGATGAAACATGTTTTATTGGTTTAATTGGTTTGAGAGGTACAAATATAATTATTGGATCAATAAACTTTAATGGGCTTTTTATTCCCTTTGTTTATACGACAGAAGAGCATTAAAATCTTAAACATCTAACTTCTCATGTATTTGGTAAGATAATAGTCATTAGCATATTTTCCATATATTCTTTTTGGAGATATGTTTGTTTTTTATTTTAAAATTTTAATGATGGTCACATGTTGTTATAATATATAGGGAAATACCAAAATATAATAAAAAGAAAGGATCTGAACAACTTTCATGGTAGATTTTTTGGGACTCCTTCCCTTTTAATAGTATTATTATTAGACTTTCATGATTGTTGCTAGGTTATATAACCAATTAATATCTGTGCTCCCACGAGTTTAAAACTTCTCCATCGTCTAATTTTTTCTTTTTGGTTATATGTAGGTTTGCTATTTTCCAACTTGGTTTTTCCGTCTTTGTTTATTATTTTGTGCAGATCTAAAGGTTCAGAATCAAATGAATAGAAAAGAACACAATTTAGAATAATTATTTCTGTTCCATAAGCCATAGCACGAAACAAGTCTTTATTTCTGTTCGTTTGGTACAAGGACTCCTAAATCTACTGTGGTTGTTTGTAGTATTTGATATGCACCTTAAATTATGATTTTATCCTTTTCTATGTATTGCAGCCATAGTCGTACATGTATGTCACTTTAACCCTGATCATGGAGCATTGACGGACCCATCTCCAAAGCTTCCTTTGAGTAAAATAGCTTATGTCTTGGCAAACAGACACATGAGAATTTCAGGTTTCCTTGCACAGTCTTCCCTCACCTGCTACCTTGTGAAGCTAACAGTGGACGCGATGGAAAACAGCTCCATTGACTCCTCTTGAACCAAAGTTGTTCAATCAGTAGCTGAGCAAACTGAAATTCTATGAGTTGTCTGTTGGAACTATTTTTTTGAGCATTATGAAAAATGTATTCATATGCTAAAAATAGAATTAGTCTAAAAATAGAATTAGTGTGAATGAGAAATGGAAGTTCAAAGTGGGTTGATTATAAATCTTAAAATGACATTTGTAAAATGTCCCACATTGAAAATATGAGGAGAAAAATCATTTATATTTAAAATGGAGAAATCACAACAAAGCTCAAAGCTTTAATATACTTAATATATTGTGAAGAGGAGATATCCGTACCGAGCTAAGGGTTTGGACTTCGGGTTTGGTAAATTGACCAATTGATCAAATAGTTAATCTTTTGATCTAAGTTTTTTTTTTATTGTTGACAAAGTCAAAATAAGAATATAAAAATATCTCCTATAATTATGATGGTGATGTGATTTAATGGTATTTAGTGCAAAGTCAATTTGATTTTGTAACCTAAAACATTTATGCACAATTAAAAGAATTATTATGATAATAATTCAGTCTCCATGTTTATGGTTGTACGTTAGAAAACGTATGGATTATGGGCTATATAAGAAAGACATAATCATCTCATTTCATACACGATCAACAACAACAAGAAAACATCCTTCCCCTTGAATAATTTATTTTTTAGTTTTTGAGTGTGAGAGTACATCACATAAATAGAATCGATAGATTCTGTTTTTCGGTGATGGTAAACATAAATAATGTTGCAGTTGTATCTTCGGAATCTGAGCGCCATGAAACCGTCACACTACATGGCGTTATTTATTTTTAAGAAGGTTAAAGAAGCCGGAATCGGATCTTGTTTTATCATAAAAACATGAATTCGAGAATTCATGGTGATGGAAAATACAAGCAATTGTTATGATCTTTTCAGATAGATCATGTGCAGGGATCTTTTATAATCATTATTGCTTTTCTCTGAATCTTCTTTATCATCAAGCGCTGATCATTAGTTACAAATTTTCTGGAAAAAAAAAACAATTTGATTTGATTTGTCTATTGACGTGTTGAAACCGTCGTGTTACACTTTCGCTTTGATTTTTAAAATTATTTTGAAACAAAAATGTGACTTGTATGATCTAATTTTGGTTTACTTCTGGTTTAACCATGCTTATACAGCTGGTTTTTATCAAAATTCAAGCGTTTGATCTTGCATATATTAGCAAGAGTCAAGTGTTTCTTGTAGCATTTTTAATATGAGTTAAATGATTAGTATGCATATATTAGCAAGTGTGGAGCGTTTGTTCTTGTGGCATATTTAATGCATTTATTTTTGTGTATTTGTTTTGCATTTAGTTGTGAACAAATAATTTATTTGTTCAAAATATGTTACTGCTTTGACTCTTTTGAATCCATTTCAAGCAATCTAACGTTTAAGACTTTAGAGATTCTATTTTGTTATCTTGACTTTTGTTGTTAAATAGTTTTTTTTTTAAGTGTTTCTTTCAATGGTCAAAAATGTGTAAATGCTTGAATTGGTTAAAGACAAATTATTTGCTTTAATTATCAAGAATGAGAATGACTAACTTTTTTGATTTCTTGTTTCAGATTTTCTTGGAACTACTTATATAATTTGATTATCAAGTGTTTGATCAAGAGAAAAGAAAAGCTTGATCATGAGAAAAGAAAATTGATTCAATTTTCAAGCATAGTTATATATAAAAAAAGAAAACAAAACATTTTGATCTTTGAGAGATCAAGTTGTATGATTTTGTGAGTCGACGCCCCAAATTAAATTTGGGAGAGGTCCGCCACATATAAATCATTTTCCATAGGAAATAAAAGGTTTGTTGATACAGATCAAAACATTTATATTTCGTCAATGCTTATATGCAATTTGTAAGAGAATTGACCATGAAAAAAAAAATGAAAACTCTAAAGCCAATATGACTGAAACTGACATGTGTTTTGTAGTTTCTAAAGTCAATATGGTTGAAAATAACCATATAAGATGGTGGTTTTGATGGCACAAATAATATCTTGTAATGATATATATATTTGAAAAAAAAAAGCAAAATATGTGTTTGGAAAAATCCAAAACATACGAGTTGGATTTATAAATCAACTTAAGAGAACTATGAAGATAGTTGTTTGAAATATGTGAATTTCTAAAAATGAAATACATTTTTTAAAAAAATTGTAATAATTTTCGAAAATGCTTTTATTTATTTAAATCTAAAGGAGTTGTAGATTAACTTTCTAAACTCTTAAGAGATGTTAAATATAAATGTGCATGTTTTTTGAGTTATCTCAAGAAATGTGGGGAAGCTTTGCTTACCATATAAAGTCGTTGGCAAGAGGTCATATGAACTTAGTGATAGTTATCACAACATGATTTAAAAAAAAAAACTAGTGTCATGCACTGAGTTTTGTGTATAATGGTTAATTGTATCTTGAATAAAAGATGACAAAAATCATTAGACAATTGATCTCGACTAATCTCAAGAGAATATGTTCATTATGATGACAACCTAGGATCCTTATATTAAAGGTGTATCATGAGATCAAGTTGTTATATCATCTAAAGGAATGGGTAGCCTGTGAATTAAGATGAGGTTTGGCGGTAACTCTACCTAACTGACTGGAGATCCCAAGAAATAGGTTCAAGGAGATAACTAAGTCAAACTAAATTTGCCCAAAGCACTGTAAGACTTCGGTCTAAACCCAGTTCCTATGATGATTAAACAGTGATACATGTAAGGAATATAGGATAAGCGTTAGCTTTTAATGATTTGTGTCCATAGCTTTGAGATATGAATGGAGTAGTACATGATACTCCTCTAAACAAAGCTAATGGCAAATCACCCGGTGAGTGTGAAATGGGGCCGTTTCTAGGAGAATGAAGGAAATGCTATATTCTCCAAGTTCACTCATGATTAACCAGGACTGTTCACGGCCAAAATGAACACAATAGAGAAACTAGTTCTGTGAGAGAATAAAGCTGTGTTATAGCTATTGTCTAGGTTTACACCAAAGCCCGGGAGGTTCAAGACATCATGGCCACCTCCTGGCCGAGTAAATCCGATAGCTATTAACAATGACTGGTTCAAGGCTGAAAAATTGCTACCAACTCATCATGCAGTGGATTTTTCGTTTGTACTCTCAAAAGTCATTAGATCGAGACTTGTCTAGGAAGTCAAGTCTGTCGAGACGTCTAGTGTCTAGAGTCATTTCTATTCATGTGGGGGATTGTTGGAACCATTTTTTGAGCATTATGAAAAATGTATTCATATGCTAAAAATAGAGTTAGTGTGAATGAGAAATGGAAGTTCAAAGTGGGTTGATTATAAATCTTAAAATGACATTTTTAAAATGTCCCACATTGAAAATATGAAGAGAAAAATCTTTTATATTTAAAATGGGAAAATCACAACAAAGCTCAAAGCTTTAATATACTTAGTATATTGTGAAGAGGAGATATCCGTATCGAGCTAAGGGTTTGGACTTCGAATTTGGTAAATTGACCAATTGATCAAATGGTTAATCTTTTGATCTAAGTTATTTTTTTTATTGTTGACAAAGTCAAAATAAGAATATAAAAATATCTCCTATAATTATGATGGTGATGTGATTTAATGGTATTTAGTGCAAAGTCAATTTAAGTTTGTAACCTAAAACATTTATGCACAATTAAAAGAATTATTATGATAATAATTCAGTCTCCATGTTTATGGTTGTACGTTAGAAAACGTATGGATTATGGGCTATATAAGAAAGACATAATCATCTCATTTCATACACGATCAACAAAAAAAAAAAGATCCTTTCACTTGAATAATTTATTTTTTAGTTTTTTTGAGTCTGAGAGTACATCACAGAAATAGGGTCGATAGATTCTGTTTTTCGGTGATGGTAAACAGAAACAATGCTGCAGTTGTATCCTGGGAATCTGAGCGCCATGAAGCCGTCACACTACGGGGCGTTTAAAGATTTAAGGAAAGAGATTAACTATCTCGACTATGCAATTCTTCTTTATTTTTATATTTCGGTATTGAAATTTTAATTTATGTTCTTATTATTCTTTACAAATATCAGTTGTCCTATAGTAGTAAAATAAAGTTCCTACATTGTCATGATGTACCAAAAACACTATTGATGAATGATCCCTCGCTGCTGTTTTGAATGTGACACAAGCAGTTGATCATCTTCATCAAGTGTTCATGATGCATTCATTCCAGCAGAAACACCTTTCTGAGTTTGGTGGCAGGCTGGTAGCAATTTATGTTTCTTTTGCGGCTGGAAGCCAGGACACAGTAATGGTGTTCTTTATGCCACTGCAGTTCAAACCAGAAAAAGATATTGTGGTTGGAAGAAAAGAAATGAGTTTTTTTAAATACTATAAATAATCGTTAAGATTCAGATGTAAATAATAATTTCCTTAAAGCAAACTGAAGGTGTTAAGATTAGTTTTGTTTTGCTTCTATTTCATGGCTGCATTTTACTGATTACCTTTTTAGGTTCATGTAAGAGGACATCTGAAGAATGAGTGTCCTTGTATTTGAATGTAAACCGGTTCGAATCAATCGATTAAAACCGAGATTACTTAAGCCGGTTTGTGGCTTGAGTTAGTAATCACGTGTTGTGTAGCACGTGCTGTGGGTGATGTAAAACGGTGCGTTTATAAGCCGTTAGACTATCTATCTCTCGAGGTGTATCGAGAAAGAGAGATAGAGAGAGTCACACAGATTGAGAGAGAGATCGAGTTGTGATCTAAGCTCGGGGTTAAGCTGAGCTAGTGAAGTTGCTGGTGATCCAGCTCCGGAGATATATAGCGGCTCTTCCACGTTGGGAGAGTGCGGTGAACTCCGGGTGACCAAATACTCTCTTGCATGTTTTCTTTACCACTTTAGATCAAACGCAATCGAGTAGAAAAGACCATTAGGAGCCGTAGATCGCACAAATTGGTATCAGAGCTGAGGTTCAGCTAACGGGAGGAAGCGATCTGCAGATCTAGGGTTTCGGAGGTGAAGCGATGACTGGAACAAAGTTCGAGATCGAACGATTCGATGGCGATGGTGACTTCTCTCTTTGGAAGAGAAGGATGTACGCTTACCTTAGCGTATCAGGCTTGAAAGACGTTCTTGCCGAGAAGACCTCAACCTCTGAGGTGAAAGAAGACGGATCTGGTGAAGAAGATCCTGAGGCCAAGAAGAAGAAGATCTCACACGAAGAATCAAGATTAGAACGGTGTGAGAAAGCGATGAACATGATCTTTCTCAACTTCGGAGATCATGTTCTGAGGAAGATCGAGAGATGCACCACCGCGGCAGAGACGTGGTCATTACTAGAAGCGTTGTACCTACCGAAGTCTCTTCCAAACAGAGTACACGCTCAGCTGAAACTCTACGGTTTCAAGATGCAAGATCAACGATCAATCGATGAGAACGTTGATGATTTCCTCAAGATTGTTGGTGAACTGAGTCACCTTAGTATCGAAGTACCCGAGGAAGTTCAGGTAGTACTCTTGTTGAATGCTTTACCGACGAGGTATGATCAGCTGAAGGAGACTTTGAAGTACAGTCGCGAAGCCATCAAAGTAGAAGATGTTACGAGCTCTGCAAAATCCAAAGAAAAGGAAATCAAGGAAACCTTCGGGTCTCATCCCAGCTCAGAAGGCCATTATGTTCGAGAGAGATCAGATTCAAGAAACTGGTCCAGTAACAGAGGCAAGTCATCAGGGAGGTCGAGGTCCAAGTCAGTGGATAAGAAGAAAATCTGTTGGATATGTGGAAAGGAAGGGCATTTCAAGAAGCAATGCTACAAGTGGTTAGAGAGGAACAAAGGAAAGACTCAGTCACACAGTCAACCTGAGTCGTCTATGGCTAGGGATGATGCCCATGACCTAGTGGGACTAATAGCATCAGAGGTCAATCTTTCACAAGGGCAGAATGAAGAAGAAGAGTGGGTACTAGACACTGGATGCTCATTCCACATGACGTCAAGAAAGGATGTGTTCATCGATTTTCAGAAAGCTACAGGGGGCAGGGTTCGTATGGCTAACAACAGCATCACAGAGGTTCAGGGTATAGGATCAGTGAGGTTCAGGAATCCAGATGGTACAACGTTCGTACTACATGAAGTCAGGTACATGCCAGGCATAGCAAGGAACCTGATATCGGTGGGAACTCTTGAAAGGAAAGGCTGCAAGTTCAAAGGCTCTGATGGTATGCTGAAGATAGTTATGGGATGTTCTGTGATCATGAGGGGAGAAATGAGAGGAAATGATACTCTCTACATACTTCAAGGAGGAGCCTTACCGTGCGAAGCTAATAGTTAAAGTCAGACAAAGGACGTTGCTGAGAGATTGGCTACCACCAAGCTTTGGCACAGTAGGCTTGGTCACGTGGGTCAGAAAGGTTTGGGGGTGCTGGCTAAAGAAGGATGCATCGACAAAGCGAGCATTACTGATATAGATTTCTACAAAGATTGTATCATAGGCAAGGCTCTAAGAGTGAGCTTTGGACCAGCGAAGCACGTTACCAAAGAGAAGTTAGACTACGTACATTCAGATCTTTGGGGGTCACAAAATGTTCCAAAGGAGCTTGGGACACTGTCAATACTTTATCTCATTCACAGATGATTGGTCTCGATAGGTGTGGATATATTTCCTTAAGACCAAAGATGAATCATTCGATAAATTCATCGAGTGGAAGAAGATGGTTGAAATGCAGTCAGAAAGGAAAGTGGAGAAGCTAAGAACGGACAACGGTCTTGAGTATTGCAACTGCAGATTTGATCAGTTCTGCAAAGACGAAAGAGTGGTGAGGCATAGGACGTGTACATATACCCCGCAACAGAACGGGGTTGCAGAGCGGCTCAACAGGAGTATTATGAACAAGGTTAGGAGCATGTTGAGCGAGAGTGGTCTGGATCAGAAGTTCTGGGCAGAAGCGGCATCTACGTCTGTATACGTCATCAACAGACTTCCCTCATCAGCTATTGAGTTCAAAATCCCAGAGTAGATGTGGACATCAGCTCTTCCAAATCTCTCAGGGCTCAGGAGATTTGGCTGCATTGTGTATGTTCATTCAGATGAGAGAAAGCTAAATCCAAGATCAAAGAGAGGCGTCTTCACAGGATATCCAGAAGGGGTGAAAGGCTTTAGAGTTTGGCTTCTGGATGAGGAAAAATGTGTCATAAGCAGATATGTCATTTTCCGAGAATAATTGATGTACAAAGACATCAACAAGGCAAACTCAGGTAACTCTGTTCCCTTAAATATTTATCTACTAATGAAAATTCGAGTTTTGAGAATGCAGGAGAACATGTTACAAGTAATGGTGATCAAGAGATGGAGACACAGTCAAATGAGGAACCTGTGTCTAGTTCTCAACAGTCATCAAGCGAGTCTACTGCACCTGCAGCTCAACAAGATGTAAGCGGGTATCAGTTGGTCAAAGACAGAGAGAAGCGACAGGTTCGTCAGCCATCAAAATTCAAATACTACCTAGTGTATGAGGGCGACGAAGAGATAGCTGGCTTTGCGTATCTTATGACGGAAGATGTTGGTAGGCCCGAGCCTGGGAGTTATCAGGAAGCCTTATAAGATCCTGATAGTGAACTCTGGACGGGAGCTGCAGATGAAGAAATAGAATCCTTGATCAAAAATGGAACTTGGGTGCTTGTTGATAGAGTGAAAGACCAGAAACTTATCGGGTGTAGATGGATCTTCAAGAGAAAGGCTGGAATCGCAGGCGTGGAGGATCCTAGATATAAGGGGAGACTGGTTGCAAAGGGCTATGATCAGAAGGAGGGAGTAGATTTTCAAGAGATTTTTTTCCCGGTTACAAAACATGTCTCTATCAGATTCATGTTGTCCATGGTGGTTCACTTCGACATGGAGCTTCAACAGATGGATGTCAAGACAGCGTTCCTGCATGGATATCTGGATGAGGTGATCTACATGGAACAGCCTGAAGGATACGTCGATAAGAAACACCCAGAGAAAGTATGTCTCCTCAAGAGGTCGTTGTATGGTCTGAGACAGTAACCTCGTCAGTGGAACACACGATTTGATGAGTTCATCACGAAGCATGGATTCACTAGAAGCGAGTATGACATATGTGTTTACTACAAGGAGTACGAAGCAAATGGGTACATCTACCTGCTCTTGTATGTGGATGATATCCTCATAGCGTCCAAGAGCAACAGTGAAGTCGCAAGTTTGAAGAAAAATCTCAGCTCAGAATTCGAAATGAAAGATCTTGGAGATGCAAAGAAGATACTGGGAATGAAGATTACTCGAGACAGAGAGAAGGGGAGTCTCACAGTATCACAAGAAGAGTATGCTATGAAGTTTCTTGGGAACTTCAACATGGACAAAGCCAAGAGCGTCTCAACCCCATTAGGAGCTCACTTCAGACTAAGCTCAGCCACTGAGAAGGAGATAAAAGAAGAAGGCGAGTATATGAGAAATATTTCGTATCAAAGTGCAGTGGGTTCTCTTATGTACTCAATGTTTGGAACCAGGCCTGATCTTGCGTATGCAATTGGAATGGTGTGCCGGTTCATGAGTAATCCTATCAAGATTCATTGGCAAGCAGTCAAGTGGATCTTGAGATATGTTCGAGGCACAGCGAAGATGAAGCTTTCATTCAGAAAAGAAGGACAGTTCATAGTAAGAGGGTATTGTGATGCGGATTATGGGGCAGACCTAGATAAGAGAAGATCAATCACAGGAATGGTATTCACTGTTGGAGGAAATGTAGTGAGCTGGAGATCGAGTCTTCAGAAGTCTATAGCGTTGTCAACTACAGAAGCTGAGTGGATCGCACTAGGAGAAGCCTCGAAGGAAGCTATGTGACTAAGGGGTTTTATTAATGAGATGGGGTTTGAACAGGATAGAGTTGAAGTCTTCTGTGATTCTCAAAGCGCTATTGCATTATCGAGAAACCCGGTGCATCACGAGAAGACTAAACACGTTGATGTGAAGTATAACTTTGTCAGAGAGTTGGTGAGTGAGAAGATCATTGACGTGGTGAAGATTGAAACTCAGTACAACCCTGCAGATATTTTTACGAAAGTTCTACCAGTTGGGAAGATGAGAGAGGCTCTGAGGTTTCTTAGAATCTCTGAGAACTGAGTATAGTGGAGCAGTAAGTTATTGAAGTCGGGTGGTCTAATCCGAGGAGATAAGTTTTAAAGCTGAATGGGTTTATTCAAGAAGATTTGATGAGAAGTGTCAACAAGAGAAGACAGTCAGTTGAAGCTAGAGCCAGTAGCTTCAGGAGGAGTTGGCAACAATAGTCAACAAGAGAAGATGGAGGATTTCAATACAGGACAAGGAGGAGATTTGAAGAATGAGTGTCCTTGTATTTGAATGTAAACCGGTTCGAATCAATTGATTAGAACCGAGATTACTTAAGCCGGTTTGTGGCTTGAGTTAGTAATCACGTGCTGTGTAGCACGTTCTGTGGATGATGTAAAACGGTGCGTTTATAAGCCGTTAGACTATCTATCTCTCGAGGTGTATCGAGAAAGAAAGATAGAGAGAGTCCCCACAGATTGAGAAAGAGATCGAGTTGTGATCTGAGCTCGGGGTTAAGCTGAGCTAGTGAAGTTGCTGATGATCCAGCTCCAAAGATATATAGCGGCTCTTCCACGTTGGGAGAGTGCGGTGAACTCCGGGTGACCAAATACTCTTTTGCATGTTTTCTTTATCGTTTTAGATCAAACGCAATCGAGTAGATCAAGACCATTAGGAGCCGTAGATCGCACGACATCAAATCTGAAAACAATACTAACCCATTATTTGGCATGGTGCTGACAAAAAAAATCCATTATTTGGTTGGTAGGATTACTCACGAAAATCACCTTGTGGTGGAGGCGTAAAAGTAGTGACTTACTCGCTTTCAAACGCGATACAATCACCAAAGTATTGAAACATTACTTATCCTCGATAGAAACATATAGTTGAAACTTGTGAGTTTCACTTTGTGAATATCATGCTTCTTCTAGCTCAACTATGAACAACAACAACAACAACAATATAGAAGAAACTGCGAATTACAACGAGGAAGATTATCTAAATCAAAACTGATACTCTTTTGGATGAAGACACTTTCATGTCTCTTATTTGAATGATGATCCACCGATTCATCGGTGAAAATCGTACATAGAAAAATTCGTACGGTACAATCGTCATATCAGGATGCAATTAACATTGATGTTATGATAATATGCTGTGCATAGTCTCCGGTAACTCATAAATACTAAATTGAGCTAAAAAGAAATTGAGTTCTATATTATTATTATCTAAAAATATCATTCAAAATTAATAAGAAACATAATGTATAATAAATATACCAATAAATATTTTGTAAAATAATTATGTCCGCATATGCGGGCAAAACATCTAGTTATGAATTACAATTTTATATTTTTAAAATTAGAAATGTTTTTAAAAGAAAAAAAAAATATTTTAAGAAAATTAAAGCGATACAAAAATAGTAGAAGATAAGAAAAACTAAAACATTGTTTCTTTTAACAACTATCATGTAGCAAGCACGAATACAACATTTGCAGATAGTCATAGTACTGAAAAATTAATAAGTCTTGAAAAAAATTAGTGATAATTCCGATTTTGTAATTGTGGGAGGATACATCCCTTATATATTGATCGAGAAACATTACAACATTGTTTTGTAGTCACGTGTCACCATAAGAATGACATTCAGAATTCTTAGAGAAATATGTTGGTTCATCTTAACTTATATTATACTTTTTATTAAACTAAATATTAAATTGATAAATAGTGTACAAAACAATATTCTCGCATTTTTCTTAAATAAAAGCTACGAAATTGTCTAATATGGTTAACGTATATATGACAATTAATGATTATGAATAATAATTTTTGATTAATATTTTTTTATCTTAGCTCTTTTTTGTTTAATTTTATATTATTAAAAAATATTAAACAACCACATTAACCATATAATAAAAAAAATTAATTTTTTCTTATATGTTATATTTTGAATTTTTAAAGCGACAATAAATTACTAAAAACGTTAAATATCTTACACTAAAATTTTGTGATCAATGGTTTAACTTTTTTTTTGTAATAACAAGATACAAATGATCATAAATCGTATGAATATGAAGTCTCATTTACTAGACATTCATATTATATATTAATATAGTTTAAAATTAAACTACTTAACATAGAAAAATACTTAAATATAATAATTTTGAAATATGTATTGGAAAAGTATTGAAATCTTAATATTTTAATTTTGAAATTTGCATTCAAAAAATCGCACATTAGAAATTTTGTGTTTATCACATGACTATGAATTCTCAACAATAAATATTTATATTAAAATATACTATATATCTATGTCCATATCATTGAAATTTAGTTATATACCATATAAAATAAATAAAATGATTGTTTTGATTTATTTACTAAAAAGTATCCTAAATAAACATGATGTATTGTTTTGATTTTATGTGTGTACTCTAATTTAATTATATACAGAATACGTAAATGAATACAAATAAATAAGAATAGATAAAAATTATTTTTCTATATAACATTCATTCCGCGCAACTGTGCGAGTCTTAAGCTACTATCAAATTATCAATCAAGGATACTAATTACTTGTTACTTATATTACCAGTTGGTTTTAAAATTTATGGTTGGCTGTGCTATAATTAAATTGCTTTATCCTTGTATAAAATCTGTAACTTTAAGATATTAAAAATAAATTTAAATATAAATGTTTTGTATGTATTAGTATATATTACCAATAAATTATTAAAACTATTGTTGGCTTGACTAGAGTCAAAAAATCTAAACGTGTACCACCGACCTCAAACAAACGTACCGTATATAAGAAGCATATGTATCAGTCAGATGTTCGACGTCTATATTATACTTTAGAGATAAAAGATGGCGTCTCGATTTCCCTTCTCCACTCAAACCCTCTCCTAAAACTTATTATCATCTTCGCTTACGATCTTTCTCCAAATCAGTGTTCTCGACTTCTCGACCAAACCCTAATTTTCAATCTTAGGGTTTTGTCTGAATACGATGCTGGTGGCTAATTCCGAGTTCTCTTCATCTATTTTACCTCGTTCGCCGTTAATACCAAACCCAGTCGAAACCCTAGAAGAGTCGATTGGTAATAATCAGGTCTCGTTCTCGACGGAGGAGGTCTCAGTTCCGCCTCGAAACTCGGATGAGCCTCTCTCTACTCCGTTGGACGAAACCCTAATCGCGCCTTCTCCGTTACGTCTTGAGCACGGCGAGTGCAGTGATGCTCAAGTCATGAACAAGCCTATAAATCACTCTAAGAGCAACGATACAAACTTGGACATTAGTTTGTCTAAATCTCCAGATAATCGCCAACAATGGTCTCCCAATGTTTCACCTGGATCCGATACTGATGTTGACTTAGGGAACCAACCCTTGTGGAGATTCAGACAAGAACCTCCAAAGATCGTGGAATCCACTTGTGTTGTATGTTTTCTGAACTTGTGATTCTCTTTTGTTTCAGTTTTAGGGTTTTGTCTGATTACAATTTGACATCAATTCGTATATATAGGGTGCTGGACTTTTGAACCTAGGCAACAGCTGTTTCATTAACTCGGTCTTGCAATGTTTCACTCACACCGTGCCTCTTATCGAGAGCCTCTACTCATACCAATATGAAGAGCCTTGTAACTGTAAGACTGACTCTCTCACAATGTGGCTTTTTATTTTTCTTATTTTGACATAACCTTGTACTTGATTTGATATTAGGCAACCAGAGGTTCTGTGTGATAAGGGCTCTTCGATATCACATCGGTGTTGCACTCGAGACGACTTCAGTATTTTCAATATCTCCGTTGTATTTCTTTAACAATCTCCGTTGTATGTATCCTCCACAAATCAAAAAACTCGTGTCATAATATTTTTATCATATTTTTTTTTGTAATATACTTCTCTGAATTTAATCATTAAACTACTATCACATGCAGATTTTTCACCTGACTTCCGGCGTTACCAACAAGAAGACGCACATGAGTTTCTACATGCGTTTTTGAATAAGTTGGAGATATGTTGTTTGAATCGAAGAAATGATGTTAACTTTGTTCAACATATCTTTGGTGGTCGTCTCGTCAGTGAGGTAAGAAGTTAACTCTAATTAACCATATATTTTGTCAGCAGTTTTCCTATGTGTTTTAAATTTTGATTCTTGAAACATGTATCAGCTTCGTTGCTGCAACTGCGACTATGTTTCCGAGACATTTGAAGATTCTCTTGGGTTGAGTTTGGAAATTGAAGATGTTGACAACCTTCAAAGTGCACTAGATTCATTTACTCGCGTGGAAAAACTTGAAGAGCAAATGAAGTGTGATAACTGTGATGAAAAAGTTTCAAAGGAGAAGCGACTCTTGCTACATAATCTGCCACAGGTTATCACATTCCACTTGAAGAGATTCAAGAATAATGGATTATTCATGGTGAAGAACTATAACTATGTCGAGTTTCCGTTAGAGTTAGACTTGCAACCATATATGAGCAATGACCAAGTATGTCAAACTGTCTCTCATCACCCTTCGAATTATTTGTATTTATCTAAGATAACACATTTCTTTATTTCTTAATTTAGGTTGCTGCAAAATATTATCTTTATGCTCTTGTGAAGCATTTTGGGTCATTAGCTTATGGTCATTACTCTTCCGTTGTGAGGTCAGCCCCAAGTATATGGCATAAGTTTAATGACAAACAGGTGATACATCTAGTAGTAACGTTGATTGATTGATTGATCTAACAGTTTAAATAAATTAACATGTCTCTTGTTGTGACTTTGAAAAACCTTGGTAGGTCACTAGAGTCGATGAAGATTGTGTGTTATCACAAAATTCATATATTCTTTTCTATGCAAGAGAAGGGACTCCATGGTTTTCAACAGCCATTGAAGAGTTACATCCAATGACCGAAGAAGATACTAGCTCGGAATATCCTTCGCCAAAGTCTGTCTCTGATCCTAGCAACGAGGAGTGTTCATCTGAAATCAGTTCTGAGAATGTATCCAAAAAGGGATGTGGCTCAGCGGGAGTATCTGACCTATTACATGTCGAGACAGAAGAGAGTTTTGTTTCCCACTCCGACGAGCCTAAGGAAGATGATGAGTTGTCTCAATCTGAAGAGTCTAGTGATGAGGAATCTTCCATGGAAGTGCTTTTGGACCAGCATGATCCTGATGATGATTCCAACAACTCATGCACTGAGAAAGAAGCAGATTCTTGTTTTGCCATTGAAAGAGCTACAACTGGTGTTGCCTTTTCTCCTTATTTGATAGGCTCGTCACCAAAAAAGCCGGGTACCATTCTTTTTAACTGAGTTTTATACCTTCTTCAATTAATGTTAACCTCATGGAGCTGAGTACTTACTTAGTCTATGTGTGTGATGATTTTACAGAAGGAAATTTTCAAATTCAACTCGAACGAGTGGAAGCTAAAAAGAACCATGAAGAAGAAGAACCTTACAAGCAACCATTACTAATAAGTCTCATGAAGAAACCTCCACCACGTGATAGAGAGTTGGCCGAAGCTATGTCTACATCTGGTTCTGCACAAAAAAAACTAAAAACATCATGAAATTGTCTAGCAATCTGGACATGTATCTTATCAGCTTTTTTGATCACTTAATTAGCTAAGAAGCATCTTCTAGGTGTGCTAAGGGAATATTGGTGGTGACTTTGATTAGATTAAATCAAACTTTAATACTTTGTGCATAGTAGCTGGTTTTGGAACTTCCGGTTGATTTGACTTGGTTTACTGATTAAAAAAAACTTTAGATTCTGTCAATGACTTTGTTTTCGTTCTAACTCCGAACTTCAAACGCCTAATGGCGACAAATCAATAAGATCACTACTATAGACCAGACCACAGGACAGTAGACATCAATTTGTTAGTGAGATGAAAGCCGGTCGGTTTGGTTCCGGTCACTTTCAAACCAATGATTCAATTGAAATGAAATTTACCAAGTTAAATACACTATGGGTCGACTAGTGATCATTCTGGAAACAACATGAACGAATAGAAAAGGAACGTAAATGAATAAAATTGCATGAATGAAAATGAATAGTTGTTTCTTCTCAAATTTAACAAGCAATACTTTTATTTTTTATTTCTCTACAAAAAAATGAATGGTAGGGAACGAGAAGAAAAAATTATTCTTTGTGAATGATGATATTTTTTAGGAACGTTAGGAAATGCATTATTCATCGCTGTTCTCTTGTCACCATTCATAACCTAAGTAAAGTGTTAAAGCCTGAAGATTATTTGGACTATGATTTTTTTTTTTAATTTGAGTAGCAATATACTAGTCTCCTTCCGAGTCTACACTTTGTTTCGTTTGTATTTTGGTTAACAACTGAAAAAGAACTCTACCTATGCACCCATAATATCCCAAGTTCAAATCTCTTTCGTACATATTTAATTTCAGTTTCACAAAAAAAAACAACTGAAAAAAGAAATACAATTTTCTCCAGAAACCAAATAAAGAAAAGGGGATGGAGGATAAGGAGAAAGCCCACCAGGGTCGGGTCAGATATGGCGTGCCGTGTCCAAGCCAAGCGATTCAATTTTGACTAAATCCATTCTTTTTTTTTTCCTTTTTGTTTGTAAAATTTTTGTTTTAATGTCAAGAAAACAACTTCTGTTAATATGTTTTAAAATATTTTAATCTATTCCTGTTGTTTCGTTGCACAAAAAAAAAAAAGCGATTCCTGTTGAAATTAACATGGAAAGGTACTGCATAATGTTAATTAATGTATTATCGAATAATACATAATTGCTTCATAGTATCATAATGTATTAAATGATACTTCTCTCTCTCTGTTGATGTTTTAAGGTTTTCACACATTAAAATTTTAAAAATATTTACATATGTTTTTTTTTAAAATTATAAATTGTATACCAACCATATTTGTATTTAAAATTATAATAAATTATTAAAACAAACACATGAATTAAATTGTAAAACATTAATCTTTCAAATACAAATAAAAAGTTTTAAATTATTCATTTATATCACAGTTCACATTGTGTTGGAATGATGTGTGTAAGGGAAAATAATACTCAGAAATAGAAATAGAAAAACAATAAATAGGTAATATGTGATCATCAAAAACAAGTATTGAAAAAAAAAACACAAATTATTTATGAAAAAAAGAAAGAATGTGAATTGGGACTATACAAAATGTGAAAGTCAAGTGGCGTGCGTCCTTTTTTCAAAGTCAATGGACAACAAAACGCAAATAAGATGTCTGCGTTCTTATTGCATACGTTTTAATCAAAATTGCCACAAAATCAACCAATGAAAAATTATCGTTTTGACTAAATAATCTCATTTTTTCAAACTTTTCTATTGAAAAAACAATTTGGCATCTCCCTCCATCTAAATCATGCATGACAAATGAATAAAATGCTTTTATTATCATATGACGTCTATACAATGCGTATTATATGTTTCCTTTACTTTATTTACTTGTCGTCTTTATCTTATTATATGCTACATTATAGTCATTGTTAAAGTCACAGACTACAGGTATATCATAAGGTTGCAACAATGATGTATCATCGGGTCAACAAATTATACATCCGCATGAAACATGGTGGTCAAAAACAAAAAAAACATGGTGGTCTAATTAACAACGAAATGAGTGAATCTTATTGTAATAATAATGAGAAGCCACCAATTTAGATAAATAATTCTAGGTTTTACCTATCGAATTTCAGTAGAACAAAAAACTGTGGTTAGTTCAATATGTATAGAAGAGAAACTTATTCGTTAAAGTTTATTCAAATATGATTTTACGTTTAGAACATCTCCAAAAATGAACTCTATTTTGAAGTTTCCAAAACTCTATATTTAAAATTTAAAAGTGTTTTTCTCCAAAATCAAAACTTCAAACTCAACTTCAAAACTATTTGTATTTTATAATATGTACCTTATATTTGTCATAACTAATTTGAATTCATAAAATTTTTATAAATAACTAGCACATTTATAAATATATTACAACAATATTAATTAATAAAATATTTTATTAAAATATAAAAATTTAAATAAAAATAATTTAATTAATATTAAACTTCAAACAAAATATCATATTATTCCATAAAATAATGTTCGTAATGCATACATGATCTATTAGTGCATTTCGAATTAAAAATGGCTCTCCTCATTTTTACTTTGTAGATTACGAGCTAAAAGTTGTTGAAATCGGGTGATATTGATACTTGTATATACATTAAATCGTAACAAGAAAGTAGAAACATAAAATATTGTTAAAAGACTAATTTATTTTTGATGATATTAATACTCGTGAATATATTCGATATGAACAATAAAAATTGTACGAAAAAGACATCAAAAACAACAACAACAACCACCTTCAGTTACACAAAAAAAATTGGACAATATTTAAAATTTTGAAGGTTCCAGATCAAACTTACATGACTATTAGTGTTGTTGTAATATTTAAATTTGTGTAATAGTTATGTCGTCATGTAATTTTAAAAAATATTTTTTTGTTAAGTTTCTTTTGTATATCATTGTTGTCTAAATCTAGTTATAAAATATTTTAAATTTTATTATAAAGTTTTATTTAATTTTATGTGTAAATTTTAAAATCTGTAAACAAAAATTAAAATATTTATGAGATATAATTTTTTAAGGATTAAAACAATAAAACAATAAAATATTTATGAATCATAAAAGTGATGTGTGATTGTAGGGACCAAAATACAAATAAAAATATGTAAGTAGTGAAACTTCTAATATAGAGTTTCACTCTTCAAAACTTTAAGTTAAAGAAGTTATCATATGCCATTTAAGTTGGGCCAGCTCTTTTTTGGAGAGCAAAAAACTTTATATTTGAAATTACATAATATCTTTTGGAGATGCTCTTATAGAACATATTGATTTATCAAAACACTGCACTTTCATATCAGACGAGGCATGACAACGATTCAAAACATGTTTTGGTATATAAAACAAAATAGGTTATGTGCCTATATGATTTTGTTATAATCAAAATAGGATTTCCTTTTTCAAGTGATGTATACTGGATGTTTTACAAAAAAAAAAAAAGTGATGTATACTGGAATAGTTAGTACTGACTTTGCTATGTTGTACCTAATTAAATGGGAACAACAACCAAACGAAAGCACTACTAAACAAACGAGTGTGTTATTATATAATCACCCATCTTTTGACCTAAATTTCTGCATCAATCTCCTCTTTATAAATTAATCATATTAAAATGTTATATACAAGTACACATGGATTAGGTTAATAGGTCCAATTGATGAGCCGCTTATTGCTCGCTACAAAAGCTATACCAATGGAATCTAATTATGTAATCCATCTTCTTATTATATACACTAATACACATAAACACCAATAATATAATAGCGAAGAAAGTGCGATTCACACTTGTTCCAACTCATTCTTATGCACATACACTAATTTGAAAATAACATAATTCCGAAATGATTTTGTAATTTTTGTTATCTTATAAACTCTGTTTTTTGTTTTGTTTTTTGAAAAAGAACTCTGTTTTTTGTTCCCCAACTGTTATGCTATTTGACTATATTTCGGATAAAAGTAAATATATATCTGCTACCGCGAATAATTGGCTTCTTCTTTTTCTTTAGAAAGAAAACGGTAGCACCGAAGAATGGAAAGAGCCAGATGTGGTTTTAGTTGTTCCCGTCTGCTCGAGCTCGCCTGAGGAAACTTCCCCCAAGGATGTTATATTAAAATTATTTTTGACACGGAAAGAGTTTTTGTTAGTTGGTTCTGTATTGAGATGGATTAATTGTTTAAACAAATTAAACTATTAAATATAGAAATATATTACACATATATTTAATGGGATTGTAAAGGATAGAGATGAGATGTCAAGCTACAATAATGGAGCACTAGTTTTCTCCACTTGGCTAATATAATATTATCACGAAAAACTAACTTTCCCAAAAAAAAAAATTTAAAGTCCATATTAAGGCTATGAATGTTTTGAGCGGAACCAAAGAACGCACTGCAGGACATACAAGCTGTTACCATTCAATTAAGTTCTTTTGCTTTTATTTTGTTTTAAAATTAAATAAACAAAAAACAGAAAGTACTGGTGCGGAAAGAGTGCGGGAAGTAATTGGTCTTGGACCACACCTTCATCTGAAAAGAAAGCAATTAGGTGTGGTTAGACATAAAAAAGCTACAGATAAATTTATTTTTATAATAGAAAGAACACTATACATTCATTGATACTGTATTATATAATATACAAAAACTGATGTTTAATGTGTATTGGTTGGGTGATTAATTAATTTTGTTAAAAAAAATTTTATTCATCAAATAAATTATAATATTTAGGAACTATAATAAAATATTATAAAAATTATTTAATTATGTTTTTAAAAAATGTATATTATTTAATTAATAAAATAAGTCATGTTAAAAAATTTCCATTATGTATTAGTTTTAAAATTTTGTTGGTAAAATATAATAAATATTTTAATTTATTTAATTTTGTTTAAACAACAACTAACACAATTATAATTTTTAAAATAAAATAAGAAATTGACTATAAAATCTCAACAATAGTATATTAAATTTAATTTCATATATATATATATATAATTTAAAAATAAATAAATATATTAAATTAAATTAATATCACTGATTTATTAATTTATAAAATATAAATATATTAAATATATTCCGCAGTTGTCCCGCAGTAATCACGCAGTCACCATTCATATTTTATTTTGAACCGCTAATTTTATACAAACCGCAGTTGTTCCGCAGTACATAAAAACCGCAGTTAAACCGTACCGCTGTATCCAATCCGCTTGTCCCGCACCGCCTAATCCGCTGTTACCATTCGGAGCCTAATAACGAAAGGAAATTTCTTATCTCATACATAAATGCTTAATGTATACTTCTTCTTTCTCCGTTCCTAAATATAAGATTTTTTAGCTAAAACATACTTATTAAGAAAGTTGAAATTTTAAATTAAAACTATTCGACCAATTACAAAATATAACTATTAAATTTGATTGACTACACAGTTTTTGATAAATTTTAAGCTACTTAAAAATTTAAAAACATCCTACATATTGAAACATAAAAACTATTTTAAACATCCTATATCTAGGAACAGAGTAAGTAACCAACAATAATGGTGTGCGGTAAGGCTATGTAACGGAAAGGAATATTAACATATGAAGATAATAAGTCTCCACTATATGACAAATATATTTAAAAATATAAAAATACATAATAAAGTTGGAAAATATATTTTAAAATACAGTGTTCTCTGAAAATGATCATTAAAACCAAAATATCCTTTCATTATTTTCATAGAACTTAAAATCTTAGTTGGAATGTGGTTATATCATTGTAAGATATGCTTAGGGAGTAATATTGTTTGAGAAAAAGACCACAATAGCACTAAATCAAGTTTTTGTTCTCAAACTAGCATTCAAGGCCAAAAATCACAAAAATAGCATTCAAAAAGTGGGGTTTAGGGTTTAGAGTTTAGGGTTTAGGATTTAGAGTTTAGGTTTTAGGGTTTAAAGTTGAGAAGTGAGTTTTTGGGGATAAGATTTCAAATTTTGAAAAATAAAAAAATTTAAATTTTTCAAAAAATAAAATGCTATTTTGGTTATTTTAGTTTTTGAATGCTATTTTTGTGATATAAACTTAGAAAGGTGTTATTTTGGAGATTTCCCCGTATTGTTTTGTTCAAGAGAATATCGCAAAAAGATATGGAAAAATACTTTTCCTCACATTGGCATAATTTAAAAGTAAATACTATAATATATTAGGTTTTTTTAAAACATAATTGAGAAACAGAAGGAAAGGCAAAGGAGGTTTGGTTGGTCGACTTTGCTAAGATAAGAGAGAGACTGTCTTCTCTCCTTCCTTCCTCATTCTTCTCTCTCTAAACCTTCTTTGCAACAAAACTCCTCACTTTCTCTCTCTCTCTCTCTCTATAGAAAAAGTTTGAAGCGTTTACTCGAAAAAGACTTTGTCTTTTAGGTTTCTTAACGAAAATGGCGATCGAGGATCAAGAGAATACCATCCGAGAAATCAAGCCTAAGAACAGAAGAATCATGGTACTTTAAACAAAACCCTCTTTCTTGTTTTCTAGTTTTCTTCTCTCTGTTCTCCAAATGTGCAATGTTTTGTCTTTTTAGGTTCAGTCTCTCATTTATTTGAATATTTTGACTGGCTTTGTGATTTTTATTTTGAAAATGGCTAAAATAATCGCCTTTTGAAAGAAAAACTGTAAAATGGTTCATCAGTGAAGTGCTCTGTTTAAGGGATATGTTGAAAACAGAGATATGTTTAAACATAAACCAAATAGTTATGTAATATTTTTTGAAATAATTCATCAAAATTGAATACTGGTTTTGGTGTAGGGAGCTGGTGGACCAGAGGAGGAAGATAACAGGCAGCCGCCGTGGCTGAAAGCTCTGCTTCAGGAGAAATTCTTTGGTCATTGCAAGTTTCATGCAGACTCTCACAAGAGTGAATGCAACATGTACTGCTTAGACTGTACCAACGGTCCGCTTTGCTCTCTCTGTCTTGCCCATCACAAGAATCATCACACCATTCAGGTAAGCTTTTTGCGATAATTCAGAGTGAATGAAAAAAAAAAAAAGGTTTTTCTTTTGTTGAGGTTTTGAATATGTCCTGCAGATAAGGAGATCTTCTTATCATGATGTTATAAGGGTGAATGAGATACAAAAGCATATTGATATAGCCGGGATCCAAACTTATGTGATCAATAGTGCTAAAGTCATCTTCTTGAACGAGAGGCCTCAGCCTAGGCCCGGGAAAGGTGTGACCAATACCTGCAAGGTTTGCTATCGTAGCCTCGTTGATGATAGCTTCCGCTTCTGCTCTCTTGGCTGCAAGGTAAAGTTTTCATCTTTTTCATTTGTGTTAAAAGTCAAAAGGAAGAAACTTTGGTATTGGGTAACACACATTTTAAGGATCTCTTACAGTTTCACCTACCATTTCATTGCCTTTTTGAGTAAACAGATGAAAACTTTTTGAAATGGGTCATCTTCAAATTTGGTTTATTCTTTTACAGTTTCACCTAACGTTTCCAAGCATTTCGTTTTCCTGTTTAATCTTGTCCAGAAAAAGAACAATTTTTTAGATATGGGTCAGATTTGTCTTGCACATTCTTATAGCAGCTCTTTATCATAATCATTTTCTGATAAACTTTACTTTTTATGTGCGTCTTTTGGGAAATGAAATAAAGATTGCTGGAGCATCTAGAGGATTTGAAAAGGGAAGGAAGAACCTTTTGATGGAATCAGATGATTCAAGTTGCAGCATTGGAATTGGGAAGAACATTCAGAGTTTCAGCCCATCAACACCTCCACTTACTGCATCTAGTCAGTGCAGAATCGCCAAGCGAAGAAAGGGAATCCCTCACCGGTCTCCAATGGGATAAAGAAAAAGATGCAAAAGTGTTAAAAGCCAAAATACAGAAGCTCATTTGCCAGTTTCTTCATCTATAAGATTACACACAAAGGTTTAGCTAAGACATAAGCTTTTGTCTCTTATCTTTTTTTATATACCGAAGAATTGGCCTTTTGCTTGTGTTAGGTGAAGAAAAGGCCATATAGGTTTTGTCCTACTAATGGTAAGTCTGTGAATATGTGCTTTTGTATATTTATGTTATATGCAAAAAGGGTAGAAGGTAAATATAGGGCTTTGAAGGTGGTAAAAGTGGAAATAAAACAAAATTAGTTTTGGTTGTAAATTTGGTTTGGTTAGGTGCCATACATGCATCTGGAAGAACAAAATAAGTAATGAGATTCGCTGCCTTTATATTCGCTCGTTTCTATGGTTTGAAAAGTATCTCTCTGTTTTAAAATAACTGTTTGAAAAATTCAACAAATTTGTTTAATCCATACGGTGTATTAATTCTCATGGGACACTGCGTTGGAGAGCAATTGGTGGGGAAGGTGAGATTTGCTTTCTCTTTTAACTTTCTTGAGAAGAGAACCATTTGAAAAATTGAATAAGCAATGAGAGAGAGAAGACAAGAATCAGAATGCATATAACACAATGGTTCACCAAGTGTCCTCAGATGTGAAAAACTATTCACTAGTAAACCATCCCAAATTGTATCAAATATAGTAAACCAACTCGGTCTGGTCTAACTTTCTCGAGAAGAGAACCATTTGAAAAATCGAAAGCAATGAGAGAGAGAAGACAAGAAACAGAATGCATATAACACAATGGTTCACCAAGTGTCCTCAGATGTGAAAAACTATTCACTAGTAAACCATCCCAAATTGTATCAAATATAGTAAACCAACTCGGTCTGGTCTAACTTTCTCGAGAAGAGAACCATTTGAAAAATCGAAAGCAATGAGAGAGAGAAGACAAGAAACAGAATGCATATAACACAATGGTTCACCAAGTGTCCTCAGATGTGAAAAACTATTCACTAGTAAACCATCCCAAATTGTATCAAATATAGTAAACCAACTCGGTCTGGTCTAACTTTCTCGAGAAGAGAACCATTTGAAAAATCGAAAGCAATGAGAGAGAGAAGACAAGAAACAGAATGCATATAACACAATGGTTCACCAAAGTCCTCAGATGTGAAAAACTATTCACTAGTAAACCATCCCAAATTGTATCAAATATAGTAAACCAACTCGGTCTGGTCTAACTTTCTCGAGAAGAGAACCATTTGAAAAATCGAAAGCAATGAGAGAGAGAAGACAAGAAACAGAATGCATATAACACAATGGTTCACCAAAGTCCTCCGATGTGAAAAACTATTCACTAGTAAACCATCCCAAATTGTATCAAATATAGTAAACCAACTCGGTCTGGTCTAACTTTCTCGAGAAGAGAACCATTTGAAAAATCGAAAGCAATGAGAGAGAGAAGACAAGAAACAGAATGCATATAACACAATGGTTCACCAAAGTCCTCCGATGTGAAAAACTATTCACTAGTAAACCATCCCAAATTGTATCAAATATAGTAAACCAACTCGGTCTGGTCTAACTTTCTCGAGAAGAGAACCATTTGAAAAATCGAAAGCAATGAGAGAGAGAAGACAAGAAACAGAATGCATATAACACAATGGTTCACCAAAGTCCTCCGATGTGAAAAACTATTCACTAGTAAACCATCCCAAATTGTATCAAATATAGTAAACCAATTCGGTCTGGTCGAACTTTGTTTAGTCCAGCAGTTATTCTACATACAAGTTCAGACCATCTTCCAACACTAGTGTTGAAGTAAATATCTAGACAAATGAAAAGAAAAGATATCAGGATCGACTTTTGGGATAGAAAATTATAGAAAGTTTTTAGAAATAAATAAAAAATTAGTGTTTCAATATCAAGAAAATGGATTTTGAATAAAAAAATAAAAGAAATTAAAGTAATAGCAACTGTTTTTGGTATTTTAGATCAGAAGTATTTTGCAAATATAAAACCAAACCATACTGAACAGAAAATATCCGTAGTGAAGCCGAATTAGAAAACACAATACTATAATCCAAATGGTTCATATACTATTAAACATTGCGGATACCTAGACCAAATCGGAACTGAACCAATAAACGAATGGTTATTTTGGATTCCGAGATATAATACATATTTAACAATATTACTTACATTTAGATGTTTTGTGCCGTGAGACGCTAACATCTTTCTCTTATGCTCGATTTGCATAAGTGTAACAAGCATATGGTAAAGTTCAAAAAAAAAAAAAACAAGCGTATGGCACATTCAAAGCCATATTTTATTCTCGTATATTTTTGACAGAGGAATAAGAAAAAGTGAAAATTTAGTCTAAGATTTGAAGGTCGATGCCGGTATTAACAGGATGAGCTTTAATTGTTTAAAGGGGAATATCAGTTGCTTCTGCTTCTCCACCGTGGTGGACACGAAGATTTTGCATCATGTTGTTGAGGAAGAGAGTAAAGAAACTGATGAGAAAATGGTGAGGAATAACTTGAGAGGCGGTGTGACGTAATGTTTTGATGATGATCGTGGCAGTAAAGGTGATATAATTTTTGACATTAAGGTGTACAAGAGTTCCAGTCACTGACGTGTCTTAAGTTCATCAAGGATGATGTTAGTCTTTTGGAAGGAAAGAAACAAAATGTTTAACCCGTTCTTATCTTTTTTGGATCTTTTGTTATTTTAGTGTCATCAGTTAAGTCAAGTAGTGGGTTGAGTGAAGTTGTTTCCATTTTCAATGGTTACGTATAATAACCATTTTTATAAGATAAGGTTGCAGGAACAAAATGTTTAACCCGTTCTTATCTTTTGTGGATCTTTTGTTATTTTAGTGTCATCAGTTAAGTCAAGTAGTGGGTTGAGTGAAGTTGTTTCCATTTTCAATGGTTACGTATAATAACCATTTTTATAAGATAAGGTTGCTTTTAACAATGTGAAACAAAATGACAAAACTAAAATACCATATTGTAATCATTTATTTGACAAAAAAGATAAACTTATCTTATCAAATATCAAACAAGAAAATTTGCCACTTGTAGGTTGTAACCGTAGTGAATCATGATCTTCTAGATTTGGAGATAAAAACAAGATAAACGAAATATCATTTTGTGTGATCGTGATATTATTCACCTATCAAAATCATTTTTCCCTAGTGCTATATGGACATGAACTTTTCGTCATATCTATCGTTGATAGAGGCTAATCACTGTGGGTTCTCTCAGTCATTGGATTTCATCACATCGTTAATCAACTGCATTTTGATTGTAGTAATTCGATCGAGACACATTTCAGTTCCAAAAAAAAATTTTTTTGAGACGCAACAAAAAGGAAATGCATGCAAAATGTAAAAGTTTTGGTGTATGTTAATAAAACGTTTTGTATTTTATCAACACCATGATATGAGGTGCCATAATATAATATTGACATGACAACAAAATCCAAAGAATGTAAGAAGTTGAAGCTTCATTTCTTGTATGATTTTGGCGCGCCAATGGTAATCGATATAGTTAGGATACAATGGTAATTAAGGATGGTTTCGTAATTCTAGGACAGGAGAACTGCTTAGTCTTCTTTTATATTGTCATTCATGTTTTTTTTAGTTCTAAAAATAATATGCAGGAAAACTGTCTTTTTTTATCTTTTTCTGCATAAAAACAGGACATCTGCAGTCAATTTGACTCACTCTTTTTTTTTATGTTGTTCATTAACCAATAGATAATTTTCTCTAAAATAAATTAATTCTGAAAATATTTAATTATTGTCTATAAATATAATTACTTATTATTTCTATACATCAACAAAAAATAAGAAGCCTCATGTTGGTTATGTTAACTAATCTTACACTTTATTTAAAAACCAGTTTTTATATTTATAGTTAACTAAATTTGTAATTTAAAAAAAAATACTCTCGTTTATCTGATTTAGGTATACTTGATTTCTTTAACTTCCAATTTAATATATATATATATATATATAAATTAGCAAAGAGGGTTTTTCTAGAAAAGTGATTATGTGGGTTAGTTAAATATCTATTATTATATTTACAATGTGTGTTTAATTATAATGTCTATTATGTAAAATATAGTAATATAATTTAAATATGTAGGTTAGTTAAAATTATTTTATTTATATATTGATTTCAAAATTGCGGTAACATGATTTTAGTGAAGATATATTGTTGTGTACGTATTATTATATTTCTATGTATTTTGATATATTTTATTATAATTTTTATTATTTAAACAATATAATTTGTTTTATTTGAACTATTTTTATCATTCAAAATTATAATAGTTGTTTGATCTGTCTGCATGATCCGTTTGAAGAGCTTTTACTATTCGGAACCTAAATATCTCTAGACTCACCGGCTCCCGCCACCTTCTCCACGTGTCACTAAGAGAGCAGTTAACCTCGTGGGGCTTCGCATGCAAACCCTCCAGAGTCCACACGTACCTGATTCCTCCCCCACATTGTGGTCATCGTATCGGACGGTTGAAAAATATCCAACCTTTAAAAGTCCATCGTACGAAAGAGATGACGTGGCGAGATATTAGCGCGAGATCGTGAAGTTAAAAAGTCTAAAGATAAACACAAGTCAGATGATTAACGAATCTATATAGAGCAAGAGATGATTTAATCGGGAGTTCAAAGAGAAGAAAAAAGCTGAATCTTCGTGATGACATCTCTTTTAATGAGAGCCGGTTCGATGCCGGTTCAAACCGGGTTTATCCCGTCGCGGAAGGCGTCGACGACAATCTCCCGGCACAACTCCGTCGAATCATTACCCAGCCACGGCGGCGAGAGATTCTCCGGCGGAAAGATCTCAATCGACGTCAAGGCTACGTCCGGGTTGCGGAGGGTATTATCGGAGAGCGATGTGATTAGAAACGAGAGAATGTTGAAGAGCGTCGTATCGAAGCCTTCTCCGGCGAATATTCCTGAGGAGGAGGATGAAATTAGGTTTTCAGACGGCTGGGGATCGCTGATCTGGAAGGAGAGCGGCATTCCCGCGGAGGAGCAAGGAGTTGCCGGTGGCGGTGGATCTGGTTACAGCGGCGGTAAAGGAAACGGAGGAGACGGTTACGACGGTAGGAGCAAGATCGGTGATTACTATCGAGAGATGTTGAAATCGAACCCCAATAATTCGCTTCTTTTGATGAACTACGGCAAGTTCTTGTATGAGGTAACGTGTGGATCAAGAAACTGCCAGAGAGAGAGAGAGAGAGGTTCTTGGTTTCAAAGTTTTGATGTTTGTTGTGGATCGTGTAGGTGGAGAAAGATGCAGAGAGAGCAGAGGAATACTACGGGAGAGCGATACTTGAGAGTCCAGGTGATGGTGAAGCATTGTCAATGTATGGGAAGTTGATATGGGAGACGAAGAGAGATGAGAAGAGAGCTCGTGGTTACTTTGATCAAGCTGTTAATGCTTCTCCTGGTGATTGGTATGCTATATATGATTATTGATCACATTGGCAATCCCCAATTCAAAATGTGAAGGTTTGTGTTTGTTTGCGACTTTTGTAGTATGGTTATGGGATCATACGCATATTTCATGTGGGAAGCAGAGGATGAGGATGATGATGAAGACTTGATGGTTGCATCACCAGCTATTGTTTCTGCGGTTTAGCAAAGCGACACGAAGAAGAGTAATGGAGACTGTGACTGGACTATATGCATCAACCACCTTCAACGTATTTTGACTATTTTCTAACTGTTTTTGTTTTACTTGCCTGAAGAGCAATAAACATATATATAGATAATATATGTGACAAAAAATGAATGTAATTATTATATTTAATAGATAATAAAAATTGCTTCTGTTAAAGCTTTTGTATAAATTAAGAATTTTGTATTAAAAGGTTTGATCTTTTGATATATGGCAGAGAAATAAGTCGAGTCTTCTATCAGAAATTTTGAAACTGAAGTGGAGATCATTCGTTGATTGTAGGAGTAAAAAAGAAGTCTCTCTGATTATCACAATCAAAAGTAACTAAGAGAAACAAACTAAAAAGATGAAATGAAACCTACTTAACATCTCTGTTTATCTAAAACCAAAATTAAATTGAAGAGAAGTAGGAGGAGGAGGAAGAAGAAGACGCGAGAGTAAAGAAAGCTCAATCTACTTTATGGATAATTCTGATGGAGAGGTGTGTAAAACGAACAGAGAAGCAAACCCGGCCAGCACGAGCCATGAACCATCATCTGCTTATTGAGGATTGTGGCCAGGCCAGAGGTGGTGATGGTACATCTGTTGCTGCATAGGTGGCATTTGGTGAAGTTGTTGCGGTGTAGAGTTTCCAAATAGTCCATGATGATTGGTGTTGTTGTTGTTATTACCACGGTGCAATGGAGAGTTACTTTCGTTTTCCTCTGATGACTCGCTTGAATGTTGCTGTCCCTGAGACCGGGGGCTTCCTTGTCCTCCTCCACCACCAAAGGTCAACATATTGGCTGGTGCTGAAGCTGGCTCGGGAGTATTCTGAACACGTCCTGCACTTTGTTTCTGTTTCTTCCCATCTGCTACAAAGCTTCCAACAACAACCTACGAACACCATCAACTTCAGTATCTTGAAGATTCAGTGAATCAAATTGAGTATATAAAGGTTTGAGAAATTTAGGTAACCTGGACTTGTGATCCAGCTACTAGCATTCCAGCAACACAACCACCCACAACCTGACCATCTGGTCTAGCCAGAGATACGCTCAAGCTACCAGTTTTGGTCACAGTACCATTACTCTCAGTATTCAAGAAAGAACCTGACATGGAAATGATCTCATATGGACCCTGCAAATAACAAAAACAGCTCAATACAAGACCACAGATGAAACTCCAGTTCTCAAATGAAGTAGTTAACAAGGGCATACCTCAAACTTAACAGCTCCATTAGGATTGTTAGCTTGACGAAGCATCACAGTAGAAACGGCTCCTGTAGCTGAGAGAATACAGATAGCGCGTGGCCCCTGTTGCGTGAACGCCACTACCTTCATAGCTATGTCCTGACATAAGTTGAACCAAAAGGAACACACATCAAAATTAATCAAGATCAAAGAGTTACTACACACGACACATTACCTCTCCAGTTTTGACCTCAATGACATGAGGTGTAAACCCAACTCCACCTGTTCCTCCTGTTCAGACAAAACACAGAAACCTAAGTAATCGAGAATTGTAGACAGTGAAAATATTTTAGATCGAGTTTCAGACAGTACCTAAAGCGTCGAGCTGCTTCTTACCGGAGCCAGGAGGACGACCTCTGTTCCGTTTAGCAGGCGGATCGGAGGAGTTCGCATTACCCCCTCCGCCGCTATCTCCACCACCACCACCCTCCGCTCCACCGCCGTAGGAATTAGAAGCAGGCGATGTCGGAGCCAAAGCAAGACCAATGTTACCATCGGCAGCATACTTCCTCGGCCTTCCCCTCTTCTTCTTCGCCTGTGGCTCGATCCCGAATCGCATCGGCTGCTGCTGCTGGGCCGCGACGGAGGAAGGCGATCCCTCGAATCCGAGAGATTCAAGCGTCTTCTGATCCATCTGATGCTGCGGCTGGGGTTGGTGATGCTGATGAGGATGCAGTTGTTGTTGCTGTTGCTGTTGCTGCTGCTGATGATGTTGGGGCTGATGCGGTGCGAGAGAGCCGAAAGGTAAGCGGTGGTGCATCGCCTGAGATGTGGAAGTGGGACCTATCAACGCGGCGGCGGCGGCGTTAGGGTTTCGATTGTAGGAGCCCATTAGGAACCCAGGAGGTGGTTGAAGCTGCTGCTGCGGATGCTGATGCTGATGCTGTTGTTGTTGCTGTTGGTGGAGTTCTCTTGAATCCATCGAAGAAGGGTTAGAGAAAGTAAAGGAAGAAACTTTCTCTTATGGTTAAATTTAGGGTAATAATTTTCTCGTGAGACCCAGTTTTTTCTTTTTTCTGTTTCGCGAATTCCGAGATAATAGACGAGAAAGTGGAGGTTTTTGAGTTTTAGGCGAAAGCGTGTGAGCTAGCTAACACCAGAGAGAGACGATCTATGGTTTTTTTTTTTTTTTTTTCATGTGATTATAATTAAATTCAATAAACAAATCTTTGGTTTGGAGGCTTCACTCTTCAGAGGATTTTTTTTTTTATAAAAAGAAAATTTATTCTTAATTTTAATCAAATGAATCTAAACATATAACTTAGGATTTAGTTTGCTAATGCACAAGAATGTTTCCAATGTATTTTTCAATTTTTCCAATAGAAATGGAGAATTATATAATAAAATTGAGTTTCACTTCAGCTTTATTTTTTCTAAGTTTTTAGAGGGAAAATTGAATATAACTAAAAACATGGAGTATTTTTATTTCATTTCTAGAATAATCTCATTTTTACCCTATTATATAGTACTATAAAACTAACTGGAGACAAAACAAATTTCACACTAAATGATATTTTAGAGAATTTTATTTTAGAGTGGGATATAAATTAAGTCGAAGATGTTTAGAATATAGAGGCTGTTTTAAATGATGACCAGTCCATTTACACTTTGTAGTTGTAATGTACTCTTTGGATTTGGTGTCCTCCTTTAACTCAGTTCCTTTTTTAAAAAATTAATGCATTTTTATTTATTTTGAGTTTTTCACATAACTTTCATTGTTGCATTGAATGAACAGAGTTTGGTATTGGAAGAGACAACAAAAATAAGAATGACATTGAAGATGAATGTTAGGAGGCTTTTATCATGTTAATAGAGTAGACTCAAAACTCAACAGAAGTGATGAGTCAAGATTCTCGACTCAAGAAGAAAATAACAAAACCATTTATCAAGTAATTAGAGTAGAAACAAATGCACAAGGAATTAATAAGAGAATACTGTCTATATTTTTTTTTTAAAAGATCATGTAGACTAAAGATTTTGGATTGACTGTGTTTTGGAAAATCCAAAATAAACATGGTTTGTACTTTGACGTGTCAGAATATATTTTTTTTTGGATCAAGTATATGCTTCATCAGATCTTAAATACAATCACTACTGAAAATAACATCATTTTATTTTGACCATTATGTCCTTCTCTTGCCTCATCATTTTAAGAAAACTGATGTATTTAGAGAAATGTGTATATACTATATAGATTCCAAATTAATAGACAACCTGAAATTACTAATTTTTAATGCTACACCAAATAAAAGTACATAGACCCACTGGAATGTAAAACTAATATTGGCACCCAACATATATTTAGCTGAGCAATACAAAACATCCTTTTTACCAAAGCGAACATCCAAATTGGTTTCCTGTAAATGAAAAAGTGTAACTTTCAACATTTGATTTTCGCAGTAACCAACTTTGGTTATGTATGAAAGTAATCGAACCCACTCGACCGTGTTATATCCACTCTTCTCCCATACATGTCACGAAATTATTCGAATTCACCGGTTAATTCAAAGAACCAAAGATTAAAAAAAAGTGATCTGTTTTGGGATAATCAATGACAAAGCACAAAACCTTTTTTTTGTCTATGCTAGCGACTAAAGTGGAGGACCTTATTGGACCAACAAGCAGCTAAAAAGCAGTGTTTAAAAGTCTAAAGCCATGCTCGTACCTTAAGAAACCATACACGTTGAATCAGACGCTGTATTGGTACCTGAAAACAGAAAAGATTTTTAGACAACTGAAGAGTGATAGTAAAGTAAATTTTAGCGTGTTGATCGTATGATTTAAATGTGACCTGAAATTCCATTTGGATCGGTGGTCTTCATCTAACAGCTACGAACCGTGATATTTACAGATTTACTTACATGCGTGTACGTCTAGGTTCTTTGATTGGAGAAGTCAGCACACTTGACCAAAACCTTCCCCGTCATATATCACACCAAAGAACATCATTGCCTTGAGTCTAAAAGTGTGCAAGAACAAATCAATTTAAGAACAAAAAATAGCCAGAGTAAACAGCAAGTCAAAAAGAAATAGCATAACGTTGAGAAAGATACTGCTTACCTACATTAGTAAAAAATGCAAAGTCAGCACTGCTACATGTCCTAGTAATGTATTAGACAAACAAAGTAGATCTTGGGGTTTGTTTTGCACTTAGTTTTGCATCTATTAAACTTTGTAATTTTTTTTTGTAACACAAACAACACACGAGAAATCTGAAATTTTGGAGCATCTGTGCTGGAGAGATCCCACCAACCTTGAGCACATGAATTTAGCTCAAGATGAGCAAGCCGATAGAAGACACTGAACAAGTGAACTAACAAATAAAGGTAGCCGGTAGTAAGTAAGAGTTTTCAGAAACATGTGGGTAATTCAGTGAGTGATGTCAACATGTGCCTCAGCCATACTCTCAATTCTACAGGAGTCGTGTTAGTTGGTGGTATTTATGTGGAAACTAAAACGAAATTATTTTAGAATTAATGATAAAAAGTAGGGCCCAACCGGGTTCGAACCGGTGACCTATTGATCTGCAGTCAATTGCTCTACCACTGAGCTATGGACCCAATTTGACTATACTTTACACGATAAGTGTATTAACAACTAATTACCAAGGGGAACAATATTATTGTAAATTTTCTAAAATGAAATGTAAAGAATATAGAAATATCAGTGAAACACTCAATATAATGAAAGAAACAAATTAAATATAAGATTACGACAATTGTAACCTACATTTTAGACTCCCAGTCTCCCCCCCCCCCCCCCTAAAAAAAATTTCACTTATTCATATTTTCATCTACAAAATGTAGCAACCAAACCTCCAAGCTTGACGACCTTTTGATTTGTTCAGGCCTCCAAGATAGGGGAATAAAACTTTCCAAAGATACCAAAGTGTCAATGTATCATTGAAAAGACACCTACTCATGCATCATTGAAAGTAGGGATGGGCACTTCGTTTATTTTCTCGGTTCAGTTCGGGTTCGGTTCGGTTTGATTAGTTTGGTTATAGTATTTTTCCAACTGAAGTAAACCATAGTTAGTTTGGTTTGGTTCGGTTTATATTCGGTTCGGTTTGTATTCGGTTCGGTTTTTTTTGGATCGATTTAATTAGATTCTTCTTAGTTTATTTTTTTTTAGAGAAATTATGTTTTACAACATAAATTATGAAAATATAAACTATGTGAACTAAATTCAATATAAAACTGAAACAAAAAACTTTTAAAAATCACAAAAGTATATATTCCTTCCGTTCGGGAATAGTTGACGTTCTAATGATTCTTTTTTTGTGTCAATATACTTGACGTTTATGGAGTCCAATGCGAATAATGATAGAAGTTGATGTTTCTACCATTGTAATAGTAGCGTGACTTCTAGCATCTTTATGACTAAAAAACTAATCTAAAGCAATTGAAAAGGTTAAAATAGAGATTGCATCAGTTTTCTTAATGTTTGTGCAAAGCTGGAAAACGTCAAATAAAAAAATACGGAAGGAGTATAAGAATTAAAACAAATGGAAGTTAATTAAAAGAAAAAAAAACATCATTAATAATGTCTCTAATATCATTAAAATTAAAAAGACTGCAATGAAAGAAATATTTTAAATCAAATATTTTGATGATTACATATTAGGTTAGAAGAATACATGTTAATGAATAAAAAATGGAAAATATGTCGTTTAGTATTAGAATTTTAGTATATTGATATTGCTAATACTTTTAATTTAAATGATTACAAAAACACATCGGTTTCTCGGTTCAGTACAGTTTTAAACCGAACTGAACCTAACCATTCGGGTTGGAGAAATCTTCAACCGAGACATTGATTCGGTTTGAATCGGTTTCGGTTCGGTTGGTTCGGTTTGACTCGATTCAGTTCGGTTTTTTTGCCCACCCCTAATTGAAAGGACGAATGTACCATTCTTGACAATTAAACAAGTAACTAGATTTTAACCCACATGTCCGTGCGGATATTTTTAATTTTATAAATGTATTTGATATTGTTACAAATGTTTTAAATTTTGTTTTTGTTACTACATTAATATATTATTTTATAAAAAATTATTTGAATTTTTGGTAATATTTAATAAATTTTCTCAACAGATTTTGTTATAATTAAAAAAAAATTATAATTAAACAAATTTATAGTTGTAGATATAAAAGTTTAACCTATGTTAATAAATTTATTTTTTGTATAAAAATATTATATACTTTATAAATTTTAGTCTATTTTAATGATGAGTGATAATTTATTTAAATGAAAAAATTTAAAAAATAAAATTTGTCAATTTACCTATTTAATATAATTTTTTCATATTTAATTCATATAACACTTCTATTTTTATATAATACATAATATAATTATAAAATTTAATAAAAATAGTATATAATTTTTATTTTCTTGTTTTATAATAAAATTTTAGTTAACATTGATTTATAATAATATTATATTAATGATTACGAAATTTATTAATATTTTATTTTATAAAAATATTTAAATTTTAAGTAAGATTTTGTTAGATTTTTTTTCAAGAGATATTGTTATAATTAAGAAAATAGTAATTTATAGTTAATTTTGTTATTAATGTAAATAATCAAATATGTCACGTTAATTAATTTTTTATGTGGTTGAATTGTTAATGGTAGATAAAAATAGGATCCTAAATTAATCGATTAGATGTTATAGAAAATTATTTAGGTTTTAATGGCTCAATAAGTCTTCAGGAGTTTTGTCAATTGACCTTGTGTCAACTCCAGTAAATTTTTAACAAACGTCTGGAGAATCAATGAAAATAGTGAATTTCTATTCATTTTTTTTAACTAGCGCTATTTATAAGGAATATTTTTCAATATATACTTCTTCCACATGAAAACCAATGGAACACCAACAAGTCTGAATTTATAAAAGGTAAATTTTTATGACGACCATACAAATACATTAATAATCATGTTTTGAAAATGTAAATAGAAATCTCTCACATACAAAACTGTATTTGAAACGGTGTAAACATTTGAGAGAGTTGTTGGGGTTTCAAGCGGTGTAAGCGCTCTTCGCGCCCCTGTCCAGCTTCTTGGCATCCTCCTGAAGAAAAAAACAAACCAATACAGACAGTGAGATATTAAAAAAAAAACTTATGAATAAGTATTCAAAAGAAGCTCTCTTCTTACATGGATGATGAAACCGATGCTGTTGTTGTAATCAATAAACTCCTTCCATTGTCTCCCAATGCTCACCTGCAACATCAAAGGAAACACGAATTTTCAGGTCTTTTAGCCGGAAGAGAGACAATTTAACGTGTCTTTGTCAATAAATGATCTTTAACCTGAGCAGCTTCGTTGGAAGCATTTTTGGTCCAAATGGAAATCCTCTCTTGCTTTCCTCTAACGTTGACAACAGCTCCGCATATCTCATCTCCATGGTCAAACTGTTCTCCAATCAACGCAAGCAACTACATGGAAAAAACAAAAACCCAATCAGACTCGAATGGATGGTGAAACAAGAATCATGTGGTCAAGTAAGAAGAATCAAAACCATACGGTGTAAAGCCAGGGCTTATCAGACTTCTCCTTCGGGAAGTTCATAGTCCATTTGCCTCCATTTGCACAAATAGGATCCTCCCACTTAGGTTCGATATTTTGTTTGAAACAGTAGAAGTCAGCTCCGCCAGCTAACTTGCTCGGACCCTTCATGTTATTGAACAGACTGCAACCAAAGTAAGATGAAATCAAATAGAGCCAAAGACAAGTCCTTAAATCCCATTGAGAGAGACTCACAAATCAAAAAGAAGAACACAAGAAAGTATGTACACACGCGACAAAATAAGACCGATGATTCCCTGGTTCAATGTCTTAACAAATATGACCTCAACATATAAGCAGTAGCTACAATTTCAAACACCATACAAGTAATACTTCAGAAACAGACAAGAACAGGTGAGTTCATGGAAGCTAACCCACCAACAAAGAACATAACTTTCCTCGAGAAAACATAATCTAGAGAAAACCCATGTCGTATAATCAATCATTTGTAAGAGCAAAAGATTGTTTTTGTAAGGCCCGACCTCCATAATTCAAACACCAAACAAGTAATACTTCAGAAACAGACAAGAACAAGTGACTTCACTTAACCCAACGAGGAAGAACATAACTTTCCTCGAGAAAACATAATCTAGACAAAACCAAACTTAAAACCCATGTCGAAATAATCGTTGTAAGAATAAATTATTAGTTTTTGTAAAAAGCCCTAACCTCCAGAACTCCTCGACGGTGGAGAAAGTGAACACGGATCGCAAGGAGCTTCCCCAAGTCGCCTGCTTTAATTTAACAGAAGGATTATCGAACCAGAAAGTCCACGAATGCTCCAACGGATGCGACTGCGGAACGGCGGATTTGCTCGATTCGTCTCCGTCTGTTTCGCCGCCGGCGATCTCTCCTTCCTCCGCATCGTCGCCTTCTTCATGGTATCGATCAATCGGATGGTCTGTAGGGTTAGGGTTCGCTTCTTCCGCAACGACAACAGGCTTGGAAGTGTCTTCTACCGCCATTGTTAAAACTTGCCTCTTTCTTCTTCTCTCTAAACGATGGATGTACTTCTTCTTCTTGCGTAGGGTTAGTTAGGTTAAGATACGGCGTCGTTTCCTTCGCGTTGCAAAGTTTATGTATATTCTAGCCTTTGGGCCTTAGTATCGAAACTATAACGGGCCTTTTACATTGGGCTTTGATTTCCTGAGGCTCACTGTCAGGAATCTGTTTGTTTCTACTTTTTAGTGATAATGACAATAATATATAGAGTTGACAGATGATTGTAGACTGTAGTATACTCCACGAGAATCATTTTTCTGTTAACCATAAAGGTCTGTCAGCAGAAGTCCAACTAATCTCCCAGGACAGTCTCTAAAATTCTTAATAAAACTCAAGACATGATTTCATTATTGTTTTCGATGGGAATCTAACTCAAAATCAACCGTTTTCAAGTCAACTCTTACCGCCAAGCTACCACGGCTTTGGTTAAATGGTATGAGCGTTCAAGATTGTATGATTTGGAAGCTGCAAAATAACATGTCAAACGAGGCTTCAGAGAAGAGCTTTGCGTGATCAATAATTTCTACTGATTAATTAATTTATGTGATTCTGATTGCATAGATAATTTAATTATAGGTAGTAACGAGATATCTGACATGGCCAACTCACGACCACTTGACTGTTGTCCCCACTCTCCCCATATCATTTGTCCTAACTACTTAGACCAGCATTATCGCATTGTTGGATTTTTAAGGGAAATGACCCATTTAAATAATTCATCAATAAATCACCAATTACCGATCCCAAAGAAAGTGTTTTTGGCATCGATTATTAAGTGTGGTTTTATACCACGTGTCAAGACTTGAAGGGTTGTAATTTTGTTTTATTTTTTTATTTTCTTTCTTCCTCTCTTTTGTTTCGCTTCTTCGTATTCATCGAAGATGCATGCGATCGAAATGGCGATCGAAACAGCGATCGACGACCACTCTCCTCAGGGCTTCTCCTCCGGCGTCTCCTCCGGCGTCTGTCGTGCTCTCCGTTAGAAGACCGCTCGAAACCACCATGAACGACGACTGTGTCGGTGAGCTTCGTCTTCTCCGTCAGAAACCGATCGCAACCCACCACCGCCGACGACTCTCTCGGTCCTCACCGCGTCTCCTCCGAATTGAAGATTCTCTCAGGTTTGTGGTGAACGCAGCGGTGGTGAAGACCCATATCATTAAGGTAAGCCCCTTCCAAGGTCGATTCAATAATCAAAACATCTCTGCTTCTGCTTAATTAAGGTTGAATGGATATTATTTGTATGATTTTGAGAGGGCAGATCTATTAGGTTTTTTGATGGAGTATAGGCCATTACGGATTTTGGTTTTAGGATATTATCTGCTTCTGATTAGTTAAGCTTGAATGGATATTATATGTTTCTGCTCTTGGTGTTTGATTGAAATTGTAGGCTTAGCTAGTTCATAACCAAGCAACATAACTGTGATGTTTGAACTCTTGGTGTTTGATCGAAATGGCTGTGATACTCTTAACCAAGCAACATTACTGTGATGCTCTTGGTGTTTGATCGAATTTAGTTCTTATCTGCTTCTGCTCTGTATTATAGCTTTGTATTTTAGCTTTTCTCATATCACTTGTGAAGGTATAGAACGTGACTGTGATGTTTGAACTCTATGGCAGGGACTTCTCGCACCCTTTGAGCTCTCGACAGAAGCTCCTCCTCCTGAATCATCGTCAAGCAACCAGTACTTTTGATTCTCAGTGAGGTATGTCTACATTTTCATATCATTTTCTTGTAAGTTCTGAATTGCTTTTGTGTGGATGGTGCTTGTTAGAGTTTGGTTAATAAATGCTTGTTAGAGTTAGGTTATGGTTAGTTAGTATGCGTGTGATCAATGCTTGCGACTGCTTGGGATGAATGGTTGTTTGATTTTAAATTAGGACTGTGAGAAGTAGTAAAGGCAATTAAAAGACACATATCTGCTTCTTCTCTCGTTTAGATAAATGTCTACTCATGTTTAAACTCAAATAGTAAAGGCAATTAAAAGACACATATATGCTTCTTCTCTTTTCATCTATTAAAGTCGGTGCCTTCTCCATTTCTTTTCGTCTTAACAAGATCTTCTTCTTCTCTGTTATCGTTTTGAAAACACCCACTATCTGCTTTATCTATTCTCTGAAAATTTAGGCTATGGATTCTATGAATCCATATAGTATGTCCTCCAATTTTGTTGACCTGTTGAACAGTCAACAAGATAGTGCTCTTCCTGAACCCTGTCCACAGGGTCCTTATGCGAGTTTTCCACCTGTTGTGGAGCTCTCTTCAACACAACCCCCTATCTTCAGTACTGAAACCTCAAGCTTTTGCGAAGAATCACCTAGAGGGTGCAAAGAAAGAAAGAAATGGTCAGTGTCTGATGATCTCGTGCTCATCAACGCATGGCTAAATACAAGTAAAGACCCTGTGGTCGGGAATGAGCAGAAAGCAGGTGCTTTCTGGTCACGCATTGCGGCTTACTATGCAGCAAGTCCAAAGGTGGAAAGAGGTCAACAGAGAGAGGCCATTCAGTGTAAGCAAAGGTGGCAGAAGATGAACGATCTTGTTTGCAAGTTCTGTGGCTCTTACGAGGCTGCAACAAGACAGAAAACAAGTGGTCAGAGCGAGAGTGATGTGGTTAAAATGGCACACCAGATCTTTTACAACGATCATAAGATTAAGTTTAATCTTCACCATGCTTGGGAGGAGCTGAAAAACGACCAGAAATGGATATCCGTTGCGACTGCTAAGCTTGATGGACGGCAATCATCAAGCGCTAAGAAGAGAAGGTTTGAGGACGTTGGGCAAGAGGCAAGCTCGCAAGCAACCACGAATGGTGATCACCCTGCCAAACGTCCTGTTGGTGTGAAGGCAACGAAAGGAGGAGGTGGTAAGAGACCTATGGGTGATCAACTAAGTGCCTCGGAATTCCAATGTGGTCTCTCAAAGAGAAAGACTTGGCGGCTAAAGAGAGAAAGATGGGTCTGCTGGAGATTCTCATTGCAAAGAAAGAGCCCTTGTCTCAGTTTGAGGAAGCACTGAGGGATGAGCTAATTACAGAGATGTTGGGTTAAATGTTTGTACTTGTGTCATGTTTAAAAAGTCGTATCTTTGGAGTCTGTTTCATGGTCTGTTTCATTTTCTGTTGGATGTTATGTTTCATGTTCTTGTAATGGTTGAACTCTATGTGAAATACGGTTAGTTAATGTGATATCTTCAATGCTTTGTTCAATGTGAAATGCTTAGTTAATGTGAAATATGATATCTTCAATGCTTGTTTTGGTGTGTCTACTTGCAGGGGGAACAAGGAAATGGAGATGATCACGAGAAGCCAAGAACGAGCTGGAAGTCAGGAGATGGATCAGACGAGATGGAAGTCACGAAATGGAACTATGTGTGTCTGTTTGTGTCACATGTGATGTCCGTATGTATATTTGTCTGTTTGTGTCACAAGATGTATCTCTCTCGAGTTTATAAAGTCTATATAGCTTCAAACACGTTTATGTAACAAAGTCACAAGTTTCATACAAGTTTCAAACAAGTTCCTCCTTCTTCTTTACTTTTAAACAATCAAGTTTCATACAAGTTTCAAACAAGTTTCTCCTTCTTCTTTACTTCAAACAATCACGCTTCAAACAAGTTTGTTTCTCACGTTTCTCACGTCTCTTTCTCCTTGATCACAAAGCCTCATTCTCTCTCTTTTTTTCTTCTACGAAAGATCAGAAGCTTCATTATCTCTCTCTTTTTTTTTTTTATTCTACAAAAGAATCAAAATAGCAATTCTATGGTTTCTTCTTCGCATAACACTCCTGAGGGAGTCGATGATGAAAGTTTGATCAATATTTCGATCAATATTTCGAAAATTTAACCATTAATTATGGTGATCAAGAAGAAAGGAGAAGAAGGAAAAAACGAGTTCATATCGAACGCAATCGTGAAGAAGGCAATATACGTTTATGGAATGATTATTTCAGTGAAACTCCAACATATCCTGAAAATTTATTCCGACGACGATTTAGAATGAACAAGCCATTGTTCATGCGAATTGTTAATCGCCTCTCCAATGAAGTTGAATTCTTTCGACAAAAGAGAGATGCTCTTGGAAGGCTAAGTCTCTCTCCACTGCAAAAGTGTACAGCAGTCATTCGTGTCTTGGCATATGGTTTTGCGGCTGATGCTGTTGACGAATACCTCCGACTCGGTGAAACCACTACAAGGTCATGTGTGGAACATTTTGTGGAAGGAATATTAGATTTATTCGGCGATGAGTACCTGAGAAGACTAACACCGGCTGATCTTCAACGTCTACTTTATATTGGTGAGCAACGTGGCTTTCCCGGGATGATAGGGAGCATCGATTGTATGCATTGGGAGTGGAAGAATTGTCTCACCGCTTGGAAAGGTCAATATTCACGTGGCTCGGGTAAACCGACAATAGTGTTAGAGGCGGTTACTTCGTATGATTTATGGATATGACATGCGTTTTTTGGACCTCCAGGTACCTTAAATGATATCAATGTACTTGATCGCTCACCTGTTTTTGATGACATAATAAAAGGTCAAGCTCCGCAAGTTACTTTCTATGTCAATGGAAAAGAATATAATTTGGCTTACTATCTCACCGACGGTATTTATCCGAAATGGACAACTTTTATCCAATCTATTCCAATACCACAAGGTCCGAAAGCGACGTTGTTTGCTCAACATCAAGAAGCTGTCCGAAAAGATGTCGAGCGTGCTTTTGGAGTCCTGCAAGCTCGATTTGCCATTGTTAAAAATCCAGCACTTTTTTGGGATAAAGCCAAAATTGGGAGGATTATGAGAGCATGTATCGTACTCCATAATATGATAGTAGAAAACGAACGAGAAGGATACACTCATTTTGATGTTTTAGAGTTCCAACAAGGAGAAGACATCGGAACTTCACATGTCGATCTCACGTATTCTACAGATATCCCTTCAAATATCGCCAATATGATGAGTGTTCGAACTAGAATTCGCGATAGACAAATGCATCAACAGCTCAAAGCTGATTTGGTTGAGCATTTATGGAATAAGTTTGGACGTGATGAAGACAACAACTGAGTTCACAATGTTTCTTTCAAATTATTCTCGATTATTGTACTAAGCTTTATTTTTATGTTTTTTTAATATCAATGTTTTAAATGTTATCTTTTAATATGTTTTATTTAATAAATAAATTTATTTTTTAAAAAAATATTTTTTTTTCAGAACTCCTAATTAAGAAACTTCCATTGGACCGCTAAAAATGAAAGTTTCTTAACTAGAGTTCTTAACCCCGTTTAAGTATATTTAAACTATTAAATAATCATTAAGGATTCCACTTAAGGATTTTGGGATAATCATGCTCTAACACAATAACAATTTGAATAGACAACCTATTTTATTCTTTTTTTTTTTATTAACGTTGGTTTTTGTTTATTTAATCAAACCGACAGTAGTCACATTACCAACTACTCTACAGCTTCGGTAAGATCATGTTTTATCTTTAGCTCCACCAAATTGTTGTTTTTGGCTCTATTCTAACAAAATAGATGTTATTTACTGCAGCCTTTAGTAATGCAATGAATTAAATGAAAATGATCACCCCAAATTGCAAAATACTTTAATTATCGAGTTAACAGAGTTTAACATAATAAAGCATAACCAAATAAAAATAATAAATTCATTATAGTTTGGTGTGTCTATATGACCACATTTTAAGACGTTCATTATCGAGTTTACACATGACTTATAAAATTAGTAAAACGGTTCAAACGCGGATAACAAAACGAAACAAACGCGGAAAAAGAGAGTGATTTGGCAGTAAATGTGAATGAAGTAGAGAAACCACATGTATAAAACATACCCCACACAAAGTTTCCCACTTACCCCATCTGAGTTTCGAAACTTAGACGGACACACACACACACACTTTTTGTCTTCTTCTAGATTCACCGAGAGAAAAGAGGAAGAGACAACCACCCACGATCCTCCATAGCTGTACAGAAAAAAAAACCTAACCATCAATCATGCCTTCTGGTGCTAAGAAAAGGAAAGCCGCCAAGAAGAAGCAGGAAGAAGCCTTTTCTACTCTCAAACCCAACAACAACCATGGTGAAAGTTTCCATCTTTTTTCACAACCCCATGATCTCTTTTGCTTATTTTTGTCTTTTGTAATTCAATTATTCAATCAATTACACACACACACGTTTGGGTCTATTCTCTGTATATAGATTTTTCAAAAAGTTTGGATTTTTATTGTTGTGCTCATTGATCCAATCAAATGGGTATCTTTTTTTTTTAATCACACTGTAAATCTTTGTTTTTTTCCGGCTAATTCTTGCATATTGGATCACTTTAGGATAGTTTTATGATTGAAAGTTTATACCTTTTGCTGTTTTCTGTGGATCTCTGATGCTTTGTTCCAGTTTGATTCTTTAGAGTGTGGATTTGACTTGAAGTAGAGTCAATAAGTCACTCTTTGTTCTATGATATTATTATTATTATTATTATTGTTTGTCTGTTCTGAAACTGATTAGATTTTGTTAAAAGCAGGAACTACTGAGGAAGAAGGCGTCAGAGTCGTAAAGGAAACAGGGTTGGATACTGACGAGCGTATAGAGATCACTGATTCAAGCCATGATCATGACAAGAGCTCTAGCAGTGGTGGTAGCAGCAGCAGCAGCTCGGATGATGAGTCTCAGGAAGTCAAGAGGAAAGATGGTGATAAGGAGGAGACTCAAGTTATTATTACACCTGTGCCAAGTCAACCTGTTCCAGTTGCTGGAGATGCTCCGTTCATCTTTGGTTCTACTGCTAATGCGATTGTAGAGAACACCGGTTTGATGAATTCGACTACACCCAGTGATCTAAACACTGAGAACATTGTCGAGATCTCCTCTGTTGATTCGGTACTCTCAAACGAGCCTGCCGCTGAAGTTTCTCTTGCATCTGATGAGGTTAAGCAGGCGTCTTCAAGTAATAAAGAATCCAAATGTGTTCCTGAAGGCAGCAAAGAGTCTGAAGTTGTCATTTCTCATGAGGAAGAAGAGGTGATTGATTCTCATTGTTAACCTTTTTTTTTATTTGCTGTCTCTTATGTTTACCAATAAACTCAATTTTCTCTTAGGCTCCCGTGCGACCAACACATGGAGTTGCGCAAAGAACCTCATGGTTAAGCTGCTGTGGTTTGTTTGATGTGATGACAGGATCCAGTAGATAAACTCAGGTACACCTCCCCAACTTCTTTATTTTATGAGCTTCATTTTGTCTGCATATGGTTCTTATAAGCTCATGTCTGCATTTGGTTGATCAATGGCACTGTCAAGTGAGCTGCGAGTAAAGAGAGAATTAGCCTAAATCCTGATTTGCTTGTTGATGACTTTGTTGACCCTCCTGTTTTGTTCTTTCGCAGAAACTTGAGTCACTTTTAAACTCCCAAGCTGCAACAATATGCTGAAGTTTCAGGAACTTGGATGAATGGCTCTCTTTCACTTAATTAAGTACATCTTTTCTCATATGAAATAGCACTCAACTTCTAGTAGTAGTCTTCATTAGCAGGCATGTCGTCCCTTTCGCTCTGTACCATTACTTGTCTATTGTTGTTTTTGTTCTCTCAGGTTCTGAGACTTTGAGACTGTTTGTTGTTGGCCAATCTAATGTATGATTAAAATCACTACACATGAGCTCAAAATATATGTTATTTAGCATTAAGGTTTCATAAGGAGTATGTGTGTAGGAAGCTACATTGTTTGATTTCTATAATACAATACCAGATTCTAGAAAAAGAACACTAGAAATCAAGAATAGTTCGTCCTATCTTCTTTATCTCTGGCATAGCACCTCTACTTGAAACATAGACTTCCATATTCACATGCTTTCTTTCTTCTGATCAAACTATCAAAAAGTTCAATAATTACATCTCAGGAGATATGGAAGACCTTTGCTGTCTTGCATTAGCTTAGGCCGAGAATGTAAACCTATCGGAACAAGCATTTAGTGCTTATCCAAGTCTTACCTTGTATGATGCGACTGATCCTTTCATTGATTCCACCACATGTTTGAAGCTAAGACTCACGAATCAAGATACTTTTAGCTAGTTAAAAGTAAACTACGTGTTAGAAATTCTCAAAACTCTACTTGCGGGAAACAGCCATCACTACAAGAAAACGTGCCCATAACAACGAACATTTACGACGAAAATATTTCGTCGTAAATTTACATGATGTTTACAACGCAATTACGAGGAATCCAACTTTCATCGTAAACGCCATGTAAATTTACGACGAATAGATTTCGTCGTAAACTCCATGTAAGTTTACGACGAATGTACGTGGAAAGAGAAATACGTCGTAATCATTACATCGACATTACAACGAAACATGTTACCGTTATATTTAGGTGAAAACGTGTATTCAATGTGCTTTAACTTGCCTAATTTCGTCGTAAAGTCGTTGTAAATAATATGTTAAAACCATGTAAAATCCATGTAAAATATTCCTTGTAAAATCGTTGTTATATTTCAACTACCCAACTCGAAAATTTCTCTATATATATGTCATTTCCCACAACTCTCTTCCTCACAACACACAAACGGGAGAAAAAAAAATCCGAAAAAAAAA
>NC_027755.1:16219476-16244116 GCF_000695525.1 Brassica oleracea var. oleracea
GTATTTACGTGTGCTTTACATCGAAATAATTACGTGGGCTTTACGACGAATATTTACGTGGCTTTTACGACGAATCTTTTCCCTGCGCTTTACGAGGAATATATTTCGTCGTAAACGTAACGAGTCGTTTACGACGAAACCTCCGTTACGACGGACGTTTAACAACGAAACGTCTTTCGACGTTAATTCGTCGTAACACTCGGTTTACGACGAATTTACAACGAATACTGCCCTAGTAAAAAATATGTTTTCTTGTATTGCATAACCTACCTAATATATATATGATGCTGTGTTCAATCTATACCCGGTGAGAAACATACCTTATAATATTCAAATTTTATGCATCTGGATCAATTGAGTCTTCAGAAACATTAGTCTTGCTTCTTTTAGTTGTTTTTTTACTTCTTATAATGGATATAAAGTGGATGTATGAGTACTCACCCAATTATATGGTAATAATCTACACCGACACGGCCATGTAACTAATTGCTTGTTTAGTTAGATCTTGTTCTCGCTTGCAGCAAATGTCAAGAGACGAGTTTGAGCTGCCAATGGCACTATAAGTGGGTGACCCGCGTCCGCTAAAACAAATCCATATCCATTCCGCTGAGTTTGATTAAAACTCTCAGCCCAAATAACACACATCATCACAACAAGAGTGACATGTTTGAAAAGCAAAAGTGTTAAAGTCTCTTAACATTTAGAGGAAGAAAAGTTTCCGTTTGGCTTTTTGACTTGGAAATTTTTGATAAAGAAGACTTAAAAATAACGTGAGTTAATGGTTTCTAAGAAATGCTGAAATCAAAATAATCATAAAGCATTCAAGATAAACATATACACACATCATAGGTTAAAATTCAAACAAAAATTCTCTCACACGTTTTGATTTTATGTAGGTAGAAGGTTCTGAATGCATTTTCAATTTATACTAAAAAATCATAAAACATAAAAGTACATCTGGAGAATACACATAAATATATGCTTCACAAACACTTAAAAGAGACATGATGTCCAACATGCACTTCTGGTGACTAGTTTGGGCTTGTTTTGAGGGAATTTTACATAAACCACTTATGTATGCGTGGAGTAAAGATATGCCATATGTCCAATCACCAACCCACAGAACACGCCAGGTACATAGGCTAAGACCACAGATATCCAACTAATCACTTGGTTCTTTTGGCTCAAAAAAATTTTCAAATTCTTTTGGTGTAGGATTAGGGACATGAGTATTTCCACACATATATCTTCAAGACCGTAGAGTCTGAGGTTATCCATGAGACCATGAATGCTGAACAATTTTGTCTTTGAAACTGTGTGCTTCGTGGTATCGGACCTTGGAGATTGTTACGGGAGAAGTTCATAATCGACAAAAAAAGGGAGGCTGCCAAGATGTCGATGGATCTGACCTGACAGCTGTTTTCGAGATATGTCTAATGCCTCGAGATTTGTCAGATTTTCCAATGATTGAGGTATATTGTCTGTGAATCCGTTACTTGACAAGTTGAGTAAACGCAATCCCTTCAACAATCCAATAGATTCAGGTATCTTTCCAGAAAAGTTATTTCCTGAAAAGTCATACCTCCGACGCCTGTCCGGATCAGCTCAAATAACATATCGACTCCTTTATTCACCATTTCCATCGAATTAATGTAGCTATAACCATCTTCCATGTATTCATTATCTCTTTTGGTTATCTTGATCATTTCACGCCAGTTGAAAAAATAGAGAGTCAACAAAGTTCCATTGAAATGGTTATCAATGATGTTTTAAACTTTGAAACCCAATGGAGACATGAGGATGATACGAGGGCCCGTAGAATTCAATTGCTCGGAGGATCATGCCATTTAATGACGGTAGAGAACTCAACCAAGATGGAACGTGTCTTTGATTCTTTTGCTTTTCACATTAAAAAAAAAACTCCAAAGAAACGCAGTTGATCAGTGACTTTGGAAATTCTCCCTCCAACTGGTTGTCACTGATATCAAGCGACACTAAGTTGGTAGCATTGACGAATATATTCGAAGGAATAATTCCACTGAAATTGTTGTTTTGCAAATTTAGCGTTGCGAGATCAGCAATAATAATTGCTCAAACATCGAGGGATGGAGCCACTGAAGTTATTGTTGGAAAAATCTAAGAGTAGTGACGGTCTAAGCTTGCAGACCCAAGGTGAAAACATTTTTGAGTTTTGTAATCAGATACAATTGAACAAGTGTGCCTTATTAACTGAGAATCCGAGACCATAAAAGGCCTAATCTTTGAGAAATACTGAATATAAAATACTTCAAGAACGGTCTTAAAACAAAAATTCATGTTTGTTGGGTGCAAACACAAAACACAGTAACAAATAACGAAATGCAACAAACCAGAAACAACTAAATATCTCAAGCGCATATGGTCTTCACTCGTCTTCTTGGCTACGGAGCCTAGCAAGCCTGTTGGTGACAACAATATCTAGCTGAGAAGCTCTCTCGACAATGGCCTTCCTCTTCTTGGTGGAGACGTTGTGAGCAATCTCTGCGCAGTAAGTCCTGTTGTGCATCATCAACAACTCGAGGTCACTCGTGTTGTGAACAACGAACTTCTTGAATCCATTGGGGAGATAGTGACGGGTCTTCTTGTCAGATCCGTAACCAACATTGGGCATCAACGTGACACCTTTGAACTTTCTTCTGACCCGAGAATCAATACCCTTTGGCCTCCTCCAGCTTTCCTGAAAAGAAAAAGAAGACCAGGAATCACAATGAGATAGAGAGAATCAATAACTAGAGTCAAGCTCGAGCACTTATGGTCCTAACGGTGTGGACAATACTACTTGAAATAGTCAGTCATAAAGATGCAAACTTTAAGACTCCACGACAAACTTATTGACATATAGAACATTTCTGAAGCTTAAGGATCCAAGAAAACACAATGACAGAGACAGAACCACAATTATAGTCAAAATCGAACACTTCTGGTCCTAATGGCGTTTACAAAAGTATTTAAGATGCAAACTTTAAGTCCCAACGACACGTTTTATCATCATATATTACATTTTTGAAGCTTAAGGATTCAAGAAAACACAGAGGTTAATCTTCTAAAACCCTACAAGAACAAGAAATGAGACCGGATGAGAATAAGGGTTTTACCTTGACAGTGATTCTACGGTCGCTCTGGGGTCTGATGAACTTGGCGGACCTCTTCTTCACGACCTTCTTGGTAAGCAACGGGACCGCCATTTTTTGCTGCTTCCTAAGATCTCTCGAAGCGACTACGTCAACAGCTGCCCAAGCCCTAAATTAGCTTTTTAAAGGGGCTATTAGGGTTTTTGATTACAGAACAATATGGGCTTTATTTGTGGCCCAAATAAATACCTCTCCGGCCTTAAAAACTATTGATATTTTCAAGAATTGTGTTTAAGCGTCACTTTTTTTTGCTATTTCAAAAAATATTTCGATTTTGGAACATAAACTATTTTTTATGCGTAGATAATGTTTTCCAATAATTTAATATATTCACTTTACTATTTTAGTATAATAATATCCGGTGTATATTTGCATAATAAAAGTATAAATTACCTCGGATTACTGGAGCACTATAAAAAAACATGTTCGTAACGACGAAAGATTACGAGAAAAAATTACGAGTCTCTTACGATGACAGTATGAGTAAAAGCGATTTCATCGTAACGTTGTTGTAAAATTGCAAGGAAGGACTTTCGTCGTAATGTTGTTGTACCATTACGACGAAAATACTTGGAAAGAGAAGATTAGTCGTAAAGTCCTTGTAAATTTACGAGTATTTTACAAGAAATCATGTTACCGTTATTTACTTGAAAACATGTATTCAGTGCGCTTTAAACTAACTAAATTCGTTGTAAAACGTTATAAATCATATGTAAGAGAGATGTAAAAACCTAGTAAAATATTTCCTTTTAAAATCGTTGTTATACCTTCACCTACCAAACTCGAAATTTTTCCTATATATATGTCATTTGTCAATGCTAACAACACACAAACGATATCAAAAAAAAAATATAAGAAAAAAAATCTTGGAAAAAAAATGTTTTAAAAAAATCTCAGAAAAATGACCGATGGTGGTAATATTTACGAGTTATGGAGTTGGATAAAGATTCTGCCGGTAGAGTGACAGATGCATTTCTGAGTGGGTTAGAAACATTCATGTACCAGGCGGGCTCTACACCGATCACAAAGGAAAATGGTAAGATGTTATGCGCTTGTCGGAAATGCAAGAATTTAAAATTTGCACGTAGTGAAACTGTATGGAAGCACTTAGTAAACATATGATTTACACCACAATACTATATTTGGTATCAACATGGAAAAGGTTACGGTGGAAATGAAGCTAGTAGTAGTAATAATAATTTTGAGGATGCTGGTAATAATGAAGAACCGAATCATTTGCATAATCAATATAGTTACCATCAAGATGAGCATATGGTAGATCATGATAGGGTTCACGACATGATTACTGATGCATTTTTAGAAACAAGTACAACAATGGCTGATGAAACTGGAAATGTAGAAGAACCTAATTTGGATGCAAAAATGTTTTATGAAATGTTAGATGCTGCAAATCAACCAATCTACACTGGTTGTAGAGAAGGGCTTTCTAAATTGTCTCTAGCAGCTAGGATAATGAATATTAAAACGGATCATAATTTTTACCTGAGAATTGCATGGATGCATGAGCGGACTTGTTTAAAGAGTATTTTCCAGAAGACAACGTGTCAGCTGAATCTTACTATGAGGTTTATAGATTGGTTTATAGTCTTGGGTTTCCTTCGGAGATGATAGATGTTTTCATCGACAACTGCATGATCTACTGGAAGGACGATGAGAAGCTAGAAGAGTGTCGATTCTGCAAGAAACCACGATTCAAACCGCAAGGACGTGGGAGGAATGGGGTACCGTACCAAAGGATGTGATACCTACCAATTACAGACATGTTGAAAAGATTATATCAATCTGAGAAGACTGCTGCAGCGATGAGGTGGCATGCTGAACATGTCCAAAGGAATAGCGAGATCGTTCATCCGTCATATGCAAGAGCGTGGAATCATTTCAATACGGTACACCAAGATTTCACTAGAAATATGCGTAATGTCTATCTTGGGTTATGCACATATGGATTTAGTCCATTTGGAATGTCGGGGAGACAATATTCTTTGTGGCCAGTCATTCTTACGCCGTACAACCTGCCGCCGGAAATGTGCATGGAACAAGAATTTATATTCTTGACCATATTAATTCCTGGGCCGAAGTATCCAAAACGGTCGCTGGATATTTTTCTTCAACCATTTATACAAGATCTAAAGGACTTGTGGTCAGAAGGGGTGAGGACGTATGTTTCTTCCATGAAAAAAAAATCTTACGATGCGAGCAGTTCTATTGTGGACGATAAGTGACTCTCCTGTTTATGGAATGCTTCTTGGCTGGACAACACATGGAAGGTTATCTTGTCCATATTGTCTTGGATCGACGTATGCTTTTCAACTGAAGAATAGTAGGAAGAGTTTTTGTTTGATTGTCATCGTCAATTGCTTCCCCTTTCCCATCCGTACAGAAAAATAAGACATTGTTTAGGTACAATAAAGTTGTCAGAGAGAGTCCTCCTCCATATCTCACTGGCCAACAGATGGAAGCAGAAATTGATTATTACGGAGGTCAGGAAACTGTTAAAGTTGGAGGAAACTGGCATGTTCCAGGAAACATGCTGATGGGTATGAAGTCGCTCACAATTAGCATAAGAAGAGTATATTTTAGGAGTTACCTTACTGGAAAAATCTTCTTTTACACCACAACCTTGATGTGATGCATATAGAGAAGAACTTTTTTTGACAACATCAGTAATACAATACTGAACGTCTGAGGGAAGACAAAAAATAACAAAAAGTCAAGGATGAACTTACCAGATATTTGCTCAAGAAGTGAGTTACATATCAAGAGCAATGGAAACATTCATGTTCCCATCTTCCGGTTGTCATAAGAAGCGAAGACTACTTTGTTTGACTGGGTTGCATCAGAGTTAAGTTCACTGATGGTTATGTTTCAAATCTTTCAAGATGTGTTGAACCAGGTCAAAATTTCTCAGGAATGAAGAGTCATGATTGTCATGTGTTTATGCAACGACTACTTCAATTTGTTTTTTTTAGTTCCTTCCAACAAATGTACATAAAGCACTTGAAGAAAATATTAATATATATATATATATATATATATATATATATATGTGTTATGAAATGTTATTAATTGGGTTATTTTTACAATATGCAGCCATCTGAGCATTCTTCAGAGACCTTAGGACACATACGTTCAAGGAAGAAGTCATCCAACAACTTCATGAGAACATTCCGATCATATTGTGCAACCTGGAGAAGATATTTCCTCCCTCATTTTTTGACGTTATGGAGCATCTAGTTGTCCACCTCCCGTACGAAGCATTGCTCCGTGGACCTGTTCACAACGGATGGATGTATCCATATGAGCGCTCCATGAAACATTTGAAGGGGAAAGCAAGAAATCTTGCAAAGGTGGAAGGTTCAATAGTTGTTGGGAGTTTGACAGCATAAAAATCTCACTTCACATCATACTACTTTGCTTCAACAGTTCGTTTGAGGAAAAGAGTTACTAGAAGATATGATGATGGTGGAGTACCGCCAACATATGCAGTTGACGATGTTCCTGACATTTTCTGTCAAATTGGACGGTTTGGTGTAAACTAAAAGAAGTATGGTGGTCCAGCGAAGAGGATAAGCATAGTGCCCACACTTATATTCTGCTCTTTTGAAAGGTAAATATTGATGTGTATATGTTAATTATATGAAATGGTGTTAACTATATGATTTGATTCAATTGTTTAATTTGCAGCATGTTTGTAGCGCAAGTTGAAGAAGCATTTCCAGGAATATCCGCAACTGAGGTGGACAAACGGAAGGATAAACACTATGTCAAGTGGTTTAAATCACAGGTAATATATCTCATTCAAATATTAAGCACAATTTTGGTCCTATAATATAATTAATATCAAATTTTAATGGTGTTGCTTTTTGTAGGTTGATTATGACGATCCATATTATCCCGTATGGTTTCACGATTTGGTCCAAGGTCCAGTAGCAAAGGTTACCACATCAGCTATGTTTTTCACACGAGGTTTTACATTTCATACATACGAGTATGTGAGACATCGGGCAACAAGTAACTATGGAATATGTGTCAAAGGAAAAATAGACTTTTACGGGATTTTGTAGGAGATTATTGAAGTGGAATTTCGGGCTTATTGAAGCTAATATGTGTCCTTTTCAAATATGACTGGTTCGACCCCGTTGTAGACGTTACGACGAACTTACAAGGAACCCTCATTCTTATATATACACGATGCCAGAATGAGGCTCGCGTTCATTCCTCACAATCTCCTCTCCCTCTTATACTAAGGTACTCTCTCTCTCTCTCTAATCATTTTTTAGATTAGTTTAATTAGGTGGTTAGTTTATAGGTAATTAGTTTAGGTGGTTAGTTTAGGTAACAAAACAATAATCAAAGATTAGGTTTTGTTTTCCATTAAATTGATCCTAATATTTTTTTATTTTAGATGGCTCCTAGGAAACACCGACCACTTACTTATTCCTAGATGTTTGGCGATGGTGTCGGGACATCTTCTTCCGGCCCATCATCTTCCGAGGCAGTTCCTGACTCTCAGATATCTCCGAGAGTTTCTTGGAGCCCTCCTCTTCCACCTCAGATTCCCTCTCAGATGCCGCCTCCTCCACCAGCTCTACCTACTGCACCTCACCATGCCCCAGCAGATGTAGTTCATCCTGATTTGCGTGTGCCTCCATCTACACCATACGCGAGATATACAGTGGAAGATCTCCTCGCCCAGCCTGGACGAGAGGGTTTGGATATTCTGGACCCCGATAGACTGCCAAGTACTTATTGGTAAGTTACTAATTTTTATTATTTTATTATTTTAAAATTTAAATATTTTATTTTCCTAACAAGTTGGTTCTATTTTTAGGTTTGGGGCCAACAACCGTGTTGACCGGAGCGTTTCTGAGACGATCAAGGGATATTGATATTACGTGTATACGCACACCAAATTACCTAATGTGCACACTACCACAATCGAATGGTATGTCGATGTAGCACTTTAGGATCGAATCCACAGAAACCAATAATTACACTTTACTTCTATGGGATCAATACTTAGCTAAAACAATGATGGAGTTTTGAGATTAATGTATCGTAGGAAGCAAGTAACAAGTTGATTTTAAAGTTTTCAGATGATTAATAGAGCTAGGTTCAGGGTGATTCATTGGAATACTGAGGACATGAGCTACACAACTATTCAGGAAGGCTATAAGAGCCAATCTAGAACTTGAACAACAACAATAGATAAACCCACTGTCGTGGTGTCTACCAATTTATCGAGCTATCCTAATGCCTAAACTGATGTTCGGATCAGAGAATGAGGACAAGCATTAAGTTCAGATTGAATTGGTTCACGATTTGCCTTAGCATCAGCTTTCGTTGGCTAAGGATAAATCAACTATCTATGATTTTTCTATCAACCTAAAACACTTTTGGTGATTAGATTAAACTATAATCAGATGCTAAATGGCCAATTTAACATAAGCAGTAAGCATAACAATAGATAGATATATCAAAGAATAACAATCCTATTTGTGTCTAGCTCATTGATCCATGATCTCTAACACCCTAAACCTAACAAGATGACTACTCAGCCATGACACAAGAAAACACAAGCATCAATTCTGAATAATACATCATGCGATTAATAATAAATATAATAGGGTTCAAGATGATCTTCTCTATGGCGAGAGAGATGGAGCCGTCTCCCTTTACAAGGTAGCAAAATCACAATATGAAAAGCTCTAGAGTTGTTTCTCTCTGAAAAAGAAGGGTAGAATGTAAAAAAAAAGAGAAAAATATGATATATCAAAGCCACAGGCGGCTGGGAGAAAAAGATGGGATAATTATGGCAAATCCCGTAATGACTTGTAGTTTCCTTAAAAATCTCTGCCGCGGGAACAAGCACTCGAGGTGCTCCACTCGACAGGGAACAATGACTTCAGACTGTTATGCGTGAAAATCACCAAATTGCAATATTTTCTGCCTCTTTTGCTCCAACTGGTCCATCTCCTACCCAATGCAACTCTAGACCTTTAATGACTCGAAAGGACTAGAAAGACTCGATAAAGACTCAAAAACACTTTAGAAAACATTGTTAGAATGTATCAAAAACACAACATATCAAATTCTCCCTGACTTAGATTTTTGTTTGTCCTCAAACAATGCCAAGTATCAAGAACATAGAGAAATGTTTGAAAGTTTGGGAACTCTCCTATTCTCAGCAACCATACTTTAACCACGAACATCTGGACCATACAAACAGTAAACTAGGACAACACACACTTACCAGAACCCCACTGACTGATGTTCAAGATCGGCTCCATACTCTATATCTCAAACCTAAAAAAGCAACACTATCGAGACAAAACTCCATACATTCATTTAAGAGTAGCGTGAGCTTCTCATCACATGCACTATTCAGGGTAGACGGTCTAGGTGTGAGCGGTCTAGGTGTGAAACATGCTATTTAATGGTGGAGTTAAGAGTGTTCAAGGGCTACCATTTCATTGTAGAGGATGCAGGATATCGCACAAAATGGCAAGAGAGGATAGATCCATTGATGTCCACCACCTCTACTCGTTTTTGCGTCCACTGGAACGACTGCTCCGTTTTGGATCAGCCATCTGGCTGTTCAGATCATCTGCCTGCTCTCCAATCTTTCAACTTGGTACCCACTCTTTTGCTCGACCTTCCCAGTGGTTCATGTTTCTTTGATTTCTTCCCCTTCTCCATCACCTTTTTCGGTTTTTTTTTGAAGACTGATATGGTGATGTGATGAAGAAGGAGGTAATACATGATGGTTCTGAGTGCCACTGGTGGTTCTGATTTCGCAACCATTCTGGTTCTCCACCCCTACTCTTGCGCAGTTCATTGGTTATGGAGCGGTTGCTCCCTTAATCTGCTTGTTCTACTTTTTGACTGAATTTCTGCAGCAGTAACGAGTAAGAGGCTGCGTTGATCCTTCCTCTCCGACCTTTTTGCACATATCTTCACATATTACACTGAAAAACAAATGCATGAAGGTGGAATAAAGGCTAAGGTACAGGGTGGGAACTAGCTAAAGATGAGCTAGCCACTCAGGATCAACAAGATGGATAAAAAGGATAAGAAGTCCTGAGCGTTTTCTCGTTTCCCTGATCTAATGCCTATAACAAGAAGAATTTCAGTCAAGATTAGGTTCAAGTTAAATGGAGTTAAGTCTACCTAGTGTAACCTGATCGGCTGAGAACTTCTGGAGAATCAAGTGAGATATGTCAGTGTGTTCCAGGTCCACATGTGTGTCTTTCGCCACTGCTAAGGTCACTGAATAAGATAACTAAAGCACGAGGTGGTTAGTGATCAACACGGAATAAGGTCCTAATTCCCACAAAAAAGTTTTGACTGACTCAATGATGCATCGGCATCATGCTTGACCGACAAGTAACGTGGTTAACGTTATGGCTTAGGATTTTCCTATTTTATATTACTTATTTATTTATAATTATGATAATTCTATGGGCTTTAGGTCTTTTATCTTAAACATCTTTATCTTAGAGTTTGGTGTTTAGCTTTGGCTTATATATATATAGCCTTCTTTGTCGTTGTTTATGAATTAGACTCTTGATAATTAAAAACAGAGCTTTTGCTTTATACCTTGTTTGATTCGATTAAATTCATCTACAAGAAATTTGTCTCAAAGAAGCTATCCCAAGAAACTCTTTGATCGATCCAAAAGCAGGTCTCTAGAATCCTAAAGGTTCCTTGATCGACCGTTCAACAGTTTGTACTCTGCGCCACTCAATCCTATAAACTGACTCAAACTGACCCAAAAGAAAAACAAAAGAAAGAAACGAGTTTGTAAACGACGAAAACCCTCAGACTTACTTCACACCGTCCCTGGTGTGAAAATAAATCAGAGAGAAGATGAAAACAAAAATAAACATTTTTTTGGTCGAGATGCTTACCTGAGTGGAGCGGGCGTTCCATGAAAATTCTAGGTGTTCTATCGTCAGATGGTCGCCTGGAACAGCCGCTCTTTTCAGATGGCAGATTGTTCCATTGCTGCAACCTAGAATTTTTGAAGCATCTTGGGTTTTTCCGCTTTTTGAGCTGATATTCAATAAACTAAAACAAAAAAATAAGTAAACAAAAACAAAACCAACTTATATGTACACTTACCAGTGGGTTGCCTCCTACCAAGCGCTTGGTGTAAGTCACTAGCTTGAATTGGTGACAGAGATCAGTCGGGTTGATCATGATGGCTTGTTCCAAAACAAGCTCCACAATCAGACGTGTTCAGCTTCAAAACTCTACTCGGCAACCCTTTCACAGCATCTTCATCTTTTGTCCTTCAGCTCATGTGAGAGATTAACTTTAACTTTAGAGAAAGGTTTGGAGGTACCTTTGCACTTTACCTCATACTCAATGGAGTTCTTATCACACATGTGAGGTATCAAAGTCATTATAGGATCGCCTTTGACCCTTTTCTTCTGGACTTTTTCCTTCACCTTTGCATTTCCACTGAGTTTCTTGGTATCAGTGTGAAGATCTTCATCCATAAATTCTTTGATCTCACTCTTATCACCAAACTCCTTCTTTAGAACAATTTTCGGCTGTTCTCCACTGACCATTGAGATGCATGAGGCGTATCGGATTTGTGATCTGGTTGGGACAGCCTTGTAGAAAATATTCTTGTTGATGTTGGAGAAAGAGACTCTCTTATTAGGAATGTCGACGATTGCTCCCACTGTAGCCATAAATGACCTTACAGAGATCAAAGGCATCTCATGATCCTTCCTCATCTCAACAACTTGAAATTCGGTATGGAGCACACAGTCCCCAACCTGGACAGGAAGATTGCAAATAGTTCCATAAGGGACTGCCATGGAAGAGTTTGCAAAAGCCAGCTTCACCTGAGAATGCTCAACATCAACAATGCCCAGCTCGTCTACAATCACTTTTGAGACAAGGTTTACACTATACCCAGAATCACAAAGAGCTTCCTTGAATTCCACTCCGGCAATGGAACAAGGAAAAACAAACTTTCCAGGGTCATCAACCTTGAGGCAGTACCTTCAGCGATGGTGTCAGTGCTTCAGTAAAGAGTGCTTTGGTTTCCTCCTGAGATTCTCTGCAATTTTTGAAGAACATATGCAATGGCTGAATCTCCCAAGCATGTTCAAATGAGTTATTTTGAGGAAGCCTTCTCACCATCTTCCTAAACCCAGCCAGCTGCTCTGCACTAATGGGATCCATCAGATGTCTAGGTGGAATAGGATAGGGAACCTTATAAACATAGACTCGAATTGGTGGAGTCTCAGCAGGTTCGCCGGGAGCAGTCACTTCAGAGCTAGCAGGGTGTTCTGTTCTCTCTTCTGCGCCTGGAGCAGTCTCAGCAGACAGTTGCTCCGGTTCTTTTCCCTCAGCTTTCTCACATCTCAGTTCTGTTGCATTACAGTGTTCAACCCTAGGATTCATCACACTCTTTCCAGGAAGGGTACCTTGCTACCTCTTGACACTTTTAGCTGTTTGAGCAATCTGAACATCCATCTTTCTTATGTGGCTCGCAACAGTGTCATACTTGGCATTCAGCTCAGTGAACATGTTGCCCATCCTGGTGTCGATTTCTGTGGTTACCTGATTCAACGCCTTGGCCTGAACGTGCTGACCCTACAATAGCTGTTGCATCATCATACCTAGACCCTTTAGCTCATCTGGTTGACTGTTTACGGCAGCTGGAACTGGTTGCTGGGTGTTCTGGGGTTGTTGCTGGTTCTGAATCTGCCCGTCCGTAGCTTGCTCCATGCTGAAAATTTGCCTTTGGTTGTTTTTTAGTAGCTGATCAACCTTGGCTGTCAGCTCATCTATCTTCTAGGTGTCGTTGACTTTCTTGGAGCGGTCGCTCTCCTGATTCTTATTGGCTGAGCTAACTGCCATGTTCTCAATCATCTTAAACGCTCCATCAGTGGTCTGAGTCATGAAGTCTCCATTGCTCGAAGAGTTTATAGCACTTTGGTATTTCCAGTCTACTCCATCATAGAAAATGCCCAGGAGGTAATCATCATCAAATCCATGGTGAGGGTATTCTCTGCGGTAGTCATTATAATGCTTCATGCTTCGCAAAAAGGCTCATCAGTGAGCTGTCTGAAAGAGGTAATCTTGTTCCTCAATGCAAATGTTCTCGTCTTCGTGTAGAAAATGCTTAGGAACAATGATCGGACTTGTTCCCATGAAGTAAGAGATCTGGTAGGGACATAATTCAACCACCGTGCAGCCTTTCCATCAAAAGAGAACGGAAATAGCATGCACTTGATGTATTCTGGTGGTATGCCATTCGCACGAGTAAAGCTGCAGACACTTTCAAAGCTCTCAATGTGCTTCATTGGACTCTCTGTCCGGAGACCAGTGAACAATTTTCTCTGCACCAGATCGATTACAGCAGTCTTGATCTCGAAGTCCTGTCGTTGGCAGGGTGGAAGAACTATGGCAGAGCGAGTAGTAGGGATGTTGCACGGAAGGTTTCTCTGCCCGATTGGAGCATCTTGCTCCGGCTGTTCCTGCTGCTGCTGAGCAGCGAGTAGAGCAGCTTGTTGAGCAGCTTCCTCCTGAGCTTGGATGGTCTGCTGCATCTGAAACATCTGATGTTGCATGAGTGCCATTGCAGCAGTGAGATCATCCTAATTGGCGTGATCACCCATAATGGTGTCGGTTTGCCTTGGCTATTAACAATTTGTTCTTTCTAACCTTGCTAGCTCCTGGTTGGTAAGTGTAACCAATTCTCCTTGTGCGTTTCTCCGAGTATGTCTACTGGTCATGCACCTGGAACATTAGTTACAACTAAAATGATAGAGAAAGTTAGAGGTTTTATACTAAATAAATAACCGAAAAATAAAGGTAAAAAGATGGTCCCCGACAACGGCGCCAATATGATATTACGTGTATACGCACACCAAGTAACCTAATGTGCACACTACCACAATCGAATGGTATGTCGATGTAGCACTTTAGGATCGAATCCACAGAGACTAACGATTACACTTTACTTCTATGAGATCAATACTTAGCTAAAACAATGATGGAGTTTTGAGATTAACGTATCGTAGCAAGCAAGTAACAAGTTGATTTTAAAGTTTTCAGATGATTAAAAGAGCTAGGTTCTTGGTGATTCGTTGGAATACTTAGGACATGAGCTACACAACTATTCAGGAAGGCAATAAGAGCCAATCTAGAACTTGAACAACAAGAATAGATAAACCCACTGTCGTGGTGTCTACCAATTTATCCAGCAATCGTAATGCCTAAACTTTCGTTTGGATCAGAGAATGATGACAAGCATTAAGTTCAGATTCAATTGGTTCATGATATTCCTTAGCATCAGCTTTCGTTGGCTAAGGACAAATCGCCTATCTATCCTTTTTCTAGCAACCTAAAACACTTTTGATGATTAGATTAAACCTATAATCAGATGCTAAATTGCCAGTTTAACATAAGCAGTAAGCATAACAATAGATAGAGATATCAAAGAATAACAATTTTATTTGTGTCTAGCTCATTGATCCATGATCCCTAACACCCTAGCCCTAACAAGATACTACTCAACCATGACACAAGAAAACACAAGCATCAATTCTGAATAATACATCATGCGATTAATAATAAATAGAATAGAGTTCATGATGATCTTCTCTATGGCGAGAGAGATGGAGCCGTCTCCCTTTACAAGGTAGCAAAATCACAATATGAGAAGCTCTAGATTTGTTTCTCTATGAAAAAGAAGCGTAGAATGTAAAAAAAAAGAAAAATATGATATATCAAAGCCACATGCGGCTGAGAAAAAAAGATGGGATAATTAGGGCAAATACCGTAATGACTTGTAGTTTCCTTAAAAATCTCTGCCGCGGGAACAAGCACTCGGGGTGCTCCGCTCCACAGGGAACAGTCACTTCAGACTGTATTGCGTGAAAATCACCAAATTGTATTTGTTTTCTGCCTCTTTTGCTCGAACTGGTCCATCTCCTACTCAATGCAACGGTAGACCTGCAATGACTCGAAAGGACTAGAAAGACTCGATAAAGACTCAAAAACACTTTAGAAAATATTGTTAAAATGTATCAAAAACACAACATATCAGATATTATGATGGCCCTATCCGAACTGGATCATGACTCCAGATCACGTTAAGACGACGTGGTTTAAATGTTTTGAAGTAATTTTTTAATTATAAAATTTTATTTTTTATAATTAATTATTTATTTTAATTGTTTCAAAATTTTGTTTGTTTCAGCAAAGGTGACAGGTCCTTAAGAATCTTCAAGTGGGTGAAGAGGGAATTTGTTGAAAAAGCAAAGACCCGCCTTTGCAATACCGTCTCGGATTGGAAGGACAAATTGGAGTTCTACGTTATGAGGGAAAGCCCATTGAGATCACAAAGGACACATGTGATGGCCTCATCGCCTTTTGGAAGCTACCGTCCTCGATCCGGAAGGCCAACTCTTGCTCCGCTTCCCGAAGAACGAAGGATAGAGATGGTCATTTGCCCATGGTTCATAGAACCGGACAAAAACCCCATGCCGGGATCCGTTAGAAGCTGTAAGTTTTAGTTGTAATATTTACTTTTATTTCTTTAAACTTATATTTATTAATTAATTTTTATCTATATATTTAATTTTATTTATTTTTTCTGTTTGTAGCTTGAAAAGACGGGAGTCTTACCATCTCTGTCTGATCTATTCAAGATGACTCACGCCACATCGGATGAGACTTTTGTCGATCCTGCATCCGAGAAACTCTTCAACGATGTGGCTGCTCGGGTTGAAGAGTGAGTGACACAACTAAACCAACAGTCTCCCGATGGATTACCCGTCACATTGACAACATAAGAGATCGACCGGATCTTCGAAGAGGTAAAATTTAAAAATTATATTTAAATTAATTTGACTATTTTAATATAATTAACTATATTAAAATGTTTTCTTTTAAAGGTTGATCCTAGAAAGAAGGGATGGACAGTGGGAATATGCTCTGTTAACGAAGTTGCAAGGGCGACTTCATCATACTCTTCGAGACGGGACCAAGAGAATGCTCGGATGCAGGCTCGAATGGATTCCCAACTTGATCGTTTGGACTCCCTTGAGGATCTGTTGGACGTGATGGCGGTGGGAAACCCCTCATGCAGAGAGCATTGGATGAAAGACGGGCGGCGCTTCGACAAAGGCATCCTGAATCTACCGGTCAAGACTCTCATGATCCGAGCGTTGCTGCGACATACTTCGACAATGTGATACCGTAGTTTTTATTTTAATTTGTTTCGTTTTGTATTATAAATTTAAATATTATTTTTTGACATGTTAGTTTTTATTATAAAATTTAAATTCTCACATTTTGTTTTTAAATTAAAAAAATTTTAATTTTCGAATTTTCCACAAATATAATAATAATTATATATATAAGAAACGATGTAATTTCGTTGTAACTTTTACAAAGAATATACATCGAAAGACTTTTAAAGTCGTCGTAAATTTTACGAGGGTTTTACATCGTGTGACATGTAAAGTCCTCGTAAATTTTACATGGAAATTACATCGACGTTTAACGAGTACTTTACAACGACAGTATACGAGGCTATTACGACGAAGTCTTTCCTTCCGTGTTACGACGAAGAGTTCTCCTCGTAAATATTATGTGGATTTTAGGACGAATCCTCCATTACGACATATGTTTAACAACAAAACACGTTTCTTCGGTAGTTCGTCGTAACACTCCTATTATGACGAATTAACAAGGAATATATCGCTCGTGAAAAATATGTTTTCTTGTAGTGGAGAAATTTGGGAGCAGAAGAAGCAAACTGTGTACCTATATCACAGAGAAAGTAAGAGCAGCAGTAATATAAGAGTGAAAACAGAGATTTCTGTCACATTGTTAATGTGGGATTGAAGTTTTATTGAAAGTAGTGGCACTAGCAATGTCTATATTTTCTATGAATATGTTCAGGTTAACCAAGGAAGCATGTAAAAAAAATAAATAGTATCCTTGCAAAGTTTAGGTGGAGCTCAAGTGATTGCAAACGATTATGTATACTTCAGATAAAAGGGAGAATGGGGTTCGGAGGCACAAAAGTTAAAACTATTCAATCAGGTTTTACTTCGGCAAACAAGTATGGACAATTTTTAACAATCCAGAAAGTTCGATGGCAAGAGACTTTTGCCAAGAGTATTAAAGGCAAGAGACTCGTGCCAAAAATGTGACAATATAATTTTCTGAAGACAATATTTTTACGGCAGCACTAAAAAGAAGTTTCCTTTTGAACTCTGGTTCTTCTTTTTCCTCCTCAAAATCTTTCATCAGCCACCTCAAATCACAGAGCCGGCCATAATAGAAGTAACAAAAATAAAAAAATGTTATAGATTGTGGTTTCGCATATAAAGAGATTATAAACTTCAACCAGTTCTAGAATGTCATTATATAAAAACCTACGGTTGCTGGTTTGTTTTTTGTATTTGACTCAGTTTTATGGTTTCCTCATACTTGTTAACTAGATTAAGATCGGGATAAACATTATATATATAAATTATTTTATTTATTATATGTTATTACATATTATGAAATAATAAATATATATTGAATAATTAAAAGTCAGTAACTATTACATATATAATTAAATTGGTGCGAACGTATAAATCAATTTTATTAATCCAAACAATTTTTTTAAAATTTTGATAGAATATGTAATTAAATTTAAATGATATTAACATACATAGTATATTTTTAATATTAATGTCTATTAAATGATGCTTTCTACTCATATGTTTTTTTATCATGTGCATCTTTAATAGCAAAAACTTTAAATTACTGATAACAAATTTTTCATTGTGAGATTAATAATTTTAGTAATTTATAATTTAAAAACAATTATCAATGTTAATTCAAAACTTTTATCAAAAAAATTATTCAAAGTAAATTTTGAAATTAAAATATTTATTTATTCAATATGGTGTATAGTTTAATTTAGAATGATATATATACATATATATTTTAAATTTTAATGATTAATTAAATTAGACTTTTATTTATATGATTTTGTAATCATTTTTATTTTGTCATAACAAAAATTTTAAACAATGGATCACAAAATTTGAATGTGAGACTTTTAACAGTTTTAGTAATTTACAGTCATTTCTTAAAATTCAAAATATAACATATACAGAAAAATCTAAATTCTTATAATATGGTTATTGTGATTTTCTTAAATTATCTTAATAGTTTAAAATTATACAAATTTGATAGAAGATACATTATTTTTTTTATCAGATCTTTATTATTCAAAATCATTAATTGTCATATATACTTTAGCCACATTAGGCAATTCCGTAATCTTTATTTAAGAAAATAATAAGTGACATTAATAATGAATTTATGGTTAGTTTAATAAAAAGCTTATTATATAATTAGATGGACCAACATATTTCTTTAATTATTCTAAGAATCATTCTAGTGATGACACGTGACTACAAAAAAAAGTTGTAATGTTTCATAAATAATATATAGGGGATACTATGCATCCTTTTAAATAACCGTACTCATACTTTACTTATGTTCCTACCAATATTTGCCTTAACTTAACGACCAGATAGACAACGTAATTGATTCTAACATCCGTTCTGAAAAACCAAGCTTTATAAACTTCAGGCCCATATTACGTGTATTATTTAAGTTGGGCCGCAATAATATATATTTTTTATATATCCATTACATTAAAAACGAGAATTCATATTCTTTCCATGCATCTGCTTCGGCGAGTGGACTTTATAAAACTATTAGAATATCTTTTAAAAGTAATGAATCTACTAAATATTTTTTCCTAGATATACATACATAATTTTTGTCTAAATCACCATTTTCATTACATTGTTTCCAAATTCAAATCTTTTAGTCTTCTAAAGCCATTATATAGCCCCACACCCGAAGAGCGCAAGAATAAAAGACGATTTTTCCCCAATATTCGAAGCTTACGATTGAAAATCACAAGCTTGAATAAAGAAGCTCGACTCTAAAGCATTTTGATTTCGAATCTGATTTCTGTTTTCGAGAGAGAGAGTGAAAATGGGCTCTAAAGGCAGCGTTAGACAGATGATTCAGAGTTTGAAAGAGATCGTGAACTGTTCCGACTCAGAGATCTACACCATGCTTGTGGAGTGCCATATGGATCCTAACGAAACCGTTATTCGTCTCATTTCTCAAGGTTTTTTCTCATCTTTCTTCTTTCCTTCAAGCTTTTGTAGCTTCGCGGGTGAATTTTCGTAAAAATAGATAGACATTAATGATTAGCGCCTAGGGGACCTCGACGGGCTTAGACATTTGCAAATAATAATTTTTAATTAGCATTTTATATTAACATTAGATATAAATTTTCCAGCGTTTAATTACAAAGGTTTTGGTAAATATAAAACAAAATTGAATTTAAAAAATAAAAACATAAACAAATTTGTGAACTTGCATAAAGAAAAAAAGTTGGGGAGAAAGGATCACCGCTTGATTATATACAAACTGAAAATAAAGATGATGATACAATTAAATTGATCATAATTCAATTTGATATTTTTTATTTGTTTTTAATTTATCTAAAAATGTGATTTAAAAACAACTAAAAAGCACATGAAAACCAAACTGGAAATTTAACCGATTTAAACCAATTTCGATTGATTTAGACCAATTTGGATTGATTTAAAATGATATGTGGCCATTTAAACCGATTTGGATTTCTTAGAACCATTTAAATCGGATTTTAGAAAAATAGTTTTGGTTATTACCGGTTGGCGTCTGCCTAAACCAATACAGTATAACCTCTTTAAATTAATACTATATAAATTAATATACACTAAAAATTTCTATAAAATAATATAATTTTATAGTCCCAAATCGAGTTTTTGGTTCAGTTAGTATATCGATAAATTAATATCTCTATAAACTAATAAAAAAATTATAGTTTTGGTGTAATTCCAACATTATTAATTTATAGAGGTTTGACTGTATTTAGAACATTGATTTCCATTTTTACGAGATTATGGAAGTATATAAAATTAGTTTTTTTTGGTATTGATTATGTGTTTTTTTAATAATTCTCTACTTGTTCAATTCTGACTTTCTTATAATGCTGTTTGGTTTCAAACATTTCAGATGCTTTTCAAGAGGTGAAGAGCAAGCGAGACAAGAAGAAAAAGAACGTTAGTTATTGCAGATTGTTTATTATAATGCCGTTATAGTTTTCAGATGACTAGTTCCATTTCGACTCATTGCTTTCTTGTTTTGTCTCTTTGGTCAGAACAAAGATCAAGCAGAGTCATCGAGACGTGGAATCCCAAATCGTGGAGCTAGAAACAGCGCTAAGTACAGTTACAACACTGCTCGAGGTGGCGGCAACAAATTTAACTCCGATGGTAATAATATGCATGGTTATGTTTTTCTTCTCTTAGTTGTGGTTGATAGTCCGAACCAATTTCTAAACTTGCTGATCTGTTTTGGTTCAGAGACAAGATTTGCTCAAAGAGGGAAGGGAGCACGTAACCATTGGGCTGGCTCTTCTTCAGCACCAAACAGGTTCTCATTTATTCATGTGGTCTTATCATCGTTTAAATCATGCGTGTGTGTCGTTTAACTCCTTTGCTTTTGTAGTGATCCTAAAAACGCTGAAGTTAAGGAAGCAGCACCAACGGGTCCAACTGGTGCAGCTTCTTCCTCTTTGCTGCCAGCACCAGCGTATCAATCCGCTTGGGCCAAAGCTAACCCCGGGAAGAAAACTATGGCTGAGATTGTGAAAATGGATAAGCCTCTCTATCAGAAGAAAGTCAGTGTGCCTCGTTCATCAGAGACGCAAGAGAGGGGAAGCAAAGCTCCTTTGAAAGATGAAGGGTCTTCAACTGAGAAGCAAGAGAGTGGAAGCAAAGCCCCTTTGAAAGATGAAGGGTCTTCACTTGAGAAGCAAGAGAGTGGAAGCAAAGCTCCTTTGAAAGATGAAGGGTCTTCATTTGAGATGCAAGATGTTTCTGATCCAGTGCCTTCTCTCTTGAAACCATTTGCTGAACCTAAAACACATGCCGACCAAGTTAGCGAGCCTCAACATGTGGATGAGTCTCAAATGGATGATGAGGTCCTCGAGACGAAAACAAATCAAGTTGCATTTCATCCTGATCTAGACCAGGTTGCGCAATTGTCACACTTGAGGTTTGGTAGCTTTGGCTTGATAGGATCAGGCCGAGCTAGTAGTCGCTTTAATTATAACTTGGAGGACACGCAAGAGACAGAGGAGGATTTATCTTTCAGACAACATGACACTAACTTCTATGGAGGGGAAGAAGAACTTAGATATAATGCTACTGATGAACAAACATCCTATCAAATAGATTCGACCACTAGAAACTACCATGCTTCATCAGATTCTGAAAGAGAAGCAGCACATCATGAAGAACCTCCTCAAGAAGATCCATATATGCAGAATCTTGACAGCTTCTTCACCAACGTAATGGTAAATATCTCCTTTTAAAATCCATTAAGCAATCTAAATTTCGTTTAAAACATACTAACCACATACATTTTTGACACCAATTGCTTACACAAAATTCTTCTTGCAGGATCTAAGAGATGAGAGTATATCTCCCCAGGGTGCAGGTCAACAAGCAGCAACTCTTTATCAACATCCCGCCTTATACCCATACTTTAATCAACATGGAATGCCATTAGGGCATCATGGTAACTTCATAAGTGATCCATTCATGCCCCATGGTTACATGCATCCGGGTTTTCAGCAAGGGTTTCCTGTTGGTAACCATCAGGCTCCTCTAGTTGTGGTTATTCCTCCCTCTGCCTCATCTCTTCAGCAGCAGCAGGTAAACCAATATATTGTTTTGTTGGTGTGAGCATCTGAAGTTCTAGTTCTTTTCTTGGTTTGGTTTTGTTTTGTATGGTTTGGTTTATGCTGAATTAGAACTGGAATTTAGTTTTTGGCTCCGTTTGGTGTGAAAATTTAGTGAGTTTCCATGTTTATAAAGGTTAATAGGTGAATTTTTGTTTGGCTTTTGGTTAGAAGAATTTTGGATATCTGTGGCCATATCTATTTTGCAACCCTTATTAACCTGTAGGTTCTTTCTTTTGTTTTGATCCGCAGAACGAAAACACATTTGCCTGGCAACTACCACACATGCGTGTGGCTCCCAGTGGCGAAGTTTACATCTTCAGTGTTAATCCAAATATGCAGCCTCCCGGCTTCGTTCAAGCCCAACAACTGCACCAGCAACAGCTGTCTCAACAAGCTTTAATGTCACTGGGCCAACTCCATCATCAGCATCAGCATCAGCATCATCAACAAAGTGCTGGAGAGGCGTAGGCAGACTCAAGAACAGCTATGGCCCAATAACAGCTAGTGATCAAAAGCAAAACCCCTCTCTCCATGCCTTGCTTTCTCTTTCCTTTTTTATATTTGTGATGTTTGTTATTCCTGAACAGCGATGAGTTGATTCAGAACTATGAAAATGGTGTTGTGTGTGTTTGCATGTTTGGCTAATAAGATTTATGAGGGGGTTTTGTTAAAGACTTTTAATGGTTGGTTTGTTGACTTGCTAACCAAACCTTATAGTAACTGAAATTCTGTTTTTTGTTTTTGTTTTTGTCTTTACTCTTTAAACTCTTCAGTCTTGACATCCTATTATTAGACCAGATTTCACGCTAGTGATCGTTTAGTCCAGACCGGTCCTCGTCTGAACCAGTATGTCTTAGTTAACCCTGGCCAGTCCTTGCTATTTGAGAGGCATGGATTATAAAAGCAAGATCACACTATATAATGATTTAACTATTTATTAAGACAGCTAATCATGTGTTTATGTTTGGGTGTCTCACACATAATTAATTTGATGATGTACTTTATCTAATCGTTAGGAGGAGAATCACATCATGTGAGATTGGTTGTGAAAACGACATATCTTGCCGGTTCATCTTTACTCACTTACCTTTGACTACAGCATCACGGCCATCCACTCCACCTATCCAAAACCGCGCCGGCGATGGCCATAATCAACGATCTTCACCACCCAATACATCAGCAAACCGATCTCGAGCCATCATCACGCTCTGTAGTAAGACAAGCTTTTGCTCTACTTGTCGTCTACCTCTCCTTAGGCGTCTTTATCTACTGGCTGAACCGTGATCACTACGTAGTGAATCAAACCCATCCCGTCGTCGATGGGTTATACTTTTGCATCGTTACAATGTGCACGATCGGCTACGGAGACATCACACCAAACAGTGTTGTTACTAAGCTCTTCTCGATCATGTTTGTTCTCGTTGGGTTTGGTTTTATCGATGTTTTGCTTAGCGGGATGGTCTCTTACGTTCTTGACCTTCAAGAGAGCTACATGTTAGACTCTGCCAAGCGGAGGGAGGAGCCTGATAAGAGAAGATCGTATATTATCGATGTGAAGAAGGGAAGGATGAGGATTAGGTTGAAAGTGGGGTTAGCGTTAGGTGTTGTGGTTTTTTGCATTGCTCTTGGTGTTGGGATTATGCATTTTATTGAGAAGATTGATTGGTTGGATTCGTTTTATCTCTCCGTTATGTCGGTTACTACTGTTGGGTATGGAGACAGGGCGTTTATGACGTTGCCTGGTAGGCTTTTCGCTGCGGTATGGCTGCTTGTGTCTACGTTAGCCGTGGCTCGGGCTTTCTTTTACTTGGCTGAGGCGAGAGTTGATAAGAGGAATAGGGAGAGGGCTAAGAGAGTGCTGTGTGAGACAATGTCTGTCTCTCAGTTCTTTGCTGCTGATATTGATAACAATGGTTGTGTCAGGTATGTGACTCATTCTTTGACACATTCCTTAACTTTCTAATGAATCTGTAATGACCCACCATCTCCACCATCCCCACCATCTCCAACTTCTTTTGAGAGAGAGAGAGAGAGAGAGAGAGAGAGAGAGAGAGAGAGAGAGAGAGCTCACCTGAGCTCGTCGCCGGAGCAACCGTGTGCCGTGATCACGTTCAGCTTGCCACCACCGATAAACGCCCTAGGTAACCGCCGGAAACCGCATTCCTTAAGCTCAGTTTCGTTTCCGTTTAGTAAATCGCCCATAACTTCCTAAACATTGATTATCTCATGCATCCAAGGCTATCATCGCGTTCCTCTCGTCGAGACGAAGCCGTAGACACCAAGCACGCCTCAAACGGAGCCCGCACGAAGCCGTACGCGCCTCCCGAAGATTCGCATCGGCTCACGCGTGAGATACACGCGCCGCCGGACCACCATCCTCCGCCGCAGCTCCGCCGCCGGGCCACCGTCCTCCACCGCAGCTCCGCCGTCGCCGCCGGCCAACTTTCCGGTAAGCCACCGCCGGATCTCCGCCGTTGCCGCCGGTGACCGCCACCGGTGACTCGCCGGAGACTCGCCAACTCGGCCGAGTCGACCCGGTGAGTCAACTCGGTTGACTCGGTTAACCGGTTGGTTAGCCGGTTTAAATTGATTT
>NC_027755.1:16244375-16245247 GCF_000695525.1 Brassica oleracea var. oleracea
CCGTTTTAAACCGTTCGAAAGGCATTTTGACTCGAAATTTCGATCTGATTTCAGATTTGGAGTCCATTTGAGCAGCTGGAGTTCATATATACCACTTCTCTTCATTGCTAAGGTGAGGGCTACTCCGTCAAATCCCGAGCTAGTTTAGTACTACCATTATGGAAAGTTTAGTTTCGAAACATGGATCCGTCTCTTTGAATCGAGTCTGTTTGAGAGTCTTGCTTGCTCATTATATATATATATATATTTGAGTCCAGGTGTTGAGATTGCGGGGCGCAGAAATGTCTGCGCTAGGCCGTGGGATTTGCGGGGTACAAAGACGTTTGTACTAGGCTGCATTGTTTGAGATTGCGGGGTACAGAGATATCTGTGCTAGGCCGTGGGATTTGCGGGGTACAAAGACGTTTGTAATAGGCTGCATTGTTTGAGATTGCGGGGTACATAGATATCTGTGCTAGGCCGTGGGATTTGCGGGGTACAAAGACGTTTGTAATAGGATGCATTGTTTGAGATTGCGGGGTATAGAGATATCTGTGCTAGGCCATGGGATTTGCGGGGTACAAAGACGTTTGTACTAGGCTGCATTGTTTGAGATTGCGGGGTGCAGAGATTTCTGCACTTGGCCGTGGATTTGCGGAGGGTACAGAGTGGACTACTGTACTTACGACGCTTGTAGAATATATTCATATATATATATCCTTATGAAGGAAATGCGGTATGATATCATCGCATTGGTTGTAGCATGTCTAGTCCTCTAGACATATGTTGATTGTTCTGTGTGGTGTAATCGACACCGTGTTTGTTTCATGCTAGAGCTAGGCCTACATTTTAGTAGTGCTATGAACTCAGTCAGTGGTTTGCGGTTTAGCATC
>NC_027755.1:16248678-16249395 GCF_000695525.1 Brassica oleracea var. oleracea
CAGGTTGAGATGCTCAAGATGCGGCTTAAGGAAGCCCATGACTGTCAGAAGAGTTATGCAGATAAGCAGCGTAAAGATTTGGAGTTCCAGGTTGGCGACCTGGTATACCTGAAAATGAGGACATTTCAGGGAGGATCTAAGACTCGGAAGCTGAAGAAGCTTAAACCGAGATATATGGGACCATATCCCATTTTGGAGCGAATTGGAGCAGTTGCTTACCGATTGGATTTATCCGAAGAGTTATCAGATTTCCATGACGTGTTTCATGTTTCTGTTTAGAGGAAAGTCGTGAGAGAACCGGAGCTCATTTTGCAGCAGCCCCCCAGTGACCTTGGTAGGAATTTGCGTGCGCCGTGTCAGCCAGTAGAGCTATTGGATCGCCAAGTGAAAGCAGATGATGGTATGATGACTATGTTGGTCAAAGTTCGTTGGGAGAGAGATGGTATTCAGGAAGAAACTTGGGAGTCCGAGCCCCAGATGAGGATTGATTATCCGGAGCTTTTCCGGATTGACATTGGGCATGACAGCTTATGAATTGAATTCGGGGACGAATTCCTTGTAAGTAGGGGAGAATTGTAATGACCCCAACCCTAGGCTTTGCCCAAGGGTCAAGTCATTTTTCTTTAAAGAGAGAGAGAGAGAGAGAGAGAGAGAGAGAGAGAGAGAGAGAGAGAGAGAGAGAGAGAGAGAGAGAGAGAGAGAGAGAGAGAGAGAGAG
>NC_027755.1:16251131-16268779 GCF_000695525.1 Brassica oleracea var. oleracea
TTTTACCGCTTTTATCTTTATCGGGCCTTTAGGCCTTTGGACTTTTATCGTTTATGTTATTCTTATTTCAGGCTTTCGGTTTATGTCGTATTTTATATTTCGGATGTTATCGATGTTGGGCTTTTAGGCCTTTTGGTATCGTATTGACTTTTATATTATGATATGAAGATTATTATTATTTGAGTTGTATTATTATTTTATTTCCACTTTTATCAATTTATTATATTTCGAAAGTAGCGGGTGCCACATTTTGGTATCAGAGCTATTTACTTATCGTAACATTTTATTATGTAAATCGGGGTGTCACAATTTGGTATCAGAGCTATTTATTTATCGTAACATTTTATTATGTAAATCGGGGTGTCACAATTTGGTATCAGAGCTATTTATTTATCGTAACATTTTATTATGTAAATCGGGGTGTCACAATTTGGTATCAGAGCTATTTATTTATCGTAACATTTTATTATGTAAATCGGGGTGTCACAATTTGGTATCAGAGCTATTTATTTATCGTAACATTTTATTATGTAAATCGGGGTGTCACAATTTGGTATCAGAGCTATTTATTTATCGTAACATTTTATTATGTAAATCGGGGTGTCACAATTTGGTATCAGAGCTATTTATTTATCGTAACATTTTATTATGTAAATCGGGGTGTCACAATTTGGTATCAGAGCTATTTATTTATCGTAACATTTTATTATGTAAATCGGGGTGTCACAATTTGGTATCAGAGCTATTTATTTATCGTAACATTTTATTATGTAAATCGGGGTGTCACAATTTGGTATCAGAGCTATTTATTTATCGTAACATTTTATTATGTAAATCGGGGTGTCACAGAATCTTTAGCTCTAGTCTGATATATCTTTTGTTTTGTTTTTTTGTGTGTGTTTGTAGTAAAGCAGAGTATGTGATTTACAAACTCAAGGAGATGGAGAAAATAACAGATAAAGACATAACACCGATCTCAAAACAGTTTGACAAACTCGACAGGTTCAGCAATGGAAAGTTTACTCTTGTAGATCTCGTGGATAGTAGCAGTGGCGATTGATCCTCTTTAATGTTTTGGTTTAGGTTAGTTTACAGTCGCTGCAAGTTACAACCTGATCAAATGATGCTAATGAGTAAATGATACTTGACGAGGAGCCTGCTCTCTGGTTTACCTAAACCGGGTCTTGATTATGTGGTTGGTCTTGTTGCCTTGCGTTATTGGTTAAGCCAGTATTCACTCGTCCAATTTATATAAACTTGGGTGCTTATGGTAACATGTATATATAAGCAAGAGAACTAATGGGAATAAAAAAAGGAAACAGTGGTATACATATCTAAAAATAATATTTTTTTCTAGTAGTGAGTATCACAATTTCAGCTTTTTTGAGTGTTTTAGAAAGAATATGGTGTATGCGCGTGACATAATAAAAAAAAGAACCGTAAATGTAAACACTCTAATGTTTACAAATAACAAAATGTAAGAATTGTAAAAAAGAAAACAAAATGTCAGATTCAGTTTTTCCTAGTTATTTTTCTTTTAATGAAAAATGTAAACTTACTAAATTGTGATGAGGTATTTAATAAAAAAAATGTAAAGCTAGCGTTAATAATACATGTATATAAGTATAATCGTACACGAGAAAAAGAAGAAGAAAACAAAGTTTAGAAGGATAAAGATTGGTTTGAAGAAGAAGAAGAAGAAGAAGATGAACTGGTATAATTTGACAGCAGCGATCGGCACGGTGTTGGGTGTTCTTATCTTGGCTCTCGCTTCGTACTTGTATGGTCCCTGTTTAATTAGGAAGTGTTGTCCCCATTCTGAGACGCCTGATTCTAATGTTTAACTATTATAAGTTACTACTTTCAACTATGCTTTTTGTTATAGATTTTTAATGTACTTATAGAATAGCATATCGGCTTTTTTTTGTTTCACGATATTGTAACTCTATTCTACGTATTGCATTGATATTATAGAATTCTGCAGTTTTATCATACGTTATTACATGTTAATAGCATACGTACCATCATCCAAAATTTTAGAGAAATCTCAAATCGAACACTGTACTTTACCATTTTATCAATATGCGCAGAGAATCAAATTATTCACACCAGAAGTATGTATTAATGACATACTGCTCACAAGAACTTTTTTGAAAAAAAAAACCTCACAAGAACTACTATCAAATAGACAATAAAGAAGTTTGTTTGACCAGATAAATTAAAACCAATAAAACATGACAATATCAAGAACTCAAGAGATGTCATGATGACATGACAACAAATGCCATGTTTCTTCTTAAGATCTTGTGCAAGTGAACGATTTGAGAGGTCTATATCCAGCGATCGAACAACTCCCTTTGGACTAATTTCTCTCAATGCTGAAGTCACACTTCTCATAATCATATCTCGACGGGTACAAGTATAGTGATAATGATGTAGAAACCAGTCTCTAGCTTACTAAAACCACGTTCGGATTGATCTTATCCTATGTCTTTGGTCTTGTCTTGCATTTATAATGTCGGATTTTTAATGCCAAAATCTCTCAATTATGTTTCATTTGGATAGAAACCACTCAATTATTGATTCAATGTATAAACTCTTCAAGTCACTTGTGTTAATGTAACAGCCCCTCCTTTAGTTGTATTGTTAAAACAAAATGATGTGTTTTGATTATTTTGTAAACTACATGATTTCTTAATAAAAACAACACATCATTTATTTAAACATCATGCAGTTTAAGATTAGGACTTATGCTCTCTCTAAACCCCAAGTGTTTCTCAAGTTATCGAGAGAAAGAGATGAGGAATCTTAGTTTTTCAAATTCTGGGATTTTTGAGTTTTAATTGTGAGATCGAAAGAGGCTTAATACGACAGAGGGCTTAGAGAGTCGCTTTGAGTTTCATGTGTCTTGTGTCAAAATCAAAAAGGGAGAGTGAAGGAAGAGAGTTAAAGAGTTGTCTGCAATTGGAGCTTTGAAGATGAACAAGTAAATTATTTTGTTATTTGCTTTCTTCTGATTTAATTGGTTTCATCTTACTGTACTTATCAAATGTTTTAGTTTATATCATTCAGAAGCTGAGTGATCCAGCAAGAGATCACCAGCTGAAGCTTGAAGTAATTGCCAAAGCACTTAGATGAATTGAAATAGACATGGATCTCGACGAGGTTTCTATTATGTTCCATCCCGTGTCGCTGTTGATTACTAGGATGAATTTTTTAAACTCATAGATCTGTTAAAACATTGCAAGTGGAATGTATCTATCTATATATATATATATAAGGGTTTACTCCCTCCTTCTTGCGCCGCCACGTCATTAAATTGGCGTGTCCCGGGTATGAAACTCACTGTTTCATTTAATTTGTTGCATGATGGGCATGATCGTTATACGTGTGTTTGAGCTGAAATTTTGGACAGTTTATTCGGTCCGATGAAATGCCTCTAACCCTAATTCTGCTGTTTATCACAATCTCCTATATCTGGCATTAGAGAGACTGAGATGCAGAAGTCGACATGATGATTTCGTTTGTTTGGGGTTTTGACTTTTGATCAAGTCTTTTCACCTTCTTTTCATCCATCGAAACGAGACAGATTCCAGATCTATCGCATTAATCCTTTAGCCACGATGTACACTTCAATGTGTGCTAATTTTCTTAGAGGTAGTGTTTTTACGGGTATAAAAAGGTACGCTTTCCACCTCTCAAGACCATCTTCTGAATCTATGAAACAACAAAGTAAACTTATTTGCTTAGGTTCTGGGAAGCGGTGATGTTAAGAGCGGCGGCGAGCTAATGGGAGTCGACATGCTCCTTAATGACGCCAAGGTAATTTCGGCTTCTCTGTGTTAATTGTTTTTGGTTTTTTATCCTAGTCCAGCAAAAAAATGGATCTCCAGTTTCCCTTCTCTTCGTAGCTTTGGTTAGAATAGTTACATTCGTCGATGACTTCAGAGTTTTGTCTTTTCTCCCGAGGCTGAAGCTATCACATAACATTGCAGTACTCTGTTTCATATATTGATTGACGCTAACTATTCTTAGATTCATGATTAATAGAAAAGTATCTTGAGTTTATTCATGTTGTTCATGTCTGTTTACATGAAATTGTGAAGGATTTCCTTCATGTTCTGTTCACATATTCATACTCCTAAGGAATCTATTTCGGCTTTTGGATTTTGCAGGTGCCATGATAATGCATATGTAAGCTCTTGGGGTTACATATTATGAGTTCTCTTGACGCATATGCTACCTTCAGTTTGATGAGAGGTTTCTTTGAGCATCAGGTTTGTTCATTGTCACTGATGTTGGTTGTATGCATTTATGTGATTGATGATGTCGATACGTTTATGTGGTTTCACTGAAACTATTTATTGATAGGCATTGTTCTACAACGCGCTAGCACAACCCTTGTCAAGAGTTGAAGTCGTGGAGAAAATTGTCAAGCTTGGAACAGTCACGTTGGAAACTCATACCAACATGTTTTCAAATCCGGCTTCATCCACACAAAACCTGACCATGCAACCAGAGTTTCTTTCAAGGTGATTCCTTCAGTTTTCATTTTTGGGTTGTTTTTTTCTTAACGCTTAGCCATGGAGTATTAAGAACAGAAATTGTGAACAGGTCAATCGATGAATACTGAGATTTAATGGCCTGAATCTGAACCTATCAAGTAAGTTTTTGATTGTTTTTGATAAGTTCAGATTCTTGCAAAAATATAATACTTGATAGGTTCAAATGGCGAACATGTAAATTTCAGTAGGGTTATTAAATCTCAGTAGTCTTCTTCTTGAACCGTCCACCATATGAGTCACCATAGCCATTTGTATTGTTACCTGAGATGGATGCAAAATTAAATTTTATCTTATGTTTTGGTTTCCTGGGGTTATGTTGCTGTAGTATAGCCTGATACTGGTTCTCCCTTAGATTTTGGAGGATGGAAAAAATGTTCTTGATACTCTGGTTCAAACCACACAAGGTAGAGATGCAAAATGGTCTCATTTCCTTCCTTTGATAAGTGCTTTTGCTGTTTTCACATCCATATCAAATAAAATAGTGATTTTTCTGTGTCATGGGGACTTAAAGATAATTGTTCTAAACCCATTTTTGTACACTGTAATGTATCTGTAGAGCTGTTGATCTCGGTTATTTCCAATGATCTTTAAGTGCTTTTTTTTGTCTCTATATGTTTTTTCGGTTTTGTCGTTGTTTCATCATTAGTTAATACTAGATATTTTCTCCGCGCTACGCGCGGATTATGTATTTTAAATTTATGTTTTAAGTATACATTTAAGAATATTTCTTTTTGTAAACTTATAAAAAATATTTTTTTTAAGTATGTGAAACTGCATAGAATTGAAAGATTATGTATTGTGTCTTTGAACCAACTTTAATTTTTGGAAAACAATATTCTAAAAATCGGATCGGAACAAAATAATTTTTATAGAATAAATTTTATAAAATCTACTTAGACATTCAGAAAAATAGTTTATTAAAAGGTTATTAACTGCTGCATGCCGATTATTTGAACGCTAAAAGATGTTTATTAACGTTGTTTTGTACCTGATATCCTAAACTTTAATTATGACATTGTCTTAGACCAAAATCTGTGTTCGAAGTATTTTTCGCACTTCAAAAAAAGTATTTTCACATTATTTGAAGTAAAAAAATATTTTGCAGTAGCTTAGTAGTATCTTTCATTATCACCAACTCAATTTTTAAACTAATATGTAACCAGAGGCATATGCACTTGACGATGAATGAAGTCATATACCCAGCTGATTTTTAATTTTGTATAGATAATTACCTAAAGTCTTGGTTGTTTTTGAGAAATCATGTGCTTATGAATCATTTTTTGGTACGTTACTTGCTTAGATGATCTAATTAAAAAGGATAAAAGGATATATATATATATATATGTATATATTTATATTAGATATTTTTATTTTCTCTAAAAAATTAGTTTGTGTATCAAATATTAAAAAAATATTTACCAATAAGTTTGGATCAAAAACGTTTAGTCATTCTCTCTTAGAATAAAATTTTAAATTTAATATAAATATACCTAAATTCATTAATTATTGTATATGCTGCTTTTTTGGTTTATAATAAAATATATTTAAATAAAATTTTAAATTTATTATAAATATATTTGAATTACACAAGTAATAACTAATATTTCATTTGTATTTCCGATCAATTTATATATATATATATATATATATATTATAATTATTAAAATTAAATATTTAAATGATGTGACATACATGCAAATAATAATATTTATCACTAAGTTTATTTCTGTTTTAAAAATAAATATTAGTCATGAATATAAATATTTTTAAATTAGTATATTAATAAATTTTAAAATATCATTAGAATTGGTTAATAATTTTCAAGTTACTAATTAATTAAATTTAGTATTAGAAAAATATATTTAAAATTTGTGTTTGTTTAGGTTTTTATTTTCTATAAAAATATAACATATGTTTCTTAAATTATAAAAAATAAGTAAAATAATTTATTAAAATGATAAAATTTAAATAAAATTAAATACTTACACTGCTAAATAACTAATGCATGAAAATAAAAATATTTACATTTTGTTTAGTTTTTTTTATTTTCTATAAAAATAGAACATATGTTTCTTAAATTATAAAAAATAAGTAAAATAATTTATTAAAATGATAAAATTTAAATAAAATTAAATACTTACACTGCTAAATAACTAATGCATGAAAATAAAAATATTTACAACATGTTTGAGATATATGACATATGTGTAGAAATTATAATGAAAATAATAACTGTTAACATTTAAAAAATGAACATTAATCTTGGAACATGTAATTTTAACTTTTTATACTGTTGTTAAAAACTGTGTAAAGAAAATGTTACATTTTTTCCAAATTTATGATTTTTTAGTTTTTTTTTAATTTTATTTTTCAAGATATTTGGATTTTCTACTTTGGTAAGATATAATTTATGTTCTTTTTGTTCCTAGTTATACAATTTTGGAAATTAAACTTTTTAGGTTGAGTTTCCAGATATTAATTGTTTTATATTATTTTATTTGTTAATTTAAATTTTGTTATTGAGTTTCATTTTTATTCTAAAAAATCATCCTCGTAAAACCTATTGTGAAAAATAAAACTTGCAGAACTCTGAACAGCACATCTATAATAGTTGCCTTGGCCTAAATCAAATTAACAACAATTACATATTTGCTTCTTTGCTATTTGTTGCAGTCTTTCTGATTCTTTCAAACTGTTCTTCCAACTCTCAGTTTCTGATTTTGATGCAACTATATGAGTGCACAAACGCTAGATGAGTATATCCATGACACAAAGGATTAGATTAACATCTATGTAACCAAAGACGAATCGTTCTTTAAACCTGTATTATCATAATGTCCTAAAGTAAGAACCTATGATAAATTATGTCTGTTTCCACAATTAGACAGACAATCATCCTAACCAGTTGATTCAGGTAAGCGTTTGAAAGCTGAAGCTTTTCTTTTCGAAAAACTGCAGTTAAAGCTTGTGTTAAAGCAAAGGTGTGTACACACTTGTCCACTCAAGGCCTGAAAAAAGAAGTGAGACGTCACGACTTTACCATTGCAACTCTGCCTTGCATCACCGCCGAACAGGGCCATACTCCGTAGAAGGAAGATGACCAATGAATATATGATCAGTTGTATGTGAATAACTGAAAACTCTATGTACTCGGCAAAGCTAATGAGTTTCAACGTTACGATAATTCATTTACACACAACTCTATGTAACATCCTAAAAGAAGATTTTCAACGTTACGATATCTATAACCAGTCTTTGTTATAAACAATAATATTGTGCGTAGAGTACTGTGATTAAAGAGATCTTATTTCATAAAGCTACAGATTTAACGAAACATACCAGTTTATAGTCTTTAACAACTTTCGGTGTTATGACTACATGGAAAAGAAACCATCCATTCCGAGATATTATTCTTTTCCCCCATATCTACACATTCATGCTTTTCGGATTGGAATGATGAAGCAGAAAAATGAAGTTGATATATGAGTAACACATAGAGAGGATAAAATCAAAATGAAAAAAAAAAGAAACTAAACTTACACTTCCATTTGCTTGGATCTGAGAATTTGTATGTCTACAGTAATGTTTCTTCTTAGCAGGAGAAATATTTTCCTCCTCTCGAAGTTCACTAACATCAAACTCGTTTCCAGAATTTGGATCTTTCACTACCCGACCCAAATGACCCAGTGACCGACCCGTTTCCATCATTTCCTCTCCTCCTCCACTTCTCAGCATAATCATCGTCATCATTTTCATACTCATCATCCCATACTCCTCCTTGTAATTGTTGTTATTGCGGTTCATGAGACCCCAATCCTTGAAAATGTCCCAATAAATAGTGAACACTATTGCGAGGCTCGAAATGGTTACAGCCACCAAAACCATAAGCCAGTAAGTCCATTTCTTCGAATTTTGTTCTAGCTGCAACCACTAACATGGTGGATAGATACTTCAGTTCATTTGGTCTTTCATTGTTTTCATTATCCTCAACCAACGTCCATACACACTGCCAAAAAAAAAAGTCTAACATTTTGAAAGGATGCAAACATTGCCTATTTCAAAAAGATGAAAAAGTATGAATTTAGTATAGTACCTGAGCTAAGCGGAACAATTAAGGAATGATGTAGAATTCTTTGTAAATGTTTCTGATCGAAACCAAAATGTTAGGATTTTAACTGTAAAACAAACTAAGTAGCAAAAGCTAAATTTACTCAAACAATGATCATGATTATAAGTATTAAGTTACCTTGCCAATTTGGTTTTCCCACGTAAATAGTAATGATGGGGTTGTAATCTCAGGGGATGTTGTCTATTTGTTAGTTCAGATGTTGCTATTGGATCAAAGTCTAGGAAAACTCCCATGTTCAAACAAAGCAAAAGCACTTGAGATTCAAGGTCGTAAGAAGAAGATGTTGCCATAAGAGTTTGATTCTAGTTACCTTAATATTTGTCTTTAGGAAAGAGAGTCTTTACGCAAGGGCACAAACATGCTTAATAACTCGAAACTGAATTTAAGAAATAAGAGTGTTTATAATCCTCAAAGAGCATATTTTAGCAGGCTAGGCAAAAGAGAGTTGACCACATACTTGTCATCATGGACAGGAACTCCACACTCTTGATCGTGGAAAGCAATGTAAGATTTGTCTTTAACATGAATATAAAAAAATCAAAGGTCCAGTCATAGCAGAAGAAAATATTTAAGCCGAGATGAAGTTAATCCCTTCAATATCGAGAAATGATAAATAAACTAATCTTTACACTTTATGTTGAATTACTAAAGCAAATCATCAATGTCAATTTCTAACTAATATGCAAAAGCAATTGTATTCCTACGAAAACTGGAAAACGATCAATAAGGGAGACTGAGAAAAGATTATTACCAGATTTGGGACTATCTTTTCATCTTTCTCTTCCGTTATATCCCTTCTCAGTGAAGATGACGCGAAGCCCTCTTCCCGCTCGAAGAAGACGCCATATCAGTGGGAAAAAGATGTCTCAAATGAATACCATGCATTTGAGATACCATTTCGCCTCAAGTTTGAAGGGTGTAGAGGCGAGAACTACAACATTTTATTAAACGAAACTCCGTAAAAGTGAGATCTTGAGATGTATCAGCCATCGGTTTCTCCAGAGATGTAGATTAGGATGTGTAACGGCGAGAGACGATCAAAATAAAATGAAATTGGGATGTGAGATAAGATTTATTGATCGTCTTTGCTGTAACCTTCGACGAAAATAAACGGCAATCTGTAGAAATCGGAAAAGATGAGGCGAAGTGGAAGGATCACACGTATCGACGACCATTGTATTTGGAATAAGAATTGGACTGATTTAAAATGGACCACAACTAAATATTGTCGGCCCATATGAATTGGTCTGCTATTATTCTGTGTTGAGAAACAACGGTATGACATGGCCATTTTTAAGAACATGATTGGTCGATTTTTTTAGACGACATGGACAGCTTCTCTTTTAAGTATATCCAACTTTTAGTATTGTTAGATAATAATGGTCAAATTTTGTTTGGGTCACAAAAGCTTAGTGGGTCTCATGTTTGGTGGGTCAATGCTCCCAACTATATTTTGTAAAAGTTATTTTTTGTCACAGCAACTTTTGTTTCGTGGTCGAATGCTCAAAACAGCTGTATTGTCTTATCTTTAAAGCTAAGATTATGTTCTTCTTTTAATAAAAAAAAAAAATCTTTTAATAAAAAAAAAGGTTCTTCTATGTCATCCACGTCGGCCAGTTGCCTCCGATGGGCCTCCTTCATCTCCTTCTATTGTATTCTTCTCTATATTGTTTCTATTTTGTAAAATACATGTATTAGCCTACCACTTTTTCTCCAATTCAAACTGTTTTCACAAATCAAAGTCACCAGTTTTGTATATTACAAAACAACTTTTTTTTTGTTTCTCGCCTAGGAATTGGAGAATGAGAAAATTCCTAAAATTGATGCTCCAGATGATTAAGAGTATTATAACAATCTAGATTACAAGTAAAGTATACTCCGTTCATAGGGCGGGCCAGCCCTAGTTATGTAAAATGACGAGTTTGATATTCAAAAACCTTGTGAAAGGTTATTTGGCACGCACGAGCAAAGTGGTAGTTTCTAAGCAAGCAAGCTCCTTTCCGTAAACTTAAAACGGGAAGCCTATTTATGAATGGCTTTTGCGCCTTTTGCATTTTCTTTGACATTTTGTAGCAGTTAAAATCAATCGACCAATTATGAATGCTTGAATGTTGTGAAATAATACACTCATAATAAAAGAGAATGCTTTTCAAAACTTTCTTTGACATTTTGTCACAAATTAAAACCAACTGACGGTTATAAAACATCAAAGTGTGAAAGAGTATAATTCTTGAAGTAGTAAACAGGGAGGACAATACAAAACTCTCAAGAGACTACATAAGTTTTTTAGGAAAAAGACACAAGCTTTTCAGGCTGCGAGATCAGGAAGTGTGTTCTGAATGTTGTATGGCATCAAGATGTTAAACCCATCTTCAGCAGTTGAGATGACCATCCCTGGAATCTGGTTGTGCCAGTGAAGTTCCTAAGTCCTTTTATCTTGGTTTTACGGAACAGAATTTTTTTTTTCAGACAAACAAACATCATATCAAATATAACCAAGCTAAAGAGGTTAAAGTAAGATGTTACCTGGTGAGCGAAAAGAAGTCGAGGAGGCAAGTCTTGAGGTGTGTTAACTTGTTCCTTGGTCTGCACTTTGAACTTTGCAACTTTGCTTCCTCTTCTTCACCCTTCTCTAATGATAAATCACATATCCTGCAGATACAACATATATCCGAAAACCTGTAACATCCCGAGTTGTGATATGTGAAAAGGCTTAAGAGAATTTATTTGGCTACCTATGTCACCAAAGTTGACTTACCTTTTCCGGAGCATATCCTGAAAGAACTCCAGAGTTAAGCGTGCTTGAGCTGGAGTAGTGCAAGGATGGGTGACCTATCGGGAAGTGATTCGCGATAGCGTGCGAGTGAGGCCAAAGCATGGGAAAAGGTCGGGTGGTGATTGCAGGGTCAGTAAACAATGATTTCGAGCCTTCAGAAATTAACGGACCGACCGTCGGATTGGATGGGGCCCACGGGCCGAGAGAGCGGGCATGGGTGGCCCATTAGCCTTGGACGGGTCGGAGCGTTATAAAACCATTACACAGTTTCTTTATGTGCTTTTTGCGTATTATCTGTGTGTTATCCATTGTGACTATCGATCTCTTACAAATCAACAAAAAGTTCAAACATCAACAACCACAATCGAAAGCTATTAGGGATTTTGGAATAAAAACCAACAGAGAGTTGAAAAATAAGAACAAAAATCGAAAACATAAGAACCAAAATAGCTACTCTAACTTACCAGAACGAAGAAGGAGAAGATTGGAAAAAGATTGGTGAGAACTTACAAGAACCCTAAAATTTTTGATTTGGGGATTTTGGAATGAGATGAAAAAGAAATACAGATATTTGTGATGTTTTTGGTCATAAATGAAACGATGTGTTTTGGTCCTAACTACAAATTACAGCTTTTAACGTCTCTGTAGAAGGAGGGGTCGAATTATTAAAATAAGTGACTTGGGGGTGGTTTATACGTTGAATCGATAAGAATTTTTTACACTTTAAGACACATTTTCACTTTCAATTTACACAATCAAACACATGTTGCTAGAGGCACACTTTATCTGTGTTGATCGTCTCTTATACCCCCAATTTTGTTTCTTCTTAACATTCCTTCTTTCGTAACTAATTTTTTTTAACTAAAACAACAATCCGTCCAATTGGACACACATCTCAATTAAAGAAATATAGTAAAATACAATTCATCCATTATCTCTCATATTCTGAGACAAAAAATTGAAATCACTTTCATAGTTTCTCAAACCCTAATTGCAACGATCGCTTTTCATCATCTATCCCCGAACCTCGTTCAGCTTCGAGAAACCATGGCTAAATCGAAGTCGAAGAAGAAAGGGAACCTCAATAGTCAACCTTCTTCACCGCAGATCGACAACAGAGGTTTATATTTTGAATTCTTTAATCTTTTTGACTTTAAACAGTTCTCGAAATCCCTAACTTTTTATGTTTTTCTTGTTTGTGTTGTAATTTTCCAATTGGATCGAATCTCTGAGATTTTGTGGATGGGAGAGATAATGAACAGATCTGAGAGCTCCAGTGTGGAGAGGGCAACGTGACGGCGAGCATGTCCAAGCTCCGTTGTGGAGAGGATGACAGGACGGCCAGCAGATCTGAGCTCCGGTGCGGAGATGACGCGGCGACGAACAGGTCATGCCTCTATTGTGGAAAAGAAGACGACAAGCTCTCGTGGTGTGAAGGTTAGCTTCATTTCTTTTTATACAAAGAGCTCAATTTTGACATTTACAGATTCCAATATCACTTCTTTTCTTTATCAGAATCTTTCTGAGATTTAAATGTTGAACACTTCTTCTTTGTATCAGAGAACTGAGAAGTAAAAGCTCTTGACTTTAATTAAAACAATTCTTTATTTATCTTTTTTTTTGGTCTTCTACAACTAGTGCTCTGAATCGATACTTTGATTATATGACTAGATGGATTTTTGGGCCAAACTTGACATGACAACAGCAAGAATCCATGGATGATGCAGCAAGATATTTTGACTACATGACCACATCAAGAGTCTATGACGTAGGCCACAACAACAACGTCCTAAACATCAATCTTGTTCCCATCCATTAAGAGTCTATGGATGATGCAGCTCAACACCTATCCAGACTCCAAAACGTGGTTTATCTACTTTCACTTGGTCTTGTATTTCATAACTATGTCAACATATGTAATTACTATAGACCAAACTTAGGGAAAGTATGGATGTTAACGTTTTAGCGTATGTGTCCAGTTTTGATGTCCATGTCCACATATAGTTTATAACTCTATTATCCAAGTGTCCATATCCACATTTTTATAGATGATTGAGAATATAAGAACGTTGTCAACGAAAACACATCCATGAAACTTCTTAAAAGATTTTTTGTATTTTTGTATCTATACATGTCCACATCTTTTTTTTCATGTATTTTTCTTATTTGTCCACAAATTTCCGTCCATAGTTTTTATGTCCATACATTTTTTTATAGAATTGTTAATATATATATAATATATATATGAATATGGATGTTAAAATATAGAGAAAAAACAAATTACAATTTACTGTCATGATTATATTTTCTTCAAATATCTTAAACTTTGAGAAAAAACAAACAATAAGAACTTTGCAAAAAAATAAAACAAAGAAAAAATTGAAAAAAAACAAATAAAATATTAATGTCGGAAGGTAAGTCCTAACTAAAAAAAGAAACTAACTATTATGCCTACTAACTAAACTGAATAAAAACAAATATATTTTTCTTTGTACTTTCGTTGGACAAAGGGACATATCTGTTCAACATCTCCTTTGGATTCCTTGAAAGTGTGCATCCAGCGGATTGTGCTCTAAAGTGTCAAAAAAGATAAAAAAGTGTCCTAAAAAGTAATGCACTCAATCGATAATTGAGAGGTTTGTACCTGAATGAAATATAATTGAAGGATTTTGGCATTAAAAATCCTCTAATGTGGATAAGCTGGAATTCACTGATTCACATCCCCCAATGGTTACCTCTCCTTTCACCCGCCAAGAAGATGAGGAGGAATTCTGTGGGTTTTTCTTAACCCGTTTGATGTCTTGCCAAATGGAGATGTCATCGGTTTACTTTGGCACCTAGGATCAAGAAAAAACATAACATTAACCCGTTTTTTTAGAAAACATTTAACCTTTATGGGAAGAAAAACTACTGAAAGTTCGAATAAATTTCTTTGCAACAGTTTTCAACATTGTATTAGACTATAAACTATGAAAATTGTTATATAATGATAACTCTACATATTATATAACGATCTTCCATGAAAACCTGTTTTACATACATATTCCACACCAAATATTCCTTGTAGAATTATATTTGATTAATAATAATATGCATAGTTAATATAATATATTGGATTTCCTGGAATTTTAACATGATTTCATAAATATATTAATGAACAACTAATTAATTAGTAGACCGGATTATTTATAAGAAAAAGCTTATGCAGCCGTTTTAAGAGTGTTACTAGGATTTGACCCGCGCTTTGAACGCATGATTTATTATATTTTAAAATTGTAGAAATATTTTTAATGATAAAATTATGTGTTTCTATATAAAATGATCTAATCTATTTACAATTTTAATGATTATTTATGCTTGAAATGATGTATTTATATAAAAGATGATCTGATCTAATCGGATTTTGAAGGTTTAGAAATCTTATATGCTTAATATGAGGGAAACAAAATTAATGATATTCGAAATTCCGTTACCATATAGGAGAATCGTATAATATAGTAAATGCCTAATTATTAAATTCAAAACACTAATATTCAAGACAATATAAACATGCTATATATTGTGTTTACTCCATTTTTCACGTTGGATATATAAATTAGTTAAATTTTTTGAATTAAACGATATTGCTTGGTAAACAAGTTTTTTTAAATAGTATAGATTTTTGATATCTAGCATAATAATGTTTGATAGATAATTTAAAAATATCAAGTAGATTAAATTTTTTTTAAAAAAAATTGTTAGTTTAAGAATATACTTGGAATACAAAAAGAATGAATTAGAAATTTACAACTGTAAATAAAAAAGGAATGAATTCAAAAATTATAATTATATTTGATGTATGAAAATAATATCCCCTATATATTAATAGAGAAATATTTAAAAAGTTATAACATGTAATTTGTACTAATTAAAAAAGTGTCCTGCTGAGTTGTCACGTAATTGAAATGTTAATTTTGCTTACGTGGCTGCTTGAGAATCAATTGAGAATTTTGTTAGTCCAAAATTAAATTGTTAGGGAATATTATATTATATAGTATGTCCATTATGGACTATTCATTTATCATACTGAAATTATTATATATTTTTTCTTTAAATAAAACCTACGGAATTACCTAATCTGATTAATATATATATGGCAATTAATGATTTTAAATAATAAAAATTTGCTAACAATCTGTATACTTTATATCATTTTATAATTATTTATTATTAAAATATATTACACAATTACATTAATCATATAATAAAAATTTAGATTTTTTTGTATATGTTATATTTTAAATATTTCAAAATTAGTATAAATTACTAAAACTGTTAAAAGTCTCACATAAACTTTTGTGATCAAGGTTTAAATTTTTTTTCTATAATAAGATACAACTAGATTTTGATCCGCACTTTGAAAGCGCGGGATATTTTATGTTATAAACATTGCAATGTTTTGGAAATAAGACCGGGCCAACCAGTCGAAAACAGTCCGACCATGACTCGTCTAATAAGTTGAGTTCGATTCAGTTTAAAATTTGGGATTTGAAAAAAAAAAAAAGGGAAAGACCAGTAAAACCGATGACTTGAAATTTTGTTGTAAGAAAAAATATATATGGTGATTTGAATGTTAATCTTATGTATGTCAACAATTTAAGTTCACATAGAATTCATTTTTTCCTTAAAACATGGTATATATACATATATAATATACAATCAAATTTTAAAAACCCGTTAAACTGGTCAGGCCAGTCAACCTGGATTTGAGAAAAACTGGAAAATCCAGTAAAACCGATGATTTGGAACAATAAAAACTGTATTTAAAAAAACCCGGAAAACTCAGTAAAACCGATAGCCCGAATAAAAAACCATGGATTCTGCTAAATTAAAACATAGTTTATAGTCTTTTAATTGTTCTAAGAATTTTGTTATGAAGCTGTTAGTGATTAATTAGTTTTTTTCTTTTCATTTTTCACATATTATTTCATACGAAAAATTATAAGTCTTATCCCCACTTGTCATCTAAATATTATATGTTTCAAATTTTTCCATTACTATAAGATTTGAAATTTTGTTGTAAGAAAAAATATACATGGTGATTTGAATGTTAATCTTATGTATGTCAATAATTTAAGTTCATATAGAATTCTTCTTTTTTTCTTAAAGCATATGTTAAATATACATATATAATTATAATAAATTTTAAAAACCCGTTAAACAGGCTAAACTGGTCAGACCAGTTAACCAGTATATATACTGAGTCAATTTGGTTTGGTTTTCAAAATGTTTAGAGAGTAACATGATAAATGTTTTGTTATAAATTAATAGTTTTATATTATTATTTTCTACGTGTGTATAAATATTACCAATAATTAATATTTCATTAATATTTTATAGAACTATACAATTATAGTGGTCAACTACGTTAAGTTAATAATTTTGCTAAAAACTAAATGGTGAAGCATATTAACCTTGGTGGTCAGATATGATGGTCAGCTATGGTGGTCAATTAAATCGTGAAGTTTGCATATATTGTGGTCAACTACATTAAACTATTAATTTTGCAAAATAACAACATTCCTTTTAATATGGAAGTTAAGAGATATTGTTGATTAAACATACAATTTGGGTATCGTGATTTCTGCACATATCATGTATCCATTTCAATAACTAAACTAGATTAAGACCCATGCCTTGCGCGGAATAAACATTATATATAAAAATTATTTTATGTATTATATGTTCTTACATATTATGAAATAATAAATATATATTAAATAATTAAAAATCAGTAACTATTACATATATAATTAAATTGGTGTGAACGTATAAATCAATTTTATTAATCCAAACAATTTTTAAAAAAATTTGATAGGATATGTAATTAAATTTAAATGATATTAACATACATAGTATATTTTTAATATTAATGTCTATTAAATGATGTTTTCTACTCATATGTTTTTTTGATCATGTGTATTTTTAATAGCAAAAACTTTAAATTACTGATAGCAAAATTTTCATTGTGCGATTAATAATTTTAGTAATTTATAATTTTTAAAAAATGATCAATGTTAGTTCAAAAATTTTATCAAAAAAAAATTATTCAAAGTAAATTTTGAAATTAAAATATTTATTTATTCAATATGGTTTATAGTTTAATTTAGAATGATATATATACATATATATTTTAAAT
>NC_027755.1:16269580-16280198 GCF_000695525.1 Brassica oleracea var. oleracea
TTTATAGTTTAATTTAGAATGATATATATACATATATATTTTAAATATTAATGATTAATTAAATTATTGATTTTGTAATCATTTGTATTTTGTCATAACAAAAATTTTAAACCATGGATCGCAAAATTTGAATGTGAGACTTTTAACAGTTTTAGTAATTTATAGTCGTTTTTTAAAATTCAAAATATAACATATAAAGAAAAATCTAAATTTTTATAATATGGTTATTGTAATTTTTTAAAATTATTTTAATAGTTCAAAATTAAACAAATTTGATAGAAGATATATTATTTTTTTATCAGATCTTTATTATTCAAAATCATTAATTGTCATATATACTTTAGCCACATTAGGTAATTCCGTAATCTCTATTTAAGGAAATAATAAATGAAATTAATAATGAATTTATGATTAGTTTAGTAAAAAGCTTATTATATAATTAGATGTACCAACATATTTTTCTAATAATTCTAAGAATCATCCTATTGATGACACGTGGGTACAAAAATAAGTTGTAATGTTTCACAAATAATATATAGGTGATTATAGCAACTGAAGTTTGTTTGAACCTTTTATGAATGATTTTTTAAACAAAAGGATTTTCTGCTGTTTAATTAAAATAAAATTCAAAAAATACAGAATTTAATTAAAAGAATATGTTTTAAATAAATCAGTGGCAGTGGCAGTGGCATGTAATTACTTTAAGAAAAGAAGGGCACCTTAAAAAATGATCTTTTGTTTTAATAGTATAGATGATTATAAAATCAAACGAATAAATAATATTATTTTAATAGGTGTTTATGTTAATATATATATATATGTATTTCATATCGTTTAAATTAAACTATACATCATATGAAAATACATACTTATATTTTGATATATGCGTTGAACATATATTGAAAAGTTAATATTTTAATTTTGAAATCTTCAGTATTTTTTTTTAAATCTATATTATAATGATTGAGTTTTTGCTCTCTTCTCAGCGCGCCACGTCAGTATTTTGTGGGTCTCACTTTTAAAAAGTGTGAAAAAGTGTCAAGTCTATGGATCGAACCCGAGTTATTGAGATATAAACACCAACATTTATACCACTAAACTAAAGGATACTTTGTACATTGATGGCCGAAACTAATATATATTTATGAAGGTCGGAAACTCTTGCTTCTTCGGCTTTCTCTGTGGGCCGGGCCTAGAAAAGGAAAATAATATAGATTATTTTTAATTGATTTCCTGATTCTTTGTTGAATAATATTATTTGCAGATTCTGTGATTCATGAATTTATTCCTGCCGGACGTGCTAATCATTACATGCCATCTTTGAAAGCCGGTTCCATTGTGTAAGTCGATCCTTTTGAGGTTGATAGGTGCTCAAGAATGTACAAGATAACTGATCATTCATTCCCCATTCGGTTCATCTCACCAACTATTATTGATGAAGTCATCACGGATGCTCCTAAGATCAATCTCCAGTCATAATTAGATTGTTTGACAATTTCCAAGTGATTGCGAACACAAACCTAGAACTCCCATGTATATTATCATATTGCATCTGGGTTTATATTATGTTTCGATATCATAACTGATATTTAAACTCGCAGATTTGGTTGGGCAAATTCGTTCTGTCCAGGGCTCTGACCTTACAAAAGAAACAACCAGAGTCGTTATCCGTCTCCTCATTGATCCGTAAGAAACAATCAACACACAATTCCCTTTATATTATTATCTATATTGTGCTAGCATCAATAATCAAAAATATTTCCTACCCAAAATATGTGGCCGTCTATTTATATCCCTTACTTATCAAACTAATTTTACCCAAACCTTTATTTTACAGCTTAAAAGAAACCACAACATCCCAAACAATCAAAACACCAAAAATTAGAATTCCAAAAAGACAAATCATTAATAATCACCTCTATTTTTTGTCTAATTTTAGAAATAAACTTCAAAACAAATATACCAAATCAATCACCTCAACTAGTAATACACAAAACTTACACAACTAAACCGGAGAAAAAATATCCAGAAAGAAAAGGTACTCTCAACAACTTTAATATAATTTATGTACTCTTAATAGTACAAGAAACAAATTAAAAAGACAACCAAACAATAAGTCTCAGTGACACAGCAAACAACACCACGAACTATATCAATCATATTACTAACACAGTTTAGTACTTCATAAGTGGAGAACAATGCATACACAATTCATCATCACAACTCTAACCCTATAACAATAAAAAGACTGGGAAAACAACTCAAAACGCAAAATTCACAACTACAATAACCCTAGCAAATATTGAGATGAAACAAAAACTTTGTCCACAACCCCGCGCTTGCGCGGGGGAAATGCCCCCAGCGATTATAAATTATTGAAACCACTAAAAATTCCACATTAAAAATATTTTGTTGGTGTAATGTTTTGTTACACAAATATGCAACTAATCATAAAATCATATGAGTAGAAACCTCATTTAATAAATATCCATATTAAAAGTATACTATATAACTATGTTAATATCATTTAAATTTAATTATATATCATATACGATAGATAAGATTGATTGTTTTGATTTATTTATCCAAAAATGATTGAGAATAAACAAGAGCGGTCGTTTGATTTATATGCGCACACCAATTTATTACATAATAGTAACTGATTTCTTAGTTATTTAATATATAATTATTATTTTATTATTTCATAATATGCGAAAAAACATAAAATAAGTAATAAATATAAAATATTTATTATGCACAAGACGCGGATCTTAATCTAAGTATGTATCTCTTTAATAATTTTAAATCTTAAACATTTTCTAAATCTCAGGCCAAAACAAAATAACGAAATGAGAATAAACTCAAAATTCAATATTATATCGAGCAATAACTAAAATGAAAAAAAAATGACACAAAAGTGAGAACAATATTGAAGATAGATAAGATTGACACGTGAACGTAAACTTCTCATAACCATAATTAACTTTTAAATTGCTAAATCATGATACAAAATCGAGCTACCATAGTTTCATTGTAACCAAATAGTAGGCCCGAGATTCTTCGGCCTAAACGTTAGGTTTTTATTCGATAAGTGATTTTTTGACCTAAAATATTTTTTAAAATGGGATAAGCTCATCAGTAAACAAATTATGTAATTAACAAATTTAAAAAAAAAATGTTTAAGGGCCAAAAATATTAATTCGATCAAGAATATAAATTTTATTTTTTCATACGATATTTCTTAAATAATTTTCATATAAATTCACCCTGCGCAAGTCGTAGGTCTTATCCTAGTATAATATATATAACTGTAAGTTAAAATTACAATATTATCATTTGTTATATTAAGATTTGTATTATCTGTATGTTCCATATAACACTAAGTTAAAATCTAACCTTTGATATATTATTATTTGAATAAGCCTACTTTTTTTTTTGATGAAATGTTAAATTTATTGATCACTTTAAAAAGAATATATGTACACCTATATTGAGTTCAAAAGAGTAAACTTAGAAAGGAAACTGAAATATGAAACTAGAACCTTTAAAAAGGAACTTGAAACTACGCAGACTAAGTTGTAGTGTCGTGTGCTTCAAACCATCGAATCATCAAGCCCCACAATCGTGGGTTGCAGGCATACTTGAGGGAAGTGAGACGATTCCTTACGGTTTTGTCGATCACCTTAGCTAGCTGATCCACAGAATTGTAGCTGGTGTTGTGCTTTCTTTCATTACGCTCACGCCAGATTAGGTAAACAGACACTTGGAAAACCAGTCTAAGAAGGATAAAAGTGAGTCGATCGTACGAACCAGTGCGCAGACGCGTCATCGTTATGTCCCAATCAGGATCAGGTTCCAAGCCAAAAAGATTCCCTGTTACTTTCAACCAAACCATGAACGTATAGGGGCAAGCGAAATATATGTGATCTCTAGTCTCATCTGGTTCCATACAAAATATGCAGCTCTGCGGCTGCCCCCAACTGCTTGTACGTCGACCTGTGGAAAGCCTATCGCGGATGGCTAGCCAGGTGATGAAAGCATATCGAGGAATCCCTTGCGAGAACCAGACCAACTTACTCCAATTCACCTTCTCCTTAGACTGTCGAATCTGGTGCCAGGTTTCAGAAGCAACAAACTCGGGACCATAATTACCATCTTTCCTCTTCCATAAAACTGCATATCTACCATCTGTTTCGCAAACCTTAAAAGCCTCAATGTCGACAATCAAGGAGAGGAGCTGCGGGTCCCTGCATCTGCGAAAGTGCCATAGGCCCTCACGAAATACCTCACTGATACGAGCCTCCCTTATAATGCCCAGCCTTTGCGTATTGACCTCTCCAGCAACCTCAATCAGACGACCTCTCGGATGCCATATATCAGTCCAAAACCGAGCAGTGTTCCCATCATTCACTTCATATCTTAGAAACCTCTTTGCCATAGAACGAATACGCAATAACTTGCGCCACACCATGACCCCAATCCAGTGTCTTTGACGTCCCAAAACGTGTATTCACGAAGCAAAAATCTCCTTACCCACTTAACCCAGAGCGACGACGACTGAGCAAATAACCGCCACATTAATTTTAGCTGGAAGACCACACAGACCTCAGAGACACGACGAATGCCTAAACCTCCCTCATCATAAGGGCTGCAAACCTCCTCCCAACAAATCTTAGCTTTTGAGGTAATGTTAGGTGAACCACTCCAAAAGAATGCTGAGCACATACTTTCAATTTCTTCGATGCAGTTTTGTGGAAGACAAAAAGCTGCACACCAAAAGTTGGTGATACTAGCAATGACCGATTTAATAAGCTGCAGACGCCCTGCGTATGAGAGAGCCTTGCTCGTCCAAGAGAGAAAACGGCTCCTGATCTTAGTGATAAGTGGTTCATAGTCGCTCCTGGTCATTATTTTGGTGGAAAGGGGTAAACCGAGGTACTTAATGGGGAGGTTAGAGACTGAGAGACCCACAGCGGCTGCTGCATCCTCCAGAGCCTGTTTCCCTCTACCAGCAGCAAACACCGTTGACTTCGAAATATTTATCCTCAATCCTGACATTACAGCAAACTTGTCAAAGACCTGAAGAGTTCCCTGAAGCGAACCTGGAGTCCCGTCCGTAAAGACAACGATGTCATCAGCAAAACTCAAATGAGACAAGGTCTCGGCCTCACAATGTGGGTGGTACCCTATACTCCCTTCTATTACCGCTTTGTTTAAGAGCTTCGATATAACGTTGACAATAACATAAAGGTAAGGGGACAGTGAGCAGTCCTGCCTTATACCTCTACTACTGGTGAAGAAACCCGCTAACTCTCCATTGACTGATACCGAGAAAGCCGCTGTGCTGATACATCTCATGATCCAAGTGACAAACATATCAGGATAGTTCATAGCTCGAAGGGTGTTCTCGATGAAAGACCAGCTTTTGTTTGCTGGCATGGAGAATAGGGTTTCTGTAATCTCTGATACCTCCACCGGCTGCATAAGCATGGTTTTTGCCTCATTGGAGCACCTAAAGTCTACCAGATCAGCAATTTCCTCCTGCGCTAATTCTGATCCTCCCTGTTGTGAACCGTTGAGGAAGCACTCGAAATGAGAGGCGGCCTCAGCCTTGATGTCCATGGGTGATGTAAGTATTCTTCCATCCGCTGTCACTATGCGCCTGATGGTGTTTCTCGCATTACGGCTCTGTGTAACCTTATGAAAAAAACGAGAATTCCGATCTCCTAAACCCAACCACTGTTCCCTTGACTTCTGATAATAAAACTGCTCCTCGATGCCTGAGATATGATGCCAGTACTCCCATGCATCAGAAGCTGCTTCAAAGGTGGATGTCTGAGGGTTCCGCATAGCTTCAGTTTGCTTGGCACAGAGGTCATTGTAAGCGTGCTTTACTTTCCCTGGAAGATCTCCAAACATATCCCGGTTGAGACCACGCAATTCATATTTAAGAGCTTTCAGCTTATCTTGAAATAACTTCAGAGCAGAGCGGGAATGATAGAGAGGAGCCGTTTCACTCCAGATCCTGCTCACTACTTCCAGGAACCGTGGATGAGATGCCGTGTGATGGGAAAACTTAAACGGTTTAGAATTTCCCTGAGGTGCCTCTCGAAGCTGAATGTGCATTCTCATGTGATCAGATACCTTTCCCGATTCAAAGGTGACATAAGAGTTCGGGAATTGACCAATCCAATAGCTGTTGCTCATAACTCGATCCAATTTCTTGCTGATGGGATTGCCATCCTGACTGTTTGTCCAGGTAAAAGAGGGACCAACTTGTGCAATATCCACCATGTCGCAGCTACGGACCACATTTTGAAAATCCCTAATAGCGCTTCTGTCCGCAGCAGAATCCACAAGACGAGAATGCTCTAGAGAGGATAGAGCAACGTTGAAGTCACCTTGAATAATCCACGCATTTGTGTCACCCGTCTCCTTGCGTCATTAGGGTTTTTGAGGTTTCCAAAAAATTAATAAGCCTACTTTTAAATGTATTGAGCACCGTTTATATTTATTGAACTAGATAGAGACCGGCGCCTTGCGCGGGATGAGTGTGTATGGAAAAAAATAATTTTCTATATAATTTAATTTATATTTTAATTCAATATTTCTTTTATTAATCATTATATATAAAACGTAAAATATGTAAATTTTAATCATATAGATGTATTACATCTTGGATTTGGAATGATATATTCAGTTATCTTGATATGGATCAGGTTATATGATAAGATATAAAAATAGGTTGATGAGTTTTTTAAATAATCATTGGGTCTTAGCTATGTTAAAACCCCAAACAAATTTAGTGGCTATATTCTCTAAAACTCATTTGTTGAGAAGATGAAAAATGTATTGTTTATTTCAAATGTTAAGAACTTTGAGAAAAAGGAATAAAGGTTTATACGACAAATTCAAATCTTTTCACTCTAAACCAGTTGATACGATAAATTCAAATCTTTTCACTCTAAACCAGTTCATCCGAGATTCTTATCCAACCAATATTTTCTTCTTTTCTATTTTATCTTTGCTCGCTTTTTGTTTCTCGTGTCTGTTGATTTCATAATCTCCAAAATATCGTTTCTCAACATCAAATAAATAGTTTTGCAACACGATTTATGTCTCAAAAAAATGGTGAATCTCATTCGTTCACTTCCGTGATTCATTTCTTATACCAAGATAAGTTAATTTTTCTTTTGTATTTCATATATTATTATAAGTTATATAAATCTATACTGTAATTTTTATAATATTGAATAATAGCCCATAAGAATAAAGTTTAGATAAAATGTAGTCGATGGATTACATGATATTTTTATGATATTTTTTTTTATACTGGAAGAAATGTATATAGAATGAATTCTACTGAAATAGGGATTAATATATATATATATATATATATATATATATATTGTTTTTGAAAGAGATAATTATTTTTCAGAAATTCCAAAAACCCGAAACCCAAATAGATCCGATCCAAATCTGAATGGTTACCCAAGTAATTTACCTTTGGGATGAATCCAGAGCTTACAGATATATTCTGGACTGGTGGAGCAACAAACCTGCATAAACAAAAAAAAGAAGGATTGCTGAGAACAGAGAAGGCGTAAAGGAACAACCTTAGAAGACATCAGAAACTTGAAGTATCTGAAACTGCAGAAGATCTGAATCTCTTACTACCACAGAAGGATCTAAGGTTAAATTCAAGTAACAAAAAGATCTGAAATAGCCATTTAATTATACGAAGCAATGCAACATTTCACTTCCCAGCCTAAGAGGCCTCCCCCATCCATTATCACAACTCCCATTTTGCAGTAACTACTCAGAAAAAGGGCAAGCTCTTGAGATATTTCCAGGTCACCAACAGATGGTCTCTGTCCCGACAAATAAACTTCAAAAGACTAAAAGCATAAAGCTCAAGAGATGACCTGAGGTGCAGCCAAGTAACAATGAGATGTATATTAACGAACATTCGGAAGTCTAAATCCTCTAAACTTTCACCATAGCTGACATCTACTAATTCTATGTCATAACCCGAGAGAGGGAGAGAGAGCTAAACCTATAATCTTCAGGATGCAGGAAGAAGATGCGAAATAACATCTAGGAGACTGATATGAATGGAAAAGAGTTTCATAAATCCACTTACGTCATATCAAAGGTCAAGTAGAGTAGCAGATTTCCCTACTTGTTAATCTGACAATGCACACAGTCTTCAATTTGCAGAAATTCATGCCCAACCTAGCCACATCCTAACAACGTCAAAGGCCAAACCAGTCCTCCCAAAGAGTTGAAGCCTGACCTTAAGGGTCTTCAATTGTTCTCCTTTAACCCAATTCCTCAACCCCCAAAGAAAATGTACACAAACTCCTCCAAGTATCATCATAAATTCAGCTACATGAATTTGGATTATTATAGTTCCTTTCTAATGTTTTAGAAATAAATTAGACACAAAAAATAAAAATATTTTCTAGGCACCCAAACGTATGGCCTAAAGCTTTATAGATATAATTCTTCACACAAAGCATAACCATAGTTCTTTCTCACACACACAATACATAACCTTACCTCTCTTTTTTTATCCCTCAAACACACATACACACAAAACTTCAAGCTTAAATAGTCTCGCTCGATGGCTGGTGGATAGTTGAGAAGCGGACTTAGAAAAGCCTGCGCCCGCCCTTCTCATAGTGATTGACGGGATAGAGGGATATGCATTCAAAGGAGTTGCATAAAACTTAGCGACTTACTTAACTGATGTGGTAAAGATGAGAAACTCAAGAGCAGCCACGACTGCTAACACTTGGTGTGGCTTCAGTTTCATCTTGCCTCTCTTCTCTGTTCATTTCGCCAATTCACTGGGACAGATTCTTCACCATCCTAGCTTCTTCTTCTCTCTACTTTGTGGTCAGTATCACTATACCACCCTTTTGTTAGAATCGACATCAGAAAGAGTCAATTCAAGACTTGTTTGTTTAAAAATAAAAAAACTCAGATCCATCGGCGGAAAATAGAGACTCTCCAAACATTATCGACTTGTTGATAGAAAGCTATAACCCTTGATGCAATATCCTGGTAAATTAGGTTTTGTAACTTTTCAGCAACAAATGAAACATATCGTGAAAGCTTTTGTAATAGTGATTCAACATTAATTACTTCTCCTATGGAAACCACGATCATGTGTGGTGTGAAGCTCATTCCAGAAGATGAAGGCATCATCAACTCACCTAACCAAAACAAAGGCAAAAAGCTCATTATGTATCCATGTTCTTGATCTAATAAGCAACTTAATACATAGACAGAAAATCTTACACTTTTCCCACGCATCAAGGACACATTAAAGAGTCTTGAAAAATTTTCATATAAGGTAATAGGCTGAATGAATATATTAGAATGAATGTACAACATATATATATTACACTAGACGTAGGGCATTTGAGCTAAAGATATTTTGAGTATCTACTTTCTATATCTACAGGTTCTTGATCTTTTCAAAATCACCAGTTTTGGGAAAGATTTTGTTCAACAGTGGAAGATAATCTCTGTTTCTTTCCAGAGCCTTGAGGTTGACCACAGCCTCGTTTGTTAGAGTTGTTAATGGTCAAAACAGAGGAAGACGCCAATGCCAAAGAAACAGTATTTTCTAAGCCGTCATCTCTTATGTTTCATCAGAGTTTCGCCATGCGGAGGAGCAGCAGCATCAATCATATGAACACCAATATGATGAGGAGCCATGTAAGGGATGAGATCCGACCGACTCGTAGTCTCGTAGAACCTCTCGCCGGAGCTCGGCCACACGAAGACTCTATAACTGCTAAGACGATTTCTCCGTCTCTATCATCCTTATTTCTTGTTCGTCGTCATTGAAAAGACGCTTGAGATCAGTATTACTTGAGCCTGCGATTCTAAGAAAAGGCTTTGAGAAAGCTCCGGGAGCCAGATGTTTGACGGCGTATATATGTTAACAGAAGCTCCTTCCACGAGTTTTTAAAGAAGAAGTATATGTGTGTTATTTTTTTAACAAACTATATTATATGAATGTCGTAATTCTTCTAGTAATTAAAGGGTTAGTAAAATTAGAAGCTGAGGAGAGCTATGGTGATGCCACGTAAACTAAAATGGTAAACTTGTGAATAAACTATTAAATCAAGGTTAGTCTCTTAAAATGTTTTCCTAATAGTAAGGGATTTAGAGTTTGTATGTATAGTTTTGTTACGAGAGCAATGGAAAATTATATCTTTATTCATAACATAAAGATTTTTTATATAGGAGATTACACTGTCATAAATAAATAGAAAGATTATAAATCATAATCTCTTGGTTATGAGACATCAACAATCTGGTTCATAACACTACCCCTAACACTACCCCTTGGATGCCATAACCATTTAGAGCTTGTAATGTGCTTTAATGTTGCCTCATTAAAACCTTACCAGAAAAATCCAATTGGGACAAAACCATGGTGAAGGAAAAAGAGTACAACACACATTACTCCCCCTGATTTGGACATTACTGAAGGTCCCTTGGACCTCTCCAATTTTCTGCAATCTGTAAGTGATGAAGATCTTGGGCAGAATATGCTTCGTCCTCGAACATGATAGTTGGTTCTTCTTTACCATCGGTC
>NC_027755.1:16282898-16284932 GCF_000695525.1 Brassica oleracea var. oleracea
ACCAAGTGGGTTTCAGGATTCTTCCCTTTCAGACTCTCTTTGATAGAGGTCACAAAAATGTTTGGGAGTCCTTCATATCTTAGCCCAATGGTTTCCCATTACACATCTATGGCACACTGATTTGCTTGAGCTTTGTGGTTTAAAGGATATGAATGAAGATCCACGGCCGCGACCATGACCTCTTCCAAATGAGCCACGGTCACGCCCATGGTCGCTACCATGTTGATTCCCTCGCCCGCGGCCAAAGGAGCTTCGGCCGCGGCCAAAGGAGCTTCGGCCACGGCCACGTCCGTTTCTATTACCTCGACCATGGCCATGATGGCCGTTTCCTTGGACATGGTGGGACTCTTTATTTTGACATCATGTAATGGGGTTAATGAGGTCTCAATTCACTGTTTCTCATCAGTAATCCATTATTTTGCCCAGCTAGCAATAGACTCATCCACGGACTTATCGTCCTGAATTCTGGGATTCCTCCAATCAAATAGGGCCTTTGGTAATAACACCGTTCTTTGGTGATCATATCTCGATTTTTAACTCTGTCCAAAGATAGAGGATTCTCTATAGTCAGATAGAGACTCTTAATAAGATGATGGCTAATAATTAATATTGTCATGTATCAATCTTTTCCATTGGCATTATTGCCTTCTATGATACATTCACCAAGTCTTTTTGACTTTAGGATAATCTTTGTATTTAATGCACACCGTAAATAATTATCTCCAGAGAGATTTAGGGCAGCAAAATCCAGGTTGATTTTCGACATCTCAAATCATATATCACTCAATATTTAGGTATAATTTTCATGCGGCCTTACTCTTAAAAACAATCAATTCGGATTTCAATCGTGTGAGGACAATGAGACTATCAATCTTAAAGGCATTTAATCAATCAGTCAATTTCTAGCAAGCCTCAGCAATACTATTTCTATGTGCTCATAATATTATGGTTTATCAAGACTAGCAAAAGTGGATTCAATTAATCATGCAATTAGGGTTTAACAATCAATGGATTTTAGCAAGAGTAATAAAAAGATTTATTAATCACTCAGTCAGTTTCAAGGCTGATTTTAGCAATACTAGAATATAGATTTCAAACATGAATTTCAATGAATCAGTTTCAAGGCTGATTGGTATTTAGCATAAACTATGTGTAAATAATTTATCTAGTATCCGAATTTATCAAACCTCAAAACACATATAATCAGATCAATCAATTTAATCGAACTTAGCATACAATCTTAAACCTCAAGACATTAGATTTTTTATGAGCCATACCCAATCTGATTCATAACATTTTTAGGGTTTGTGTAGTTTTTAGATTTCTGTGGTTCAGGATATGAATTGACTTTTTTAGTACAATTGTAAAGTGGCATCAGTACAATTGTAATATAAGTGCTCGTTAAGTAATCGTGTTAATGATGGCTGATTGAATGTGATTAGTTGTTAAAATTCCTTGGTTGAATAAAAGCTGGCGATATTAATTTCTTTTGAAAAATAAGGAATGAAATCAACATTATAATAAGCAAGTTTCAACGTTCCTCAGCGCGCCACGTCAGCATTTTGTGGACTCCACTTTTAAAAAAAGTGAAAAAATGTCAAGCCCATATTTCGAACCCGGGATATTGACATATAAACACCAACATTTATACCACTAAACTAAATGATACTTTGTACATTGATGGCCGAAACTAATATATATTTATGAAGGTCGGTTTAATAATGTCCCACAAATAAATAAAATGATTTACAAATTACGTTCTCTATTATTTGCTGATTGATTTGTGGGCTTATTTTTTAAACTCGCTAGCCCATCTATTACATCAGCTTATACATTTGATTAAAGCCTAAGTCTATCTTAATAAACCATAAAACTGGCCCTAAAAAGCCTGCAAGTCGTCAGCTCTTCGTCTTCAACTGAGACCTATGTTTTTCCTAATCCTGCGCCTCCCCTCCAATACACAGACGCTACTGTCTAAACTTCTCCAATCAAATCCATGGAACTCTTAGTCTCCCTCTATCTCTTCATCTCCCC
>NC_027755.1:16284972-16285239 GCF_000695525.1 Brassica oleracea var. oleracea
CGCTAGCGTCTCATAACTGATACGAACGGCTTCGCTATATATAGGTCATGCTAGATCCAGGAGTCCAACCTCTCATATCTACCAGCACTGTTTTTTTTTCAATTGTTGATCATGTCTGTCTCTGATGCTATTGCCGTCCTCCCCACCACCTTCAACGCTCTCCGCCTTTGTCGGTATTCTCAAGATTGTTGTTGGCCGTCTCCTCAGCTACTAAGATCCCCGTAAAATCAATAAAAATGGGGAATTTATGGGAATCACCCTCATTTT
>NC_027755.1:16285317-16288089 GCF_000695525.1 Brassica oleracea var. oleracea
TTACGTATTTAACTCTTCTTACCGACAATCTTTACGGACGACAGCGATCGTAGATGATAGGTTTAAAGTTGGAAGATGGACAGAGGTTTGATCATCTCCAGGCTCTTGCAAACACAAACTTAGAACCCCCGGTATAGTTTTATATATCACAGTCAAATTTCTCCAACACCGTACATTCATATTAGCTACTGATTTTTTTTTTTTTGACATCTATTAGCTACTGATTCTTAATTCCATTTGTTAACTTTCAGATGTTGTTGGCCAAAAACGTTTTCTGCTAGACACTAACCTCAAAAACGACTCAACAACGACTCGGCTTATGGTATGTTTTATTCTCATTGACCCAAGCCCGCTTTCACATAGTTCTCATGTTTTTATCCATTTGCTCTTGCTTTAAGAAAACTTATATAATCTCATACACCAGTACAGTGGTCGTATACTTGCTTTGTGTGACTGACGATGATGCGGCCCCTTTAGGGGTCTTATGAACTCAGATGATATACCCCAGTTTGTGATGGTGGTCACCACGTTCAGTCCAAAAAATATTTAGGGATAGTCATCTATTTTTTCTCAAGAAACATGTTGATGCTAAAAATTTTATGCTGAATATAGTACTTTCATGCATATATCTAACAGAATAACATCATAACAAAAACCCCATAAAAAGTGACACAAGCACACCATCATATGTTCCTCGGTGGCAATTGGGATGCAGACAACTAAATACAAAAAATATATATGTATCAACTGGTCTTCGTTCACAAAGCGTCCTACACGTAATCAACAACAAACAGCTGCCTCCCTACTAATTCCACCACCTCCGACCCTCTGCTTTGCCAAATAACTGCACGCACCAATACAAGTGTAAGAACAACATAACTAACAACGCTAGCACTAAGTAAAACTGAACAACAACAGCATACACAAATAACCCCGCGCTTGCGCGGGGCTCGGCCTCTAGTTTTAATAATTGCTGCTTGAATGTAATTGGTTGTAAGAATTCTATGATTGGTTAAATAAATCCTGGATGTTGTAAAAGTATGGGGAAATTGTGTGTATTATTAATGAATCATAAGGTCCCTTTATATAGGGATTACAAAGTATAGAAATATGGAAAGAGTACAAAAACCTAATCCAACTAGAATTAGGAAAACTACTAAAACAGAGAAAAGGAAAACTAGGCCTATGGCCGACTCTGAACTTCCATGTGGCCGACTGGGCCTTATCTTCTGGTCTTGGTTATGGGCCATCCACTTAATGATTTATAACACTCCCCCTTTGGATGCCATAACCATATGGGTTTGTAACATGCTTAATGTTGCCTCATTAAAACTTTTACAGGAAAACCAAAAACCCAATGAGGAGAAAATGGAAACCGTGGTTAAGGAAAAAGAGTACAACACATGAAACTCCCCCTGATGAATGCATCACCGAAGATCCTTCAGTTGACGCATTCCTATCTGATATGTAATTTTCTTGAATGTTGAGGTTGGCAGAGACTTGGTGAAGAGATCGGTTGAATTATCACTGGACCGAACTTGAACCACTTGAACTTCTTTAGCAATCTGCAGGTCGTGGGTGAAGAAGAACTTGGCCAAGATATGCTTTGTCCTATCTCCTTTGATGTATCCATCTTTGAGCTGAGCTATGCAAGCTGCATTGTCCTCATAGATGACTGTCGGTGCTTCCTTTCCCACGGCTAAACCACTATCTACTCGGATGTGGTCGGTCATATTCCTCAACCATACAAGCTCACGGCTTGCCTCATACATTGCTATGATCTCGGCATGGTTGGAAGATGTGGCGACAAGTGATTGTTTTGTGGACCGCCAACATACTGCAGCTCCACCATGTATAAAAACATATCCAGTCTGAGATCTAGCATTATGTGGATCATATAAGTATCTTGCATCAGCATATCCGATCAAACTCTCCTTTGGCCGGTTAGTATAGAACAAACCAAGATATTTTGTTCCTTACAGGTCTCTAAACAGATGTTTTATTCCATTCCAGTGCCTTTGAGTTGGACAAGAGCTAAATCTAGATAATAGATTCATGGCAAAACAAATGTCTGTTCTAGTGTGGCTAGCCAAATACATTAAAGCTCCAATGGCACTTAGGTATGGCACTTCCGGACCGAGTACTTCCTCGTCCTTCTTCTTTGGTCCAAACGGATCTGTCTCTGGGTCGAGAGACCTCACGACCATAGGACTCGACAACGGATGAGCCTGGTTTATATTAAACTTCTTGAGTATCTTTTCTGTATATGCCAACTAATGCACAAGGATTCCATTGTTTACATACTCAAGTTGTAGTCCCAAACAGAACTTAGTTTTTCTTAAGTCTTTCATCTCAAATTCTTTCTTTAGACATTCAACGGTTTGGGAAATCTCTCCAGAGGTTCCTATGATATTCAGGTCGTCCACATATACCGACATGATTACAAAGCCCTTGTTGTCGAATTTCTTGATAAAAATACATGGACTTATTTGATCATTCTTATAGCCCTCTTTAACTAGGTACTCGGATAATCTATTGTACCACATTCGACCTGATTGTTTCAAACCGTACAAGGCTTTATTCAGCTTAATGCAATGCTGTTCTCGAGAACCTTTCTTATCTTTGAGCTCAATACCCTCTGGAACTTTCATATAGATTTCATTATCCAGTGGACCATACAAATATGTAGTCACTGCATCCATTAGGTGTAAATCTAGGTTTTCTTTTATGGCCAGACTGATTAGAAATCGTAATGTAGTTGCATCCACCACA
>NC_027755.1:16288179-16298162 GCF_000695525.1 Brassica oleracea var. oleracea
GTCACTACTTCTCCTTTCTCATTTCTCTTCCTCACAAAGACCCATTTGTATCCCACTGGTTTGACATCTCTTGGTGTCACAATTATAGGGCCAAAAACGCATCTTTTCCTTAATGATTCTAACTCCACGTTTATAGCTTCTTTCCATTTGATCCAATCTGATCATTGAGTGCACTCATATATGGATGTGGGTTCTAGATCCTCATTTATATCCATGATCTCAAGTGCTACCTTGTATGCAAATATATCATCGACGTCGATATATTTTCTGTTCCATTGTGTTCCAGACATTATATAATTGATCGAGATCTCTTGATTATCCGGACCTGGTGTACCATGAAGTTCAGCGTCCTGAACCTCATTGTATGGCACAATTGGTCCAACCGGTTCAGTTGTTATGGCCGGCCCACTCGGCTAGACCAGTTTGGTCGGCACGGCCGGTCCATCAATGTCATGGACGGTTTCCTTAATGCCCTCGGATCCAGCACCTTTCTTGGACTTCCGAGGTTGCTTATCTTTGGAACCAATCGGGCTACCACGTTTTAAACGTTGTTTAGACTCTGTAGCAACTTGACCTTGTCCTTTCTGGACTTCTATTCTTATTGGTGCATTACAAGCCGGTATGTATGACTTAGTCACTCTATTCGGGTCAGCAAATGAATATGGCAACTGATTAGCTAGCTTTTGTAGATGTATAATCTTTTGGATTTCCATATCACATTCTTTAGTCTGAGGATCTTGCCAAGATATTGATGGTCGAGACCATTCTATTTTTTTTACCAACCGGCTGTTCTCTCCACCTAAGGTCGGATATGTGGACTCATCAAAGTGTGCGTCTGCGTATCTGGCCTTAAATAAATCACTCGTGGTTGGCTCAAGATACTTTATAATGGTTGGGGAGTCATATCCAACATATATTCCCATCCGTCTCTGTGGTCCCATTTTAGTTCTCTGTGGTGGATCAATTGGAACGTAAACGGCACATCCAAATGTTTTGATATGGGACACGTCTGGCTCATGACCCGTGAGTAACTAGGATGGTGAATATCTACGCTCACTAGATGGCCTGATGCGAATCAGTTTTGCTGCATGTAATACTGCATGTCCCCATGCTGATACCGGGTGTTTAGACCTCATGAGTAATGGTCGGGCAATCAACTGTCTGTGTTTAATAAAAGACTCGGCCAAGCCGTTCTGTGTATGTACATGTGCCACGAAGTGTTCCTCACTTGCCTTCATGGACATACAGTACTCATTAAACGCCTGGGACGTGAACTCACCAGCATTTTCTAGACGTATAGTCTTTAAAGGAAAATCTGGAAAATGTGTTCTCAGTCTTATGATCTGAGCAAGCAGCCTTGCAAATGCCAAATTTCGTGTGGATAGTAGGCAAACATACGACCTTCTGGTCGATGCATCAATCAGGACCATAAAATATCTAAATGTCCCACAAGGTGGGTGTATTGGTCCACATATATCTCCCTGAATCCTTTCCAGAAAATTTATGATTTCCTTATTCACTTTGGCTGGTGATGGCCTAGTAATGATTTTCCCTTGTGTACATGCTACACATATGAGATTGTTTGGGATAACTCCTTGAATGTGTGCCCTTGAGAATTCATTATCAATTTTCGCATCATACTAGTACCGGGATGGCCAAACCGGTTATGCCATAAAGTGAAATTTTCGCAGGCATTAGCCTCGATCATACTGATCTTTGCATAGTATAGACCAGCAGACATTGCAGGTATGGTTTCTAGGATCTTTCTATTGCCTTGGGTGATCGAAATAACGTTAAGGAACTCTTTACTTCCTTCTTCCCATGTTTCAAGGTGGAAACCATTTAACCTTATGTCCTTGAAACTCAATAAGCTTCTTTTAGAGCTGGGGGAGTATAAGGCATTTTTGATCTCTAGATGAGTGCCCTTAGGCATCAGTATGTATGCTTGGTCGTGGCCTTCAATAAGGCTGGCTACACCCGCAATGGTATGTATATTGGCACTTTGCATTGTGAGATTTATGAAATATCTTTTGTCTGTAAGAATTGTGTGACTTGATCCACTATCCACCACAAGTATACTCATCTCATCTTTCATTCTATATATAATAAGATTTATAATCTCAGAGACCTTTATAAAACTTTAAAATAAAACTTCATATTATAAATTTAAAACATCAATAGTAATGAAACACAAAGCAATCATAAAACAATCAAACAAGATGTTGAATTAGTCTTTAAGACAATCTGAAGTCTCATGATCCATAAGGTCATCATTTTCATGGTCTAAATCATCATCAGCATCATACCCATTATCATGAACCATATGGGCTTCTGGGTTCTTGTTCTTAAGGCTCTCTTGATAGAGTTCACATAAATGTTTAGGAGTTCTACAATTCTTGGCCCAATGGTTACTCATCCCGCACCTGTGACAAACGGATTTGGTCGAGTAAGACGGCTTGGATATGCCGCCTCGACCGCGGCCAAAAATGCCTCTTCCACGGCCATAGCTGGAACCACGACCACGGTTATTGTGGTTTCCATACCCACGGTCGTATGAGTGGTTGTCACGACCACCACGTCCCTTGTACCCACCACGGCCTCTGCCGTGTGATCTTCTTTCATTATAGACGTGGTTGCTTTCTTTGGGATCTTTCTTTTCATGTTCAGCTTTGTGAGCTTCTGGTAATGGTGTTGAACCTGAAGGTCTCATCTCACTGTTCTTCATCAGGAGTTCATTATTAGCCTCGGCTAGAAGTAGGCACGAGATCAGATCAGTGTATGTGGCGAAGCCTCTCTCTCTATATTGCTGTTGCAGCAACACATTTGTGGAATGGAATGTGGAGAAGGTCTTATCAAGTAACTCTTTCTCGGTTACTTCTTCACCACAAAGTCTCATCATTGAAACTATTTTAAACAATACTGAACTGTATTCATCCACAGACTTATAGTCCATGAATCTGAGATTCTTCCACTCATGTTTAGCCTTTGGTAATAGCACCGTTTTCTGGTGATCATATCGTCGCTGTAAAGCGGTCCAAAGGTCTAGTGGATTCTCCATGGTAAGGTACTGATCTTTTAGACCTTCAATGAGATGGTGGCGTATTATACTTATCGCCCTATATCGATTCTTATCATTCTCATTGTTGCCCTCAATGATAGTATCACCGAGTCCCTTTGACCTCAGGTTGATCTTTGTATCTAGCGTCCATTGCAAGTATTTATCTCCAGAGAGATTAAGGGCAGCATAGTCTAGATTTGAGATTTTTGACATCTGAATCACATTATCAATCAGATTTTAGGGTTTCATAATGTGATCATTTGACCATAAGACAAACAAGAATCTCGGCCATTAATCAAGTTTTATGCGGCCATAAATCAATCAATAGAATCAGCTATATAAAATCTACTTGACCATGGTGCGAACAGTCCTAGTTTATAATTCTATATGTAACAAAGAGATTAGGCCACACGGCCATATAATGTCATGATGCAAACTACACAAGTTCTATATATCATGCTGGTCGAGAATGCAATTAATAATATCATTCAGCTTTATATGTTATGCAAACAATCCTAACAATCGGTTTTATTTTGCAACAATATATAAAGTCTAGGGTTTCAATTTAAACAATGAGCAGCCGGTTTTAGCATTATGAAATCAAGGTTTCAAGGCCTTTAGGATTTAAATTCGAGATTAGATTATTCAATCAATCTATCAATCCTAAAACCTCAGATCATCAATCATTCAAACAAGAACAATTAAAACCGGAATCAAACTTTAGGTTTAGGGTTTCGATTCCAGAAATTAGGGTTTCTTAAATTCAGATCAGAACAATCAATAAAACAATCAACATGTTCTAAGGAATCAATTTCAAACTAGCGGTCATAAGATGATTGGTTTTAATATATAGCCTTTTAGGGTTTCATCAAGAACAATCGGGTTTCCATAATAATGGATTAGATCAAACTTTAGGTTTAGGGTTTCGATTCCAGAAATTAGGGTTTCTTAAATTCAGATCAGAACAATCAATAAAACAATCAACATGTTCTAAGGAATCAATTTCAAACTAGCGGTCATAAGATGATTGGTTTTAATATATAGCCTTTTAGGGTTTCATCAAGAACAATCGGGTTTCCATAATAATGGATTAGGGGGTTTAGGGTTTGATCATTATGTTCTCAGATTAATCTGTATACCTTTGTTTTGTAGGGTTGAACCGGACCACCAGAGATGAACAGATGAAACTCGAGCTGCACACACACGGACGCGGAATGGTTTAGGACGTCGGACGCGAATGGGAAACGCCTAGGGGCTGAGCTGATCTGATCGTCTATTGCTGGTGGCTTGGTTGGATTGCTTCACCGTGTGCTAGGGCTTTCACCGGAAAAGGAAATTTGGATTGCCAAGTAGAAAGGAAATCCGGCTAGGGTTTTGCCGGAAAAGGAAAGAGCCGTGGAGGCTTCTTGGTCGATGGTGAGTTAGGGTTTTTAGGGTTTTACTGGTCGGACCATTAGCTTTTGATTGCAGAGAATAATCGTGCTGATAACGTCCTGTAAAAGTATGAGAAAATTGTGCGTATTATTAATGAATCAGAAGGTCTCTTTATATAGGGATTACAAAGTATAGAAATATGAAAAAAGTACAAAAACCTAATCCAACTAGAATTAGGAAAACTACTAAAAACAGAGAAAATGAAAACTAGGCCTATGGCCGACTCTGAACTTCCATGTGGTCGACTGGACCTTATCTTCTGGTCTTGGTTATAGGTCATCCACTTAATGATTTATAACGCTAGAAGAATTGTTATTTATTTTTTTCGATAAATAAAGAATGGCGTAATCATATTAGAGATCCTAATATAAAAAAGGGATTGAGCCAAAAATTCGCAGCAAAATTACTTGGGACACATGAGCTTTTTTTCTTCCATGTCACCTAACCGCTCCTCTCTTCATCATCCCTCCCTTCATTTACTCCACCGTTACTGAAGAAGCCATTCGCCAGATGCTCCACCACTACTAAAGCCATTATTGATGTAATCAAACCAGCCATAACGAACCCTTGTTCGACTTCCTCTCCACACCTATTTATTATTCCATGGCGACTATGATCCGGATCCAACAGAAATATGGCGATCTTAACAGTAAATCATTGAATTTCGGATTCGCATGTTTAGGATGATTCAGAACTTTGGATTAAGTTTGAAGCAGAATCAGCAATCTGCAAATCGGTTCTTAGATGTCCAATGGAAAGTCTAATTAATCAATATTCCGCCTTCATCCCCTGCCTCTCTGGCTTCGTTGCTGGTGTTACAATCAATATTCAGCCATTAAGCTGCTGGGTTTGTAATTTATATTTTTGAGTTGATGGTTAGTGTTTTCTGCTCAGGTCATGTTGGGATTTAGGAAGAAGATGAGACGCTTATATTCTAACAGCAGATGAGTTTCTCCCATTGTTATGGCTTCTTCTCCTATTGTGCCTTCTTTAGTTGTCGTTGCAAGAGCCACTAGAGTTGTGTGTCTTCTTCTGAGAGATCTTTTAGCATGTTGCAATGTCCCAGGAACTATCAATGGTTGCTCCGATGGTGTAAGAGCAAGCAGGATAACACGGGTCTCGAGTTTGATTCGTTGGGCTCATTTTGTCTAAACATTCGTAATATGGAAATGTATCACACTCTATATCAAAATATATGTGAAAGTTTCTAACTTTTGTCTTTGCATATCTTACTGAAGTAACATTAGAGTGATGTAAGAGACAAAAAAGGAGAAGATGAGGGACAAAAAGAAGATAATGGGAAGCTATGAGTATGGTTCGATTAGGTTCTTAAGTGAATCTAAAGACATTGATGGCAGCGGTTGAGAATCTGAGGTTTGTTGCAGTCCATTACTCAAGATTACTGACTGTTGCGGTGTAGGTGGATCCTCCTGCCGTGTCTGTTCCGGCGGTGCCCCAAACTGACATTGATAAATCAGACAGAGGTTAATGTTGTATAGCTTTATGTTCGTCGTATAAATCAGACAAATCCACAACTTCTTTTGTGCAAATGAAACAAACCCACAACTATTTAAACACAGAAAAAAAACACCAAACTGATAATAGCAACAACCACATATGAAGCAAAAATGGATTATAAAAGTATGTCAGCAGGTTAGAAACCTTGCCTGAAAACCTTTTTTGAAGTGATCCTAACCAAAGTTGGACATCTTCATGATTACGGATTACCATAACTGCATTTATTATGAAAATAGATGTTTGTTTCACTTTCTCAAAAAAAAGAGAGATGTTTGTTTCAGCAAACAACAAAGAAATATACTTTCTATTGTTTCAAATTAGTTGATGTTTAAGGTTTTTGCACAATTATTAAGAAATTATTTATTTTTATTTATTTTGTATTAATTAATCTAATTAACCAATTAAAAACATTCAGGAAAATATAATTGGTCAAAAACACCAAACAACATTAAAGATTTGCATAAAAATCTGAAAACATTATTTAAATTGAAACAAAAATAAAATCTTAAAACACCAATTAAAATGAAACAACGAAAGTATAAAATAAATGTGTAACGGAATCTCCGTGAAACATTTAGCACCATAAAAGAACATGTGGGGTTTTCTTCGCCAATTTTTATTTTTAGTCACAGTATATCTCATATATATTAGAAATAAATAAATACGATAAATTAGATTAAAAAAAATAATGAAATAACCCGGACGTAGTCTGAGACAGCCCCTAGTTTTACTTTAATAGTACTATAGATGGTTGTAAGAATTAGTCACATATGATTGGTTAAATAAATTCTGGAAGAATTGTTATTTATTTTTTCGATAAATAAAGAATGGCATTGATATGTAAATAACTTGAAAAATAAAGAATGACATTGATATGTAAATAACTTGAAAAATTAAGGGCATAATCATATTAGGAATTCTGCTTTAATAATATAGATTGTCAAATGATCATCTTGATCAAATTAGTTATATTCCCAAATAAACATGAATTGAGTTTGTATGGACCGTGTGTGGTAACCATAAAATGTAGTTAATCATGTCGACTCAAAATAATAATGAAATTTATATTTTTTGTTCTTGCAAGTTCCTTTAAACATGATTACATTTAAACAAAAAAGAAAGAAAAAGAAATGTGATTATTTTATCAGAAATTGTTTTTAAGTCTAGCTCAGTTAGTAGAAGGAAAGTCTTTAAACCTTGAAGTTGATTTACCCAAAAAATTCCTTGGTCCTTTGTCTATTTAACATTTTACCAAAAAAATCTGTTCTCTTTTTTACATCGGGGGTGTGTATGTGATCCACCTCTGGCTAATGGAAGCACTGACCCACGCTCAAATACGAACGAGCAACTTGGAATTTGCAACAAACACCTTAGGAAAGTTTACCAGCTCTCTAGTTATGGCTTGGAAAAAAATTGAATCCGGAAAACTGAATTGAATCCGATCTAGAAAGGTACTATCGAATCTGAACCGAAATTAGTTAAATATATAAACGGGTTTAAAATTTTGTTATCTAGAGAATTGGAATCGAATCAGATCCGAAAAAAATATTTCAAATATCCGAATCAGATTTATATTTAAATATAATAATTATTTTTAGATTTAATATATAAAGTTATGAAAATATATAATACGCTTGAATTTGTTTAATATACTTGAAAATATATACAAATAGTCAAAAATAAATGTTTAAAATAAATAAACAATACTCAAAACACCAAAAGTACTTGAAATATATATTGATCATCTATCCAAATATTTAAACCAAACCAATTTTTATGTTAAGTTTAGGTATTATGGGATAAACTATTCAAATTTATTATTTAGAGTTTTAGATTTTAAGAAATTTAAAGTATATATGAATTTTAATTTTTTCTAAAAAAAATAAACGGGTTATCCGAACTTGAACTTTACCCGCAAAAAATGAATTAAACCCGATTCTTATAAAAACTCGAATGGAACTGAAATTTTCAACCCAAAAATCCAAAATCTTAATAGCCCTAAATTAAATTTGAACGGATATCCAAACGCACGTCCCTACCCGACTGGCATCAGCAACTCAACCTTTCAGAAAAGAAAATATTACAGGGTAAGTCAGTTTTAAGTTTTTAATAACACTATAGAGCAGTTCTTGCTACTAGGGTACTTTTCTGTAACCAAACTCATTTTATATCTATACACTAACTAAATAAGTTAACTAAATACTGTTATTTTCTTTTATTAGCCAAAAAGAAACTATGGTCACAACCACTTTTTTAAGCGTTGGCTCTCTCCTTCTCTCTCTCTCTCCCTCTCTCTCTCTCTCGTTCTTTGCTTCTACGAAAAAAAACAGACAAAAATGTCAACAGTTACCACATAGCTTGACTTCTTAGGAATTAAGAAGAATCAGACCAACAACGCTCCAAAGCAAAATTTTATCTTTTTCATAGTTTTATTCTTGTTTTCTCTTGTCTTGAACCATTTGGTTTTAATTTCCATTAAAGAAATGCAAAGTGCTATTTCAAAGATAGATCTGGAGATTTTCAAGTCACTTTTAGTTTATGGTGCTAACCGTTTTGAATCCATCGTCGAAGCTCCGTCGCCATCTTCTTCATCATCTTAACCTCTGCATTTCTTCCGCTTCAATTGAGCTCCTCTGTAAATCTCAGCCATCGTCTAAACTATCATAGGAGAGAGAAAGCTTAAGCAACAATGGTAAATCCCTTTAAAAAAAACAATGGTAAATCTCTCTGATGCGAAGTGATTGAGTCACGATCTCGAACGCGTGTGACCCTAAGAACAGTAGCTTCTTTGCCTGAGCCGCTGCATTCGTCTGTCAAGCTCCAATCACAGAGAGAAAGCTCAAGCAACAATGGTCAAATCTAACGTATTTGCACATTTAGTCCTTGGGTATTTAGGTTTAATTTGATTTTGTCCCAAACTCTCTGATTTCAAATATATCCTATCTAATTGACCCTCATACTTCAAAAATACGCAATCTAGCCCCTATTTTGATGGAGAACTTTGGCGTTTTTCATTTCCAGTCCCTCATATTTTCCATCCTTTCGTTTTTGACCCTAAAAGTTCCAGATTTACATTTTTAATCCTCTAATGAACATACAAATGATATATACACACCTATATTAAACCTAAAATGATCTAAATAAACTCCAAAAATATACTCACTAAAATCATCATATATCATAACTTGTGAAATGTATAAATGAGTTTGTGTACTTGTGTTTTTTTTGGAAGTTCATGTGTACACATATATTATATTGTCCACGTGTACACAAGTATCACAAAAAAAACACAAGTATACAAACTCATTTATGCATTTCACAAGTTATGATATATGATGATTTTAGTGAGTATATTTTTGGAGTTTATTTAGATCATTTTAGGTTTAATATAGGTGTGTTACCAAGTATCATATAAATTGAGCAATGTACAAAATGTACCAGTGTACATGTGATTTTTTGTAAAACTATGTACATGTGGACAATGAAATATATGTGTACACGTGACAATATTTGACTTGGCTCATACTCTATATATTCTTTACCAAAAACCTAGAAAGAGAATTTTTTTAATATAAATTAAAGAATAGAAACACAATCTTCGATGGAAATTTTACTTTTTAAAAAGAAAGTATAATTTTTAGATTTTTCTTGCTCTATAAAGATAAAATTTCTAAATATTCATGGTATTATTAATATGGATGAATACTCTAGCAAATTCTTCATTCAGGAACAAAGATAGCATTTTTAGTTTTACTTAAAATAATTTTTTACACACAAATTTTGATTTTTATGGTTAAGATGCAAAATAAGATTTATGGTTTTGGCCAAAAATACAATATATGGTTTTACAAGTTTATTTTTACAGTGTGTACATGTGAATTATTGCACAAGTTGAATTGTGTAAATATGAATTAAAGTACACATGAATAGTAAATTTGGTGTACATAGTGTTGTGTACATATATCTACATACA
>NC_027755.1:16298351-16328401 GCF_000695525.1 Brassica oleracea var. oleracea
AATTGAAGTACATGTGGATAGTAAATTTTGTGTACATAGTGCCATGTATGTATATCTACATACAAACATCATTACAATAATGTACACAAAAATGATTCATACTTTAATAATGTACATATGAATTGAAGTACACGTGGATAGTAAATTTTTTGTATATAGAGGCGTGTACATATGTCTACATACTTTAAGGGCGAACCGAACAAAAAACAGAAACTTAACAATTGTTGCTCTCAAGCTTTCACTCTGCTACGAGATAAAAATGAACACTAGAAATTTGGAGATGGAATCAAAAAGTCGTTTTTGCAACTTCGAAAGTCTGAAGAAAAAAAAAGATTAAAACTCGAAGGACCAAACATGCAAATATCAGAATCTTGACCATTGTTGCTCTCGAGCTCAAACTCTACGACGGAGAGGACGAGCCACAGGGACTCCAAACGGCAATGAAGGTGGATCTAAGGTCTGTAGCATTTTGCGGTGATCCTTCGACGACGAATGAGGCAAGAGTGATGTGTGGGTTATTTGCTGTTACGGTATGAGCTAGCCGTTACGGTAGAGCTGAGCGTGGTGGAGTGATGCGGAGGCGATGCTTCAACGACGAGTCGGCGGGGAGCAGCATGTTACAGACCAAACAACACATTGAGGGGTTAGAATTCACAATTTAAAAGTCGGGGTCGCAATTGAAAAAAAAAGACAAATTTTAGAATTATGTGGCCGAATAAAAGAGTAAGAACTTGAAATACCAAAGAAGATGAAATTATGAGGCATGTGGTCTTTTACTCAGATAATTATCTACTTCAATTTACTTTTTGCCTCGGGTCCACTACACACTCCTTTTAAAACAAAATTTAAAATCCAACCACACATAAATATGTGTAACTTAAAAAGAAGTGCTTAGTTAAGCTTTTTTAAGAATAAGTTAAATCTTTTATACCAAAAACTACCTCAGTATAACAAAGTAACTTTTTTTTTTGGTCAACAACAAAGTGACTTATCTTGTAATAGAAAGACATAAACTGCCTCTGCATGTAAATCACTCTTCAGAAAAATGATGTGTGTGAAGTCAGATAATACAAGAGATTCCTATTTATTCATATATGCAAACAAATAAATTTATTGTCACACACCTAACAACAAACCTGCCCCAATTATTCTTTTCAAAAGATTACAAGTCAACATTTCATTCTCTCCTTTTTGGGTCAAATTAACTCTCTTTTTTCTTTTTCTTTTTCGTCTTACCAGCTAATATATTCATATTTAAACATACAAGTTAATCTATGTATTTTTGCTGCAGTATTATTATAATATCTTTATAAGTTAGGCACATATCCCCAAAATACGTTAGACATTTCAATGGCAGACTGATATAACTATATATGTGTATGTGTGTATATATAGCATAATGTTTTTCTTTTCTCTTACAAGTTACAAATACATAAATCCACGGTCTCACTTAGGGTAACTAGGACACCAACAAAAGATTCACGTTAATTAAGTAAGAAAGCCTATATGAAATGTGGGGCTACATTCAGGCAGGTGAAGCTTTATGGATATGGTAGCGCAAACGATAAGACACCAGTTACGCCGTTCATGCCTAAATAAAACTATAAATGTGTTTTGATATCTACTCAGCATGCCTAGAGCTACTACTCTATATGCAGTAGAAGATTAAATTATTCCATGAAGATATTATTCTATTAGCTAGCTGTGTTATCCGATAATGGTTGAAGTTTATCTTCCTGGTTAAATAATCATTCCATTTGATGTGTTTGGTCAAATGAGAATAGTTGTTGTCTCTTTTGGTTCATCAAGAATTATTCACTCGTTTTATTTTCGAGAAAAGATTACTTCATTGGTATTGCTTTTCTTGAAACGTTTTTCATGATATTCCGTTTTTGACCAAAAAGAGGCTGAAAACATGTGAATTATGGGTTAACTTTGCTCATTAATAAAAGATCAGTACACTCCTAATCAAGTCTAAGCATAGGTTAAACATGTGAATTAAAAAATAGTGTATTCATAATATCATAGTGACTAAGATATTTGAGTATGTCACGTTGGGACCATCCATAACGTTCTAGTAATTATATAGAGATTAGCAGACGTAATTCATTGTAGTTTATAATCCAAAAACTTAGTTGTGCCGTGGCGTGTACACACCAAACAAAAGAAGATTTTATGTAGGATCGCCAAAAAATAATAATTCAAATCCTTCACCTACCAAATTGATTGATATCATTCAAATTACCATAAAAAATAAATTTTATTGTTAAATAAGAGGTTCAATTGTAGTATTTATGGATCAAATCCAGAGAGAACGTATGCACATAATAGACTCAGTACAGTTGCGATTAAGCCATGAAATAAATATGAAAACAGTAAATAGCAGTAAATAAAAGTGAACAAGGCAGTTGTTCAATAGTTGTTCGATGGAAGGAGGGTTGTTAGACATAGAGTTTCAGGCAATCAAAATTTTAGAGATATATAATGTAACAGTATTATGATCTTAGAACTCGAATTCTAATGCAAAGATATCCAACGTTCGCTGCGAGTCTAATCTATTGACTAAGTCCAGTATCTCAGCTGTCGCCGCTTGTTGATACGGATCGAGCGTCGACCGATGCTATTGAGTTAGCATGGATCGATGCTTCCTTAGGCAAGCATTATCGATCTGATCGATGTGTTCAGTAGTCTTAACTAAATCAATTGTCGCTTGTTTCTAGCAATCGTAGCTCAATAGAATCTATTTTGGTGCAAAACCTACCGCTGTAGTTGTCCACATCCTAATATCAAGATTCTAGTTAGCCACTCTAGAACAAAAGCAGTAAAATCAGTTCTAATGAATGATATTTAATTAGTACCTTAGCAATTTTATAGTTATGGTTAATCCTTCAAAACTCTAATTAATCCCTAAACCTAGCAGGTTGATCTACTCAAACATGTTAGTTGTCACAAAAATAATAGAAAGGATAGATGAAATAGAAATAAATATAAAACCAATGGAGTTATAAGAAGACTCTAAAGGAGTTCCTCTCTTCTCTACTAACCTAAGAGAAAACCTAAGCAATAGAATAGAAAGTGTAGCAGTCAACAATGGCTTAGAAAACATATAAATAGGATTTAAGTTGTGCACGGGCATTCTAGTAAAATTGGTGATTTCTATTCTTAAGTGGGTCATGAATTTAGGCCCGACACGTCTTCTGGGATCACCGTCGATCGACACCAAGGGTCTGTCGTCGATCAATATTCTTTCATCTCTTCGACAGCGTCTTCTCGCGAGGTAGACATATCACTCTTCAGTAAATCGGGCATAACTTGTGCTATAGGATGCTGATTGACCTTAACTGGCGATATTGGAAAGCAAACTCAAAGCGATATCTTGTGTCAAAAGATGAGCTCAATCGAACTATGGGAAGGTCTTTATCCATAGTAAATATCAGATGCGTCTATGCAGATCTGCACCTCAAAAAGCTCAATAATCACCAAAGTTTTCCAGAATGTACCTAGAACTGAAAAATACTCTAAAACATACTCCAAACCCATATAATAGACTCTAGAACAACTATTTACCATGGTATAAATGTGGTAAAATCCATGGTATATCAACTCCCCCAGACTTACCATTTTGCTTGTCCTCAAGCAAAACAAAGAGTAGTCTTTATGAAAGAGGTTTGAAAACACAGAGACTCACATAATTTTATACTTGCGATCATCACCTCTTCAATATTGCAAATCACATCAGATCAGTGCCAACTTTAGAGGCACTTCATGTACTAGGCCTTGGCTTAGCAACTAAACTATCCAGCCCACTACTGAGCTGATTCCGCCTGACATACCCCTCTATTGACCTCATTTATGCATATAAATGTGTAGGCTAAATCTTGAGAATATCGATCAAAGGACACCTGGACTCTTACCCCAACAAGTATTTGAACACATAGGTAGTCTTCTCTGATAATTTTCCTCTCCCTTCTCTCTACTCTCTTCTCTGGATCTTTTTTTTCTTTTTCTTCTCGATTTCGATTTCGATTTTCTTTTTCTTTTTTTTTTTCTTTTTTTATCTCTGACAAAGTGTAGCTAGGCGAATAGTGGAGTCATCGGTAATGTACCTACCTCTCACTTCCAACGATGTGTGATCATTCCTTTGAATTAGAATAGTGGGGTCATCGGTAATGTACCTACCCCTCTACATCTCAGGAAATCATATCAATCTTTTCTTTTATAGATGCTGAAGAGAGGTGAGAGAGAGACCAGAAACACACAGACTTTTACCTTCCAGACTTGCAGAAGAAATCCGATCTAGTGTATACCAAGCCCCAAAATAAGCAAGTTAAGTTGATTAAGGTTGGAAGTTAGCTTTGATTCCTTTAGACTTTTTTCAGCTAGCGTATGTGTTATTGGCTGGTGATCCACTTTGGCATTTCCATTCATCACAGCATGCAGTCAATAAACTCAAATAATGGTGTTTGAGAGTGGTTAGATAATAAGTAAAATTGAAAAAGTTCATCATCCCTTTTTTGTGGCTTAGAAAACATATAAATAGGGTTTAAGCCATGCAGGGGCATTCTGGTAATAATTGGTGATTTCTGGGCTTATGTCGGTCATGAATAGGCTCGGTCCGTCTTCTGGGATCACCGTCGATTGACACCAAGGATTTGTCGTCGATCGACATTCCTTCATCTCCTCGATAGTTTCCTCTCACGAGGCAGACGCCACTCTTTAGTAAATCACGCATAACTTCTGCTATAGGATGTTGATTGGCCTCAAACCGGCGGCATTGAAAAGCTAACTCAAAACAATATCTTGTGTCAAAAGATGGGCTCAATCAAACCATGAAAATGTATCTATCCATAGCTAATCATCAGACGCGTATATACAGTTCTGCACCTCAAAAAATTCAATAATCACCAAAGTTCTCCGGAATGTGCATGAACCTGAAAATACTCTAAACACATATTTCAGACCAATATAATAGACTTTAAAACAACCATATGCCATGGTATAAATGTGATAAAATTCATGGTATATCATGGATTTGTGAGAGAAACAAATAGACCATCATATTTTTGTTTTTGTCTTGCCATATTTTAATGATTTTTACAGTAACTGTTTTACTTTGACCATACTAAGGTTGATGTATGTCTCCTTCTAATTTGTCCTGTCGGTTAGGTATTATATGTCCTATACTCCTATCATGTTTCTATCAATTTCCCTGATGAAAACGATTACCAGATACATAAAAAACAATTATAGCATAAGGTTCGTAACAACTTCCCCCACGATTAACGCATAAGAAATTGTACTATTATTTATTCCAATTTTATAAAAAGGGTTATCATAGTTTACATAATGTTAATATATAATTGAATTAGATTGGTTTGGCCAACCTTTTCTTAGTATACTTTTTACTAGTTTATAATGTGTACATTTCAATGCTCCTTTACTTACCCAGGAAAGTTCTAATGTGAAAAGAAACTGTGGTAGCGTAAAGATGACCTCATTTATCAGTCAGCATAATAAGAGCATCTTTTAAGAAAAAAAAAATTAAAAATAAACGGACTCTATTCACGCTGACAGCCCACGATTAATTCGTTTTTAATTATTTTTTTTAATCGGACAAAAAAAAAGAAAAAACCTAAAAAACCACACCCCCTAGCATTAATCATGATCTAACGATCCACTTCACTCAAAAGTGTCCCATGTGTAACAAACTTTCCTTGAATGTTACATATTTACAGCATACGGAGGGTCAAAGTATTATATATAATATTTTCTATTAAAAAATTGTAGGATCAAAAGAATTATATCTATATATTATTATACAAAATATGTAGGGTCTGTAAATTATTGCATTTTGACTAGGAATTCTAAATCCATTATCAAGCAAGGTTCATGAAGCAGTAAGCGACGAACTGAAGAAGAAAGGACAGCCTAGCACGTGCCAAGTCATGTGTCGGCAACGGTCAAAGGCCGGTGGCAGTTTTACACGTGGCTGCCTGATACTCCCAAATTATTTTTGACTGCATTTTTTCACGAATTGTACAAAATATTCATAATTTAAAATTATATTCAATTCGTTATTTATTTTGTTTAAACCAGAAATTGAATAATCGTAATTATATGAAAAAATAATATTAATATCAAATATTTATTAAAAAGAATTAAATAATAAATAATAATATTTTAAGAATATATACATATATTTGGATTTTATATATATTTTTAATTTAATTTTTTTATTTTATCTATACAAATTAAATTAAATATCTAGTTAAAATATAAAAAGTTCAAATATTCAAATACTGAATATTTATGTAACAGTAGATCTGATGGAACCGAATATCTAATTATTTTAATAAAAAAATTGATTATAAACACCTTTAAAAACTAGGAGTGGACAAAAAAATCTAACCGAACCGAGTTAAACCAAACCAACCGAACGGAAACCGATCCAAGCCAAACCAAAATCTATTATCAAATAGTTTGGTTTAAGATTTTTTCAACCCGAACCAACTGAACCGAAGTCAGACCGAGTTAAACCGAGCCGAAAAACCAATGTGTTTTTATTATTATTTGAATTAAACATACTAGCAATATACATGATACTAAAATTCTAAGACTAAAGTCACTATTAACTTTTTAACGATGTTTGTTTAGTAATTTCTATTTACTTTAATTAACTTTGGTTTGATTGTGTTCTCGTAAACTTTTTGTGGTCTTTTAAAGTTTTTCGTTTCATTTTTATATTAGATTTAATTTACATAGTTTATTTTTAAAATGCATTATTAACAATTTTCTTAATTTATTATTTACTTTAGTTAACTTTGATTTGATTGTGTCCTTTTAAAGGTTTTTGTTTCAGTTTTATAATAAATTTAGTTTACATAATTTATTTTTTCATAATTTATTTTTTCATAATCACACATGCGTTTATGTTCTAAAATATGATTTTTCTTTAAAAAACTAAACTAAAAAAAACCAATTAAACCAAATCGAAACACAAACCAAATCAAATACAAACAGAACCGATCGAAACCGATTCAAACCATACTAATTATGGTTTATTTTAGTTGAAAAATTTCTAGAACCAAACTAACTACACCCAGGATCGGTCCTGGGCAAAGCCTAACGAAACATTGGCCTTAGGCCCCCAAAAATTTTGAAAAAAATTACATAGAAAAAAGCCCTCAAAATTTATTTTTTAAGCCCCTAAATTTACCAAAAAAAATTTTTAGCTGAAATTTTTTAAAAACCGCCTACATCCCTCTAAATCGCAGGGCCGACCCTGACTACACCGAACCACATCCAAACCCAACTGATAAAATAACCTAAGTGGCTACCCTACTAAAAACTATGATCTTCGCTTCGTATCCATCCTTACTTCTCAGCAAGTGAACGGTGACTGTTTCCAGTTCCTAGTAGGCCATAGTCTTCGCTGATTTCATAAGACTTTTCTCCCCTACGTTGTTTCTCACTGTTCCACGTGTAGAGTATAAAAATATCAGGTGTGAACTTTTCATATCTTACTTTTTAGCCCCACTAAAAAGGCAGCACACCAAACGAGCCCAAAGATTTATAAATGTTTTATATTTTTATCGAATGTGCCAAAACAATTAAAGAGGATTTTGTGAAATTTTAGAGAAGGTACGAATTCAAAGACTCGAACTATTGTATAAGGACTTGCCATTAAATATCCGTTTGTTTTAAATCACATTAATTTAAGCATTATAATTTGAAAAATACGGTCTATGTTTTTTAAAAATCTATTTTTTTATTTTATTATTAATCTGGTATTTCAAACATATGGATAAATCAAGCCTAACCCCTTACCTACAACATATATTACATATTCATGTGACCACAAAATCAATATAAAAAATATCTTTGAATGCAAAAAAAAAAGATGTCTTTGAATCCGAATTGATTAGCTTTCCAAAATTTGCTTACCATTAGACCACCATTTTGTAATTAGTCTAATCTGTTTCCTCGTTAAAACACACTTGTTCAACTTTTTTTTTTTGTCAAATTATCTTTGCATAAAATGCTTATTGCCAAAAACTAAAAAGTCATCCTAAAGGCATAAACTGATATTCAATTTAATTGGATTCTTTAAAAGAGTTTAATATTTATTATGCTTAAATAAAACTTAGAGATTAAATATGCCGAAATTAAAGAGTTGAGGATTTAATAAGCCAAAAACCCGCGAATATATATAAACTTTCTTGGTTTTCACATTATTAGTTTTAATTTATTTGGTCAAAAAATTGTTTGGTCAACAATTGAATCTAAAGCAGAAATACGTTTTACTATTGAGAAAAACTAAGACCATCAGCATTAGTGAACTCCATGGAAGGGGTTCACAAAACATTTTTTTATTATTATTTTTTTCTTGTTTGATTTTTGTTAAAAAAAAAAAAAGTTTATTAATAGGACCAATCGCGGGCCGCCTCGTGTCGTGGGGTCCGCGCTACAGTGATGATCCAGGTTCACTGGAGTGAACTTCCAAGAAGCGGGTTCATAGGTTTGTTTATTTTAATATATTTTTTTTTTTCAAAAACTGTGTGAACTCCTCTTGCTGATGCTCTAAGTTATGGGGAAAAATAAAAGGTATTAACACATGTACCACTGAATTATATATATCCCAATGAACTTTTAAATAACTCATTTCCTAATCAAATTAGCCAAAGCATACAATTATTCACCACTATTTATCTCTCATCCTTTTTGAGTTTCAAAATGCATAAATACAAGAAAGAGAGACGAACGCTAGTTAATGTCCAAGCACCAATCTATACCTAATAGGAAAAAAAAACTTATCCCCAAACCTTAGAAACTTTCTCCCCAAGCACCATTTTATCTTCTTTACTTCCTTTCACGTTTTTTTTTTCTCTTCATTGTTCTTCACCATGTCTAACGAAACCAAAGATCTCTACAACTACCAATACCCTTCATCTTTCTCTTTGTACGAAATGATGAAACTCCCTTCTTCAGCTCAATCATCTTATGGCAACAACGGTTTCGATCATGGCCTCCACAGTTCTCCGGGTGCGTACGAATCTCTACTTCAGAAAACTTTTGGCCTTTCTCCCCCTTCCTCGGAGGTTTTCAACTCTTCTATCGATCAAGAATCAAATCTCTGTGCAACTAATGACGTTACCGGTGAGACTCCCACTAGGGTTTCAGCATCTTCTTCCTCTAGCGAGGCTGATCATCCCGGCGAAGACTGCGGTAAGAGCCAGAGGAAACGAGAGTTGGTTGAAGATGGACGTGAAGAAAATCGAAGTTCTAAAACAGTGTAAGTCACTTATATAAAGGAAATAAATATCACACAAGAAAAAAATCTCAAAATAACATTATTGAAAGTTAAAAAAAAAGATTATTTCTACTTTATATGAAATATTATGAAATAAAAAATTGACCCCATCTGTTAGAAATTCAATATCGTATGTTGAAGTAATTTTATAATGCATGATTTCAGAGACAAAACGAAAAAGAAGGAGGAGAAGAAAGAAAGAGAGCCACGAGTCTCGTTTATGACTAAAAGTGAAGTTGATCATCTCGAAGATGGTTATAGATGGAGAAAATACGGCCAAAAGGCCGTCAAAAGTAGCCCTTACCCAAGGTACTTTAATTTCATACTTATTTTTCATTTGCATTTAATTGTTTTAGATAAAAATATACTGGGTACTAATAATTACAAAACGAAAATAGGAGTTACTATAGATGCACAACGCAAAAATGCAACGTGAAGAAACGAGTGGAGAGATCATTGCAAGATCCAACAGTTGTGATTACAACTTACGAGGGTCAACACAACCACCCGATACCGACTAATCTCCGGGGAAGTTCCGCCGCGGCTGCTATGTACTCCGCTAACTTCATGAATCCGAGAAGTCTTAAACATGATATTTTTCGGACGGCGGCTTTGGATTATGGATACGGACAGAGTGGTTATGGTAGTGTGAATGCTAACCCTAGTTCTCATCAAGAGTATCGCCAAGGAAGTGAATATGAGCTCTTGAAGGAGATCTTTCCTTCCATTTTTTTCAAGCAAGAGCCTTGATTGATCATAGCTATAATTAAACTACATATATACACTTATATATTACTTCTATATACATATACTGGGAGAGAGATTTCAATATATAAGTAACTTAAAGATCTATTAACTCTCTTATTTGCATGTTCATATTTGTTTATGAGAGAATGAGATATAAATGGGGCTTGGATTATATTTTATGATGTTTAATGGGTCAACATTAGAGATATTTTCTGTTTCATTTCTTTTTGTAAAATTTTATTTCCTGTTCTTGTTGGTTTTTATTACATGATGTTATTATGTTGTGTAATGTGCACTATCAAATATAGAAGAGAATAATACAGTTCCAGCTAAAATAGATGTTCCATATGTTACGTTCTTATGTTGTTTTTGGTAGCTTGATCAAATTGACAAGAGAAGAAGAAACTATTAATAATAATTTTAATATAGGGGTCTTGGATATAATCATTTCGAGTTGTGGACGAAGAATATCTAGTGTGTGAACAAGTGAAGAAAAAAAACAAGTTGAGTTCTTCCTTGTATCGTAAGAGAGAATGGACCAAAGAAAGATTTGACTGCTTCTGCCTTGTTTCTTATCCTTTCTTTTTGTTTCTGCCTTTTTTTCTTATCCACACACATTGAAACATAGACTGTGAAAAAAAAAATCATACTGTGGACCAGTAGTATAACCCCTACCATCATCATCATCAGAACTGAAAACAATATATATATATATATCAGAAACAAGTCAAGTATTAGAAAAAAACCCAGTAAGAAACGAATCTAAAAAAATGCTGAGAATACTGGATTCTTAACTAGAAACCTGATCGGTTAATCGGAAAGTAAATTGAATATCTATAACTCCTACTTTTATTGTTTTTTTTTGCTTAAACTTTGGTGGTCTATTCTTATTGTTCTGAAGCGGTAAATGAAAAGTTTTTTTTTTGGTGTAAAAAATCGTAATACGTTAGGTCACCGTGGCGAATTGCATTGATTCGGTTGTGTTATACAGTAATCCGATTTTTAACCGCCTATAGCACCGCTTTTCAAAACGCTGCCGATTATTTACTTGAACAGTGTTGTTCAAAATCCATAATTATTTCTGTATTGTTGTTCTTGAACCTTATTCAAGAGTAAATACAAAAAAAATATGTGAATCATTTGAGTTTTAAAGTGACAGATTGATGAAAAATATGTTAAATCAATAAACAAAACTGAAATTCAGTCAGCTGCCATTTTTTAGGTTTCAAAATTGGCATGGAAGAAGATGAATTCATATTTACAATTATACCCCTTTATTAAAAAGAAAAAAAACAATAATGTACAGAGTTTGGGCTTTAAACAAAGGGCCATCGCATAATATGTAAAGAACACGAGCCAATATACCATTTAAATGTTTAATGTTCTATTCTAAATATATATAATTACAATAACAAGGAGTAGTTTATATGTAAATTATTTGTAAGAGTATGAAACCATAGATATATAGGGACTACGACTAAAATGTAGAGTATATGTATAAAATATGGTATTTATACATATAAAAGTACAAAAAATTCCTCCTCGCGTATTCCCGAGTTTTTCCCGTTTTTTTCAATAAATCGCTAGGCCCGAGTGTGCCGCACGCGTAGTGCCTAGCGAGTTTCCGAACAAGGAATTTACCTAACAAAAACAGAAAGAAGCCAGGATTTTAGAAAGAGAAAGCAAAGTTATAAAAGATCTTCCGGGAGAATCGAGTAATTGCCAAACTCCCAAGACAATTATAGTGACACGAAAAAAAAAAATTATAGTGACACGAAGAGTTAAATAAAAAAGAAATTAATACATACAAATATCGAAAGTTCCCTTCGAAACTATTAACGAGTTTTCTTTTTTAGCAACAATATCTAACTAAGTAGCCAATCCAACCGGTTCGGAAAGCTAAGCCGGTAGAGTAGAATCGACATAAAGAATAGCTGAAGGAGAACTCCTCGCACCACATGCAAGCTTGTCCGCCAAAGTGTTTTGTGCTCTTGGTATATATCTGATCCGAAAGTCAGGGAAAAAAGTCTTACTGCGGTTGAATTCTGTAGAGAAAGCTGGCTATTCTTCAAGTGACGACACCATCTTCACCAATTAAGAACAATCCATCGTAAACACTACATCAGAAAATTCAAAGGTCTTCATGCACTCTATTGCTCATATTAGTGCTTCAAACTCAGCATGCAAAGGTGACAAACTTCTACGAAGATTCATCGCTCCCATCATAACATATGTTGAGTCATTCTGTCGGCAGAACCAGCCTTGTCCGGTATATACATCTTCTCCTTGTCCGGTAGATTCATCGCTAACAAATTCTGATATTCTCCAAAGAAAGATAATCAGGCGCTTGTTGCAATTTTCATTTGACCCATTCACTAATTGAGCCTCCTTCCATACCGTACTTTCCACATCGGCTAGGCGAAGTATCTCCTGCGGGTTGCCATTCTTATTGGAGTATATCTAATCATTTCTTGCCTTCCAAATATACCATAGTATCCAAGGAAAGTATTCAAATTCATCCTCTTTCGGCAGCCTCCAAAAAAGGTAATCCATATTGGTGAAAACTGAGGGCGATGGAAAAATTGCCAGCAATGAGGGGATCCTAGATAGTGCCCATGATTGTAATGCTGGTGGACACTCAAAAAGTACATGATTAATGGACTCCTCATCTGCCCCACACATGCTACAATGTAAATCACAATCGATCCCCCGAGTCTTAAGGTTCTTCAAAACTAGTAGTGTACCAGATAAAATTTGCCACACAAAGTGTCTCAATTTCAGAGAACACTTCAGTTTCAAAGAAAAGGCCAGCATGGATTTTACATTTGGTCCATAAATTGTCATCCTTTGACCTCTATCTGAAAATAAGGATTCAACCTTAAAATCTGATTTTACCATATATTTACCCGACTCTGTAAAACTCCACCCGACCGTATCTGCCTTGTGTCTTCTATTCACCGCCAAGCCTCTGATGATCTTCACTTCGTCAGGATGGATATAAGCGTTGAGAAAATCCACATTCCATGAACAATCAACCGAATTGATGAGATGTTTCACCTTTAAAGAAGGATTTAAAAATTGAGTATGATTTTTTGGTAATGCTGACCTCGGGCGAGGAGCGGGGATCCACGGATCTGTCCATACAGAGATAGACCGACCGGTTCCCACACTTTTGATTAGCCCTTTTTAACCAGAGTTCTAGCTGAACAGATGCTTCTCCACCCGTAAGAAGATGAATAAGATCTGTGATTTTCCAGAGGGTCTGTATTCCAAAAATACCTTCCTTTAAAAACCTTTGAGAACAAGCAATCTGGTTTGTCTATCAAACGCCAGAACTGTTTAGCCAATAAGGCTGTATTGAAATCTTGAAGGTCTTTAAAACTTAGTCCCCCATCCTCCTTGTGTGTACATACTTTGTCCCAAGAGAGGCAATGAATTCCTTTTTTATTCCCGCCACCACTCCACCAGAAGTGAGAAATAGTACTTGTTATTTTCTTCGCTACCCCTTTTGGAAGTCGGAAACATGAATATAAGGAGTTTTTAATATGGGAAATTGGGCTATATGACGTTTAAAATTTAATAATTCACTCTATATATAATTGTCCTACTTACCTATATCCCATGTATTTTCTTTATAATAATTTTTTTTGCCCTCTGATACAACCGAGAAACCTGTAAACAAAAAATAAATTATATTAATAGTATTACCTCTCAGAAATAAATTGTGGTGTATTGAGAGATATACATAGTTTTTGAAAGTAATTTTCTTTGGTAACTATGTAAAAAAAATTGTCTCTCTTTTATATTTGATCCACCGCATCACAATTGATACTCTTGGTTACTTACGGAAAGCTTCGCCGAATCTGAAACCTACTGTGTCGTCGACCATGTTCCGGGTGCATCAACACGCATGCGGCAACAGACGGGACTTGTGCAGCGAAAGGCGTATGAATATTCTAGAAAACGTTGGATACAGTTGATAAAAACACCGTCCTATCCTCCTCTACCTCGCCGCCCATAATCTTCTCACCTCTTTAAAATGTTGCAATGTATTATTATTTTGTTTTATTCTATTTTACGAATATAGAATATAATGTAATTTTACAGTAAATAAGTATATATTATATTTTGAAGTTGTCTCATTGATATGAATATTGATTAATGCATTAACCACACTCGCACAAATGATTTAATTCATAAGTTTATTCTACTTTTCATTTATATAGTATAGTATAATATTATAGAATATTATATTATATTATATTTTCAAATTTCAAATTTGTTAAAAATATTATAAATATATATTATAGTTTATATTTAGGTTTGAGTTTAGTGATTGAGATTTAGGGTTTAGTATTTATGGATTGGGATTGAGATAATGTTTACTATTAGGGGTTTTGGGTGGGGTTATAATCCTATACTACTTCGACTATATGGATTAGAACACTAAGTTCTTATATATGTGGTCAATTAATGTGAGTCGTGGATGGCTCCTCCTTCTTTCTGTCTATTTATATAGTGTAGTATAATATTACAGAATATTATATACTATTTTTCAGTTTTTTTAATTTTTAAAAATATTAAAATAGGTGTTATAATTTATATTTGGGTTTGGGTTTAGTGATTGAGATTTATGGTTTAGTATTTCTGGATTGGGTTCTGGGTAATGTTTAGTACTATGGGTTGTGAATGGGGTTATAATCCTATACTATTTTGGCCATATGAAATAGAACACTCAGTGCATATGTATGTGGTCTCAATAAATGTGTGACGTAGATGATTTTTTTTTTTTAAATATGGAATAGCTGTGACCCATTCTTAAGCATATCATACGTGTTAACTGGTGTTAAAAGAAAGAGTAAAACCGGTTGAGAAATGGCTTAATGTCTGACATTACATTATGTCAAAATCAAGACTATTTAACTAATTTATACTCCATATATGACTATTACGCAAATAAACCCTTTTAATAAAACTAATAATAACAAACTTGTGATAAAAATAATTAATTTAAATCTTGTTCCAGTTCATAGGAGTATTATTAATGTAAGTATAATGAGGCCTCGGTAAAAAAAACGATACCCGAATCCAAACCCAAACTCTACCCGAAATAAAAATATAGGATCGGGTTCTGATCCATCAAATAATCCAGGTTTCATATTGTGATATTTTGGATATCGGATTTGGTTGGGTTTATCCGATAACCGAAACATATCCCAAACTAAATCAAACATATGCATTTGGTATACTTACCCATGTGTGTTACAGATTATATGTTTTGAGTTTTTAATTATCATCACTGTATTTGAATGTTATAAACTTTCAAATGTTGCTATTTTGAATTTGATATGTATTGAATACTTTTTATTCAGTTTAAGTATTAAATTTTCCATGTTTAGACTTTTAATTGTGTATTTTACTTGAGTATAACCCGAACCGATCTAAATAACATGAACTCAATTGATATATGATTATTTTATAGGTTTTAGGATATAATACAAAACCGATCCAAAACCGATGTATTATATCCAAACTCGATCAGTACTTACAAATTTATTAGAATGAGACCTAATAAGTTTTACTAATAAAACAGAAATCTGAAAACCCGATCCAAATTCGAATTCGAAGGCTTAGGTACAATAGTGGAACATGTTTCAAATATCTCTTAGATGGGCCGTGACCCCAAATTGATCCCATTTCTTTTAGCTGGTCCCCACGTGGTATCAATGGGCCCAACATTACTTCCACAAGAAAACTTGTCCCTGAGAAGCAGAGTCCGGATCGGAAATAAAACCTCTGTTCTTCTTGTCTAATGCCCGTATGGTGCCCGAACAATGACCACATAGATCACAACAAGTTCGTTTTAAATATATTTTTGAAATATTCAGCATTGTTATATTAAAAGAATCAGTTTATATAGTTAAGATGTTTCGAATGCCTTTTGTAGCAGCATGGGACAAGTCATGTAAATCATCTTCAAGCTCTGTAGATCTTATGATTCCAAGAGGATAATTTTCTATTGGCCCTCTCAGATTCTATGGTCATTGCACTATCGTATCATATCTCACTGTTCGAGACTTCGAGTTAAGGTAACTTCAACTCTGTGTCTGAGTCTGTCGCGTCGTCAATGTTTTCTTGCTATCCACGTAAAATGAATCTGTCAAATTACATATCAGGCGGTGGTTGGATTGAGTTTGGATGGATCAACGGCTTAACTCTTACCGGAGGTGGTGCAGCTGCATTGTAGCAAAGGAATGCTATGTAAGAAAAAAAAATACTTAGAGGAATGTTCATCTTTATCTTTCTTCTTCTGGTGAAGAAAAAACAAAGTAGCAACAGAGGAAGTGAAGCTGTCTCTTCTTCTTGTAGATACGCGTTTGATTTGAGCTAAACAAAAGGAAAAATAAACTATTTTTTCCCCTTGCAACAAAACTTATAATGTCAAGTGTACTCTAGGCCTCTCTTTCTTGTTGTATCGCTGATGACTTCTGAATCCAATCAACAGATAATAAGCCAATATTCAAGACTTCAACAAACAAAAGACGTGAATAACTAAAACAAGTGGACAGACTAGCCAATAAGATTAGACTGAGATAACAAAATAAAGCGTTTCACCAAACTCGGTCTATTTTAACAACGTTGTGTGTATGGAGTCTGCTTAGAGCCACCAAATAAATGGTTTCAAGAATTCGAAGTCAACGGTCAACGAGAGCATATAAGCTCCATCTATATAACCGTTTCACTAAAAATCTGTAAGTCTCCTTATAGCCGACATGGAAAGAACTCAAGAACTCTATGCCAATGGTAAGAAGAATCTCTTAATGTATATATCCCTTTGAAAATCATCTGAAAACATGCAGATCATTTTAATCTTACAACCGCAAAATATGCTACCATGATTGTTGTTGTTCTTTTTAATGTGTTCAGGTCTGCAGAACATAGAAGCAAACCTGGCAGATCAGGAGGAAATGAATAACACCATAGAAATCGAATCATCTCCCATACCTCAACCAAAGAATTATAAAAGGTGGCTTCGTATCTCCATTTATGTATTCTTTTTCCTCTCCTGCCAAGCACTTTCCACAATTCTTGGAAGATTGTACTTTGAAAATGGTGGTAAGAGCACATGGATGGGGACACTTGTCCAACTAATAGGCTTCCCTGTTCTGTTTCTCTTCCGCTTCTTTTCCAAAATCAAAACACCAAAATCAACAGATACAAGTTTCAGACAGTTCCCTTCCTTCATCACTCTTGGATCAGTTTACATTGTCACAGGACTATTAGTGTCTGCTAATTCTTATATGTCCTCAGTAGGGCTACTCTACTTACCAGTTTCAAATTTCTCTCTTATCTTAGCCTCACAACTAGCCTTCACTGCCTTTTTTTCATATTTCCTAAACTCTCAAAAATTCACACCTTTCATAGTCAACTCTTTGTTTCTCCTTACTATCTCCTCTGCTCTCCTTGTTGTCAACACTGAGTCACAAAGCACAGCAGATGTTTCTAGAGTAAAGTATGTGATAGGGATCATATGCACCATTGGTGCTTCTGCTGGCATTGGACTGCTTCTATCTCTAGTACAACTGATCCTCAGGAAAGTTTTAAGGAACCATACTGTCTCAACGGTCGTGGACTTGGTTGCTTACCAATCTCTAGTTGCAAGCTGTGTGGTTCTCATAGGACTCTTTGCAAGTGGGGAGTGGGAAACTTTGACAAGTGAGATGGACAACTACAAACTTGGGAAAGGGCCATATGTTTTGACTTTGGCCTCCATAGCTATTTCATGGCAAGTTTACACCATTGGTGTTGTGGGGTTGATCTTTGAGTCGTCTTCTGTGTTCTCTAATTCCATAACTGCTGTGGGATTGCCTATTGTTCCTGTTGTGGCAGTGATAGTTTTTGGTGATAAAATGAATACGTCTAAGATCTTCTCCATCATTTTAGCTATATGGGGTTTCATTTCATTCGTCTATCAGCACTACCTAGATGAAAAGAAGTTGAAGCTTAGCCATACAGATCATGTAGGAGGTCCTCCTCTACCTGTTGATGAAGGTCGCACAAACATACAAATCGTATAATCATGCATGTATCCTGTATAGATTATATGTCTTTACGTACAATTTAAGCATAATATATATACAAAAACTTGTAACTCTATTCGGACAACAATTCAGTTTTGAGTTATAAGTAACTGAGCAAAATGAATATAGCAAAGATTTTTTTATCACAAATTTTGTCAGTTTTGGTGTATAATTTTCAAAACGATTAAAGCCAGTACATTACTGCAAAAATAAATTATATTTTTGTCTTCAAGAATTCTCCAAGCTAAGTGGAAGCAGAAAAATGAAAGTCAAAAAGTCAACAATAGCCTACTAAATTATTGATGCTGCTCTGCTGTCCCTGTCACCTGCATCTAGACATGTTTAATAATGTAACTTGTGTGCGGTACGAAGTAGGCCTAGTACCAAGTTGTGTACGAAAAGATCTCTCAAAGAAATAACAACCAAAAATGATAGTTTAAAATTTTTGTTGTCACCTTCTCAATTTTTAATGGACATAACTCAAGAACTTTATGTCAATGGTAAGGAAGAGGCAACTGATATTGTAGATTGTTTGAAGCTTTTTTTCATAAATAATCATGAGTATCAATGTTTCAGGCGACCAAAATTTAGAAGTAAACCTGATAAATCATGAGGCAACTGAATCATCATCATCATCATCTGTACCTCAAACCAATAACTATAAAAGGTGGCTCTGTCTCTCCAGCTATTTGTTCTTTGTCCTCTTCTGCCAACCACTTGTTACAATTCTTGGTAGATTGTACTATAAATGGTGGGGAAATCACACATGTGGTAACATTTCTCCCCATCTGAGTTTCCTTTTTTGTATTTGGTTTTGATAATAAGGTACAAAGTAGGCCTAGTACCAAGTTGTGTATGAAGAGAGCTCTCAAAAAAATAACAACCAAAAATGATAGTTTAAAATTTTTGTTGTCACCTTCTCAATTTTTAATGGACATAACTCAAGAACTTTATGCCAATGGTAAGGAAGAAGCAACTGGTATTGTAGATTGTTTGAAGCTTTTTTTCCATAAATAATCATGAGTGTCAATGTTTCAGGCGACCAAAATTTAGAAGTAAACCTGATAAATCATGAGGTAACTGAATCATCATCATCATTAGTACCTCAAACCAATAACTATAAAAGGTGGCTCTGTCTCTCCAGCTATTTGTTCTTTGTCCTCTTCTGCCAACCACTTGCTACAATTCTTGGTAGATTGTACTATGAAATGGTGGGGAAATCACACATGTGGTAACATTTCTCCCCATTTGGGTTTCCCTTTTTGTATTTGGCTTTGATAATAAGGTACGAAGTAGGCTTAGTACTAAGTTGTGTATGAAGAGAGCTCTCAAAGAAAGAACAACCAAAAATGATAGTTTAAAATTTTTGTTGTCATTTTCTCAATTTTTAATGGACATAAGTCAAGAACTTTATGCCAATGGTAAGGTCATCTCCAACCCAACTGCAGAACACTATTTTAGTGTGATTTTTACACCAAATCTTCTCCAATGGAACTGCAAAAATCACATCATTTTAGTGCAACACTAAAATTTGACACCAAATTTGGTGTGATACTATTCACCACACTAAAACACTATTCATCCCACTAAAACACTATTTACTTATTTTATTATTAAAACATACAATTAAATAAATGATAAATAAAAAAACTTAATACATATAATATTATAAAATAATTTTAGTGTGAAGTTTAGTGTTATGGTTGGAGAAGACCTTGAATTTAGTGTTGAAATTACACTAAAATAGTGTGGTTTTGACACTAAAATAGTGTTAGTGGTTGGAAATGCCCTAAGGAAGAAGCAACTGGTATTCTAGATTGTTTGAAGCTTTTTTTCATAAATAATCATGAGTGTCAATGTTTCAGCGACCATAATTTAGAAGTAAACCTGATAAATCATGAGGCAACTGAATCATCATCATCATCATCTGTACCTCAAACCAAAAACTATAAATGGTGGCTCTGTCTCTCCAGCTATTTGTTCTTTGTCCTCTTCTACCAACCACTTGCTACAATTCTTGGTAGATTGTACTATGAAATGGTGGGGAAATCACACATGTGGTAACATTTCTCCCCATCTGGGTTTCCTTTTTTGATTTTCTTCAGCTTCTTTCACAAATCAGACAACCCAAATCAACAGAAATAAATTTCAACATGTCCCCTTCCTTCACAATTCTTGCATCAGTTTACATGTGCACTGGACTATCTGCGTATGCTTTATCTGTATGCAATTGGTTTACTATACTGACCTGTTTACGAGTGAGATGAGAAACTACAAACTTGGGCAAGTTTCTTATGTGACCTTTGGCATCAACAGCTATTTCTTGGAAAGTCAACACAGGTGGTTTGTGGGGTTTGATCTTCGAGTCATCTTCTGTGTTCTTCAATTCCGCAACTGCTGTGGGTTTGCCTATCATTCCATTCATAGCTGTGATAGTTTTTCAATGATAAATTGGATGCAATGAAGATCTTCTCCATCATTTTAGTTATTTAGGGCTTCCTTTCATTTGTCTATCAGATAAAAAAAGAAGTTAATGACTATTAGAGACGAAATCTCCCAAATGGGTAATTGCAAAAGATTCTTAGTAATATATAAGATAGATGGGCCAATCTACTCATCACCAATTGGTTTTAGGTTGGAAGCACATCTATCTTAATATGGTATCAGAGCCCGATCCATACAATCCAACCCGATCCATCACATCAGTCTGGCCCAAAGTTGGCCCATCGATCTTTGCCTAAACATTCCAAAATTAACGTTAAGAAAATAATCATCTCCAGGGACCGTACAAAATCTTCCACATCAGTAGTTGCAAGAGATCCTTATTAATATAGAAGATAGATGAGTCAGTTCAGTTATCACCAATTGGTTTTAGGTTGGAACCACGTCTAACTTAACAATGACTTGCCACAAAAACCAGGTCAAAGATGACACAAATTTGATACGTTTATGTAATTTTCGTAATGGTCCATGTAAATGGGATGCATGTCTCTCTATACAGCTATACAGCTTGAGCCTGTATATCAGAAATATCTTAATGTCTTTTCTTAGAAAGATAGGCCATCGTTTCAGCTTAACCTCAACATTATCTTGATCAGAAAAAACTTCAAGACTAGACAGACAAACAAACACCAAAGTGTGTACCTAACTAATCCACATGTCTCATCATAAGAGAAAGATAGTCGCACAGAATAAGTTTACATATATATCTTATTAATGTTAATTTTGAATTATTTTTTTTGAATAAATGTTAAATTTATTCAAATAAAAAAAAATTGTACAAAGAATACAGCTCTGTTTAAAATGTATTTACTATAAAGCTAAATTTAAATTATTTTGTGTTTTCTTCTTCAACGATTTGCAAACCACTCCTGCAAATAATGGTCAAATCTCCCATTCCTGCTGCCACGAAGCGAATCAATACGATTCCAAATCAGCTTGTCAATGATGTGTTGATGTTTCACCATTAAAATGAAAAGGCAAAATTTCAGAATGAATATTGGCTACATATTATTTAAATCCATCTTGACTCAAATCATATCTTGGTCAATAATTGTCGTATCTTCAAAAATTAAATTCATGACAAGACTAGAGATATTTATAGATGGGCATGTACTCGATGTGGGGACATGTAACATGTTGCAATGAATACTTAACAATGATTTGTCCCGAATCACTGAAAATATAGCTAGCATTTGGTAGCATATTATCAACCAAGAGAACTGATAATAATACCTAATACCTAATACTCTAGCTCCTCCTTGTCCCATCTCCAAGGAGGTATATTCCACATCCACCATGAAGGGTGATCAAGAACTACAAGTCATCGGTGAGTAAGCATCAACCAGTTCCTAGTGAACTACTTTATGGTATCTTTTTGTTCAATATATGAAAATACGTTAATACGTAACGACAAAATTACTTTCATATACTAATATTCTTGCAATATTTTGCCTCACTTAGCAGTTCAGCATGGAAAAGAATCAGACCCAACAGTTGAAGAAGAAAGAAACCAAACAGGAGAATCTCACTCAAACAGATACAAACGGTGGCTCCTGGTGTCTGTCTACACATTCTTTGTCATTTCAGGACAATCTGTTGCTACAATTCTAGGCAGACTATACTATGACAATGGAGGAAACAGCAAATGGCTAGCAACAGTAGTTCAACTTGTAGGCTTTCCTGTTCTGCTTCCATATTATCTCTTCTCAATCAAAACACACACAACAACTCATAGAGATGATGGCAAAGCAGCCTCACATAGGAACCGTGTCTTAGTTTACTTAGCTCTTGGGGTTCTTGTAGGAGGAGATTGCTACCTTTACTCCATTGGACTGCTTTACCTACCCGTTTCTACCTTTTCTCTGATCTGTGCATCTCAGTTAGCCTTCAACGCTTTCTTCTCTTATTTCCTCAACTCACAAAAACTCACTCCAATCATTTTGAACTCCCTTTTGCTCCTAACTATCTCTTCCAACCTCCTAGCCTTCAATAATGAGGAATCAAATTTCAAAAAAGTAACAAGAGCACAGTATGTCACAAGTTTCATATGCACTATTGGTGCTTCTGCTGGGTATGGTCTAAGCTTATCCTTACAACAGCTAGCCTTCAGTAAAGTCCTAAAGAGGCAAACTTTCTCAGAAGTCATGGATTTGATCATCTACGTGAGTCTAGTGGCCAGCTGTGTTAGCGTGGTGGGGCTCTTTGCTAGTGGAGAGTGGGAAACTTTGAGCAGTGAAATGGATAGCTACAAGCCTGGAAAGGTATCTTACGTTATGAACCTAGTATGGACGGCTGTTACCTGGCAGGTATTCAACATTGGTAGCACGTGGCTTATCTTCGAGATTTCTTCTCTATTCTCAAATGCTATTGGCGTTTTGGGTTTGCCTGTGGTTCCTGTACTGGCTGTCATCTTTTTTCATGACAAAATGAATGGGTTAAAGGTGATATCTATGATCTTGGCTATCTGGGGTTTCATGTCCTATGTCTACCAACACTATCTTGATGACAAAAACTTGAAGAAAAGTCTTGGAATCCCAACAACCGGATCCTCCGATTCACCAGAAGCAAAAGGGTCAAGTGGGCAAAAGATACAAACTCCAGCGAGCTGAAGGCAGCCTACAATAAAGAATAAACACAATATATTTGTGATGCAACTCAAGTGAAGTCTGAGGGTGACTTATTTTCCTATTTGCATAATTGTAACAGTTAGTTGGTTTGGCTTAAACAGATAATGAAATATTGTGATGTAGTTTTAAAGAAGACTACCTAAATCAGAGTAGCTCGGTGAAATGGCATCAACAACTCAGTAACTAAAACTTGAGTTCAATGCTACGAAAGATGTGGCTTATACTGTATAGAAAGAGAGGGTGTGCACCTTTGTAGCTATTCTTATTATAAAATCTAGTCAGTTGTTAGTTATAAGCCATGGGTTTTAACTTTTAAGTAACTGAGCAAAATATTTAAAACAAACATTTTTATAACAAAATTTGTCAATTCTTGTGTATATTTCCAAAATGATTAAAGCAAACATTATTTACTTCTGATGCATCATCAGTAGATTACTGGCAAAATAAATACTTTTTCTTAGAGACGCCATTAAAGAATTCTCCAAGTTAAGTGGAAGCAGAAAAATCAAAGTTAAAAAGTCAACATGAGCCTAGGGAGGCTGCTCTGATGTCCCTTTCATCTGCGTAGATATAAAATGGACATGACTATTTACCAGTCTCTAGTTGCAAGTTGTTTTCTCATTGGACTTTTTGCGAGTTGAGAGTGGAAAACTTTGCCTACTGAGATGAAAAACTACAAACTGGATCGCAAGTGTGGTATGTTGTGACTTTGGCCTCAGCAGCTATTTCCTTGCAAGTCTACACCGTTGGTCATCTTGTGGGGTTAATCTTCGAGTCACCTTCTGTGTTCTCCAATTCCATAACTGATGTGGGATTCCCTATAGTTCCAGTATCTGTGATAGTTTTCCATGATAAAATGGATGTAATGAAGATCTTCTCCGAAGACTCCGATCCATCGTTTTAGCTATATGGGGCTTCCTTTCATTTTGTCTATCAGCACTGCCCGCCGGTCCAGATTCTTATTCTAATCATAGTAAAAAGGCAAAAATTCACAATTTTATCACTAGAAATTAGACAGTATTCATAATCATACAATAAGAAACATTAAAAGAAGAGTATAAATTAGAGAAGAGAATACATGTCTTAACACATAGCATATATTTGTTTATTTTGTAACTTATAAGTTATAGCATATATTTTAATACATAGATAAATGAAATTAAATTTTATATATATATCTATCCTTGCTGGTTAATAACAAGAAAAAATTCTCCCAGGCACGAGTTACTAGGATAGTTTTTATCCGACTAACTTTTTCGAAGCTTCCTTTTACCCGCTGACTTCTTACTGGTTTGGGGGCGCGATCTACTGCAAAAGTTAACTCTTTTTCAAATTCCTCCCCAGTTTAGCAGTATCCAGCGGGTAATTCTCTTCACTGCTCGTCCACCCACCGGGTTCTTCCCCCGACTCGGGTCGGAGGGACCGCCGTGAGCCGCTAATTCTCGCCGGAATCTTCCCCTGCAGCATGTATTATGAAGCATCTCAACATTTTACTGAAGACAGATCGATTCAACAGAGTTGTTAAAGGTTTGTACCGCTGGACCTGACAAAACTCGATTTTGAATCACATGTAGAGAATACCAGTGAGTACTGGTCGCTTCGGTTCTCTTACAGTACCCCTGAGTTGCTCCACGTTTTCACCCTACTCTGAAGAGATTTCTCTCAAAATGCATCGAAGACTATCAACCGCTGAAAAAGGAAAGACGGTTGCTTTGGAGCATCGGCCTGCTCCGCGAACAGCTAGAGTTCGCCTTACTGAACCAGACAACGCCGACCTACTCAAGAAACACTCTTTAACACTAATTGGAAAGGTCACCAACCCCTCGGCCCAGAAAGTTTGGTCTCTGATACCGTTCTTCATCGACCATTGGAAGGCGGATGTCCCACCGATAGGCTCAGATTTGGGCTCGGGAATGTTTCAGTTTCAGTTTGAACTAGAATCAGATTTACTAACTGTTCTGGCTAAACAGCCGTATCATTATGCTAGATGGATGATTATCCTTGAACGATGGGCCCCGACTATCTCACCATCTTTCCCGTCAATGATTCCTTTTTGGATTACAATTCAAGGTGTTCCAGTTCACCTATGGACAGAAACAGCAGCAAGACAGATTGGAGAAGATATAGGCACTTACGAATCTGCGGAAGTCACTTCCTTAACCTTTCGAATGAGAGTGCATGTTAATGGGAGACTTCCCCTCATCAAAACAACTATTCTCGAATATCCTAATGGCGATGAATTTACTGCTTCACTGGTCTATGAGAAACTCGACAGGCATTGTATAAAGTGTTGTAGACTAGACCATGACATTAGGGACTGTCTCGAGGCAAAGCACGAGAAAAAAAAGCGTTACTAGCCTCCCAAGAGGACCCATATAGAGACAATGGCTCATTCAACAGCAAAGAAGTAACGGGGACAAGGAACCGGTACGAAAAGGAGGAGTCACGAAGGCCGCCTTACCGACGTGACGAACACCCTAGACCTCCCTCAAGGGGCCACTACCAGCATCGTTCTCACTTATCATCCGCCCGAGATGGAGTATCAGAAGCCTACCATCGAGGCAGGAGCCTAAATAGGCAGGAGTGGCAACCTAGGAGACAATATAATAGTGAGCATACTCGTCGTAGCGAGGAGGTCCAGTCTTACAAACGGGATGACAACCACCGTGATAAGTATAGGAGCTCTCGTGGGGAGTCCCACTCTGCATATTCTCCAAGGAGCAATGTCCAACCTCGATCCACAACTAAGGAAAATGAGCCTACTCTGATAAGAAGCTGTGAGAGGGGGCCTAAAGATCAGGGGATCCCCTGTAAGGAAGGAGAAAATGATCTCCCTCAGGCAGCTATGGAGGAGGCAATTGGTGAAGTCTGGGAATATATGACACAGTACATCAACTGCGCTGATCCCTTGGAGAGTGCCGCTCGACGAGAAAGACTTAGACAAGCTGAAGCTGAGGGACAAATTGAGGAATCTGCTGCTCATATGGTTAGAGCGGCAATAACTAGTAAAGATGTAGCTGATGCTCAGACAAAAGTTTCCCCCGCGGAACGTGTACCTATTGCAGCCAGACTGGGGCCTCTGAACCAAGATAACACCCCTGTTTTGAGCCCTGAGAATATATCAAGCAGAGGAAGGAATGAGAGAGTGCCTATCTCGAGCAGACTAGGACCACAGGAGGATCAGCAGGAGCTGGAAACTGCCACCATTGCAGTCTCGGAAAAGAGTCAAAAACGAAAGCCAGGTAGACCACCAGGAAAGCGTAGAGTTCTTGGCAGCCCAGTCTTACTCCCCGGAACAAGCTCCAAAAAATGGATGGTGCAGCAGGCTAAGCAACTAAATTGTAGGAAACGACTCCAAACAGAGGCAAGTGGGAAAACCGTTAAAGGAACAAGAGGCAAGGGTGAATCTTCTCGTGCTGGGATTCCACACGAGACAGATAGCAACACATCTGATAATGTACCTATATGCAATTTGATTCCGCGATCAACGAGACGAAGGATGGATTTTTGAATCCAATCCAACCTCGTTCCTTAGCTATATCAAGCTGGAACTGCCAAGGTCTGGGGAACCCTTGGACTGTTCGAAGATTGGGAGAGATATCAAAGCTGTTCGACCCTGATATACTCTTCATCATGGAATCAAAAAACCCCAATGACTTTGTCTTAAAGAAGCTGGAACACATGAGATATGACTGCAATCTTCTTGTTCCTCCCACCGGTCATGGTGCTGGTGGACTAGGCTTATTTTGGAAGCATGATCTCAACCTCCAAATTCTTGAGTCTACTCCAAATGTAATAGATACTTTGATCGAGTTTGAAGGCAAAAGCTTCTATTCTTCTTTTGTATACGGGAATCCGGACAAAAAACAAAGTTTGGTTACCTCGTTTCTCTTGCCATAGCCCACGACGCCCCTTGGTTTATCACGGGTGACTTAAATGATATTCTGTGTGGCGATGAAAAAGACGGAGGTATTACCAGACCAGAGGGATCTTTTGCGGACATGCGAACTTTCTTCTCCGAGGGTGACCTCTTTGACCTACAACACTCGGGAGATCCCCTTTCATGGCGAGGTCAGCGAGGTGACCATCTTGTTCGGTGCAGATTAGACAGAGCGGCTGCAAACACAATGTGGGCAGAATGCTTCCCTACAGCGAGATCCCAGTATCTTGGGTTCGAGAGTTCAGACCACATGCCACTATTAACGTTTTTTGATAAAGGTGGGAAAAGACGACGAGGCTCCTTCCGGTACGATCGCAGGCTATGCCAAAATGAAGAGGCAAAAAAGGTAATAGCTGCAGCCTGGATAGATGACCCGGATGCTTCAGTCACTGAGAGACTGGCTAGTACCAGAAGTGCAATATCAGCCTGGAATCGAACTCAACAACGGAATAGCAGGAAAATAATTGAGCAAAAGAAAGGGGAACTAAATGCGGCTCTGGCTAGTCCCGCAAATGACACTGCTTTGATCCAAGAGATATCGAAAGAGCTCAGTAAAGCCTATCTTGCCGAAGAGGCTTACTGGAAGCAACAGAGTAGATTATTGTGGCTGAAACTGGGAGATCGTAACACGGGATACTTTCATGCGATCACTAAGACGAGAAAGAGGATAAATGCCTTCTCAGTCATTGAGAATGAACTTGGCCAGCTGGTGCATAAGGAGGATGAGATAGTTCAGGTTATAGGGGAATACTTTCAGAGTCTATTCACCACGAAGCCGGGTGAAAGAGAAGATACAGTCAATAGGGCCCTTCACCCTATTATCTCCGATGAAGACAACCATCACCTCACCAGTATACCATCCCCCGCAGAGATAAAGGAAGCCGCATTCTCAATCAACGCCGATAAAGCACCGGGGCCTGATGGATTCTCAGCCGGGTTTTTTCAAACAAACTGGGAGAAAATTGGGCCAGACATAGTACGGGAAGTACAAGAGTTCTTCAGCGGAGAACCTCTACCGGCCAATGTGAACGACACCAACATCAAGCTCATACCGAAGATCAACAAGCCGCAGAAGGTCTCTGATTATAGACCGATTGCTTTGTGTAATGTCTATTACAAGATCTATCCGAAAACCAGTCGGCGTTTGTACCCGGGAGAGCAATAGGAGATAACGTTCTCATCACACATGAAGTGCTCCACTACCTGAAAACTTCAAAAGCAGAACAGCGATGTGCAGTGGCGGTAAAGACAGATATGAGCAAAGCGTACGATCGATTGGAGTGGGATTTTATAGCACTAGTCCTTAAACGGTTGGGATTCCACCGGGACTGGATAAGAGCGGTTATGCAATGTATCTCCACAGTTACATACTCCTTCCTCATCAACGGCTTGCCTAGAGAGAAGGTAGTACCGAGCAGAGGGATTCGTCAAGGCGACCCCCTCTCTCCCTACATATTTATCATGTGTAGTGAAGTCCTCTAGGGATTATGTAACAGAGCACAAGAGGATGGTGACCTACAGGGACTGAGAGTTGCCCGAGGATGTCCTCGGATAACCCACCTCCTCTTCGCGGATGATACTATGTTCTTCCTCCAAGCTAGTAAGGAAAACTGCAAAGCTCTCAACCTGATCCTGAGCCGATACGAGGCAGCCTCGGGGCAGACTATAAATTCAGAGAAGTCGGCCCTCACATTCTCTAGAAAGGCACCAGCGGAACTAAAAGCTATGATCAAGAGAGAGCTACATATCCAAAAAGAAGGTGGAGTCGGAAAGTACTTGGGACTCCCGGAGCAGTTTGGCCGCCGCAAGCGAGATCTGTTCGCCTCCATTATTGATCGAATACAGCAAAAAGCCCGAGGATGGTCTACAAAGTTTCTCTCCTCTGCAGTAAAGCTAGTAATGCTACAAAGTGTGTTGTCCCCAATCCCATCATACTCCATGACGTGCTTCAAGCTACCTGTGTCGCTGTGCAAGAGAATTCAGTCAGTAATGACGCGATTCTGGTGGGATAATAATGAGAATGAGAAAAAGATGGCATGGGTCGCTTGGGAAAGTATAGCGAAACCGAAATCTGTTGGTGGGCTGGGACTCCGCGACTTTCAGAAGTTTAACGACGCCTTACTTGCCAAGATTGGATGGAGGATGCTCCAGAAACCAGACAGCCTGCTCTGTAAAACGCTGTTGGGAAAATACTGCCCTGGAGGGTCCATCCTCACCGCCACAGAAGCATCAGTCATGTCACATGGATGGCGGAGTGTGCTGCTTGGCCGAGACCTTCTACTGAAAAACCTGGGTTGGGCAGTCGGAGATGGAAAATCTATCAATGTGTGGCGCGATCCTTGGCTCTCCATGAGCAAACAAGCAAGACCAATGGGACCCCCGGGAGAGCAAGCAGTGGAACTCACGGTAGCAGACCTGATGGTACCAGGGGGACAACAATGGAATAGAGAGAGAATTCAACTCCTCCTCCTTATGTATGAAGATCAAATACTCAGCATAAAGCAGAGTCTAACGGGGGCTCCGGATAAGTTAGTGTGGCTGGGAACTAAGACAGGTGAGTACTCTGTCAAATTTGGATACTATATTGCTGTTGAGGACGAGAATGGCAGAGAGGGAGAACCTATTGGACATGACTTCAACTGGACCAAAAACATATGGAAGTTGGACTGCGCCTCGAAAGTGAAACTATTTGGATGGAAGGTATTAAAAGGAGCATTACCGGTGGGAGAACGGCTCGCTGCTAGACAAGTTCCTATTGACCCTCGCTGTAAGAGATGCGGATGCACTGAATCTATCACTCATCTACTTTTCCAATGCCCTTTTGCCCGAAAAGTGTGGAGACT
>NC_027755.1:16328810-16341234 GCF_000695525.1 Brassica oleracea var. oleracea
GGTGTTTCAAAAAAAAAGATAAATGAAATTAAAGTTGTTAGAAAAGATAATCAAAATATATATTTACGATGAAATCATTTTAGTTATTATTATAATAAAAAGGAAAATAAATTAGTTAGTTTTCGTTTAATTTGTTTATTTATAACTTAATACTATTTACTGTAGGAAAAAGTAAATGTCCTTTGATCTAATCTATACTACTATTTGAGAAGTAAATTTGCTTATTTGTTATCCTCTCCATGATTTTAGGTATTTTTTTTATTTGTCATATTCTTATGATTTTGATTAATTAGTCATCAATTTAAAATTTTAAGACAATCAAAATCACTTATTGTGATAATTTAAAAAAATTGTTAATATATAATTACCCATTAATTAAAAACGAATTTCATTAATTTGATAATCATCATTATCTAAAAAGTTTTATATTACGTTATCCAAAAATATTATACATCATAATATTTTTAAAATAAATATAAATCCGTGTATATAGTTTTATGCATATATTAATGTTTTCAAATTTATTTTACATAGTAAAAGATATTCTATTAAAATATTTTTTTTTATCGAATATAAATTTTTTAATATTTAATTAGTTCAAAATCATGAAAATATTTATTCTAATGTTTTTTAGATTGATAATATATATTTACAAATTTTATTATTTGAGAATTAAATTCGCTTATTTGCCTTGCTCTCCATTATTTTAGGTATTTTGTTTATTTGTCATGTTTTTATGATTTTGATTAATGAGTCATCAATTTAAATTATTTAAGACTATCAAAATCACTTATTGTGATGACTGTTTTAAAAATTGTCAATATATAATTACCCATAAATTAAAAATGAATTTCGTTAGTTCGATAATCATCATTATCTAAAAAGATTTTATATTACGTTATCCAAAAATATTATACATCATAATATTTTTAAAATAAGTATAAATCCATGTATATAGTTTTATGTATATATGAATGTTTTCAAGTTTATTTTACATAATAACATATATATTATTAAAATAAAAAAATATTGTATATAAATTTTTAATATTTAATTAGTTTAAAAGCTTGAAAATATTTATTCTACTGGTTTTTGGATTGATAATATATATATATTTACATAGTTTTATAAAATTATTAAGTCCGCAGCGGTGGGTAAAACACCTAGTTCATATATATAAAGAAATTTAAGTTCTTACAAAAGATAGTCAAAATCTTTAATGATCAAATCATCATTTATTGCGACTAATAAAAGGAAAAAAAAAAATGAAGGGAATCGTTAAGGTCATGTTCTAACCTTCTCCTACAACAAGCATGTTTCTCTGTACAGCTTGAGCCTGTGTATCAAAATAGGCTGTTACTCATGTCAATTTTGGGAAAATAGCTTTGAACAATACGTAAGTGACCAGAAATAATGTAGCGACATCATCTGCCACCCAGGTATTATTAATTAAGTTGCAAGAGATATCATAATGTCTTTTCTTGGATAAATAGGCAGACTTTAATTCTCTGCCATATAATAGCTTAACCTCACCTTTATCTTCATCATTATCTTGATAAGAAAAACTTTCAACACTAGCCAAAGAGAAACCCCAAAAGTGTGTTCCTAATTAATCCACATGTCTAATCATAAGAGAAAGATAGGCACACGGCACAAGCCAAATTAATTCATAGTGACAAAGAAGTTTCAAAACTATCCAACTTAAGATCAAACAGCTTGTCTATATGTTATGTTGATGTTTCTCCACTAAGATGAAAATGACAGATGTCAAAAAACAAAAAGATGAAAATGACATTTTCCGTATGTATATTGGCTACACTTTATTTCCTACTTGACTTAACTCATTACTTGGTCAACCATTGTGACATCTTCAAAAATTAAATTCATGACAACGTAAGAGATATTTATAGTTGAGCATTCACTTATGTGGGGACATGTTACAATGAATACTTAACAGTGATCGGTTCCTAATCACTTAATATATACTAGCTATCATTTGGTAGCATATTATCAACCAAGAGAATTGATAATAAGATAAATAATACTTCAAAACGTCTTTAGCTCCTCCTTGTCCATCTCCAAGGAGGTATATTCCACATCCACCATGAAGGGTGATCAAGAACTACAAGTCATCGGTGAGTAAGCATCAACCAGTTCATGGAGAACTAATTTATGGTATCTCAATTATTGTTCAATAGATGAAGAAACGTTAGAAGTGACAACCAAACTACGTTCATAAACTAATTTTTGTGCAATATTTTCCCTCACTTACCAGTTCAGCAGGGAAAAGAACCAAACCCAACAGTTCAAGATGAAAGAAACTCGGTCGGTAGCAACCACACAAACATATACAAACGGTGGCTCAGGGTGATTATCTACACATTCTTTGTCATTTCAGGACAATCTGTTGCTACAATTCTAGGCAGACTATACTATGACAACGGAGGAAACAGCAAATGGCTAGCAACAGTAGTTCAACTTGTAGGCTTTCCTGTTCTGCTTCCATATTATCTCTTCTCAATCAAAACACACACAACAACTCATAGAGATGATGGCAAAGCAGCCTCACATAGGAACCGTGTCTTAGTTTACTTAGCTCTTGGGGTTCTTGTAGGAGGAGATTGCTACCTTTACTCCATTGGACTGCTTTACCTACCCGTTTCTACCTTTTCTCTGATCTGTGCATCTCAGTTAGCCTTCCGCGCTTTTTTCTCTTATTTCCTCAACTCACAAAAACTCACTCCAATCATTTTGAACTCCCTTTTGCTCCTAACTATCTCTTCCAACCTCCTAGCCTTCAATAATGAGGAATCAAATTTCAAAAAAGTAACAAGAGGACAGTATGTCACAAGGTTCATATGCACCATTGGTGCTTCTGCCGGATTTGGTCTAGTCTTATCATTACAACAGGTAGCCTTCCGTAAAGTCCTAAAGAGGCAAACATTCTCAGAAGTTATGGATATGATAATCTACGTGAGTCTAGTGGCCAGTTGTGTTAGCTTGGTGGGGCTTTTCTCTAGCGGAGAGTGGAAAACTTTGAGCAGTGAAATGGATCGCTACAAGCTTGGAAAGGTGTCGTACGTTATGAACCTAGTGTGGACGGCTGTTATCTGGCAGGTATTCAACATTGGTGGCACGGGGCTGATCTTCGAGCTTTCCTCTCTGTTCTCAAATGCTATAAGCGCGTTGGGACTGCCTGTGGTTCCTGTACTGGCTGTCATCATTTTCCATGACAAAATGAATGGGTTGAAGGTGATTTCTATGATCTTAGCTTTTTGGGGTTTCATGTCATATGTCTACCAACACTATCTTGATGATAAAAACTTGAAGAAAAGTATTGGAATCCCAACAAGTGGATCCTCTGACTCACCAGAAGCAAAAGGGTCAGGTGGGCAAAAGATACAGACTTCAGCCTAGTTTAAACATAATATATTTGGGATGCAACTCAAGTGAAGTCTGAGCGTGATTTTTTTCCCTATTTGCGTCATTGCAACAGTTAGTAGGCTTGGGTTAAACTAAATAATTAAATATTGTGATGTAGTTTTAAAGAAGACTACCCAAATAAGATTAGCTCAGTATAAAATCTTCTGGGTCGACGATTGACTTCTCCACGATAACCTACCATATAACATCAGATCCTCACCGAATTATGACCTCATGTTAGATCTTCACGAATTGAAAGTTGCAAACTTATTTGTCTCCGAAATGATAGTTCGAAAGTTAATTACCCATAAAAATAGTTTTAATCGGCTTACTTGTTTCAAATCGGTTTATTCTTAACCAAATAATATAAATCAACTAAACCAATCAAAAATCCATTTTTATATATAAACTATTTTGTTGAACTTCTTACAACGAGAAAGTCAAATATTATTGACTAAACGACGACGTGAGGTGGATTGTGTTGGGAGACGACGCGACTGTGTTCTTTTACGGAGAATCTGTTAAGTGTTACGATCACAAGCAGTTCTATTACATCGGAAGCTCATCGGAGAGCCACATTCAGAATCTGAAATTCTCTTACGGGATGGCTTAGTTATATTGGCTAAAGCATTGGAAAATATACAAGATCGGTGTATTCAGAGATACCCAGATTTGTACGGTTCCGATAATCGGATTCAAGCTTGTATGGCTGAGTTTAGTGTTCTATTATTCCTCTGTTTTGGTTATTCCTCTCATTTTTGGTTAAATATATTATATCTAGCCTAGAATGATTAAAAGGAAGACAACGACTGTTGCCTGACAGAGTTCCACCGGAGACAATGCGTTTTAGACTAGACGGCGGAGGAGGACAGATTGTGGCACCTGGATTGTGGAGATACTCCGAGATGATGCGTGAAGTCGCATAAGGAGAAACGGAGCTTAACGGCTTTAGGAAGACCGTATCTTGTGCAGCAAGATTGGTTCGGGATGACTTCAATACCACACGCCTTTGCCTTTCACAGCTTTTGTTCTCACCAGCAAACTGAAATAGAGATGAGTAGATTCATGAGGAGAAGGAGTTTGATCATGAGAGAAGATCAGTTTTCCACCATGGCTAGGGCTAATGGTGTTGGTGAATGAGATGATGATAATTGTTTTGTGGATTTTTAATGTCAAAACCCCTCAATTATGTTTCATTGGGGTATACCCCCCCAATTATTGATTCAACGTGGAAACCCCAACTCACTTATCTGAGTGTAACAGCCCCTCTGTTAATTTTACGGTTTAAACAACACAACAGTTTTAAACCAAACAACACAACATTTTTTAAACTACATGTTGAGTTTTGATTATTTTTTAAACTACATGATTTCTTAATAAAAACAACACAACATTTATTTAAAACATCAGGTAGTTTAACTTTTTTTTTTTTTTTTTTTTTTTTTTTTTTTTGTTAACCTGGGGGTATCCCAGGCCCATGGAGAGGCCCGGACTAATCCCCAAGGGGAGGTGCAGCCCACGGATAGACCATCTCTCCGGGTATTCAAATGGGCCCTAAAGCATAGGCCCATATCCGTGTTGGGTGACCAGGATAATTGTGACTTAGTTTCGCGCAGCAGGTGGATTGAACCTGAAACGTGTTGGCGTCTCAGTCCCGTCTCCTTACCACTCGACCACAATCACCCGGTCAAAGGTAGTTTAACCTATGACACGCTTTCTCTAATCTCCCAACTATTTCTCAAACTATCGAGAGAAAGAGATGACGACTCTTACGTTTTTCAAATTCTGGGGTTTTGAATTTCAATTCTGAGAATCGAAAGAGGGTTAATACGACAGAGGCTGAGAGAGTCGTTTTGTGTTTCGTGTGTTCTGTGTCAAAATCAAAAAGGGACAGTGAAGGAAGCCTTAGACAAACTGAAGCAAGAGGGTTAAAAAGTTGTCTGCGATTGGAGCTTTAAGGATGAACACGTAAAATACTTTTTTTTTTTTTGAAAAAGGCTTTCATATTTAAAGGTAAACAGTTACAAGATAAGACCAAAAGTCTTATAGTTGGGTAAAGTCTGCATGGAAATTGGATCCCAACCTATGGTAGAACAAAGGAAGAGAGTAGAAGAGCGACACTACAATGAAAGACAATTTTTAGAGATGAGAACCACGACCGCGGCGGCCTCGCTTTCCCTTCCCTCGAACCGTTTTCCATTCCATGTCTTGGTACTTGACTAGAGGTTTAGTCTCCCTCGCACCTCTTGTCAAGCTGAGCGAGCAAGATGCACCTGTCTCAGCTTCATTCCCATCACCTAACAATGCGTAACGAGAAAGACTCTCAAAAGCACAAAAGGAAGGTGTTGTTGTTAAAGGATCAACAGCAAAAGTTCGTAGGACCTCAGTGTTGATAATGGTTGATGGAGAAGACTCCATAGTCGGTGTTGTAATGAGAGTAGATGGTGAATCTACTAATGTGGATAAAGTTTTGCAAGAGTTTAGGGAAACAAAGTTGGTCTTCTGTTCAGTGAGAGAAGTAAAGGTTGAAATTGCAAGCTTTGAGTGGCATGTATCACCGTGGTCAAGTACATCATCAGAAGCGGTTGAAGCATGAGGTTGATCAACCGTAAAAAAAGGTGGCAAAGCTGGGGAGATGTTAAGTTTGGACTGGAGATCTTCTATCTCTGTAGTATGTATCTCAGAAACAGGGGTATCACCTTCTGAATCTGCAGGGAGGAGGTTTGCATTGGCTTGTAGATTCTCTTTAGTGGTAGTCGGTGGTGATGATGTAGCGTTATTAGTTTTTTGAAGGACCTTATCAATATCCACTACTGGGATCTCAGAAGTTGTCTTTTTTGAATCTGATGAGGCGGACGCAGGCTGAGCGGACGAAGAAGGTAAAAGACACCTCTTTTCCTTGTGTCATAGATTACCACATCTCTCACACATAGAAGGGATCCATGTGTACTCAACAGCAACAAGGAAAATGTGACCTTGTTTATCATCCAATGCAATAAGCTTCGGGAAGTCTTTGTCTAGCTCCATCTCAACTAAAACCTTTGCTTCACCCATACTGGTGGGATCCAGTCGAGGTTTATGCGTAAGGATAGGCTCTCCTAGTCCCGATGCAACATGACTTATTCCTAATCTTGAGTAGCAACAGTCCGGGATATTCTTCAGATTGGCCCAGACCAGAAGAGTGGAGACTTCAGGGATTTTGAAAGAGCCCTCTGGAGTCCATAGCAGGACAAAAAGTAAGCAATCATCAATATGCCATACTCCTCGCTGAATTACCCAATGACGAGTAGGTTGGTGCGGTATATGAAACATGTAAGAGGAGTCCCCCAGCTTCTTACAACTGATTTTGCAGCTTCTACCCCAAATTTTATTGTCTACAGCATGTATCAAACCACCCGGTGGTAAAGAACACTTATGGAACTTCCCAATGATATACTCATCTTTATTTTCAGGACCTAGCCTAAGCACCTTCGAAGGAATAGATACCTCAGGTGTTCCATCAAGCCGGTAAGTTGGAGTGGCTGCGCGATAGAGATTCCGTGACTGAGGACTTAATCTCGCAGCCCACGGAAAGCGGAGACTCCCATCTGCTTTTAGTTCCGGTGGTGGAAGCTTCTCAATCGGAGGTTGGAGATTACGGGCAGGGTACTTACTTTTTGGTTGCTTGTTTAAGATCCCATCATTTAGAGTCGGCCAGATAGAAGCTAATTGATTCCCAACAATCGCAGGATCATAGTCTTTAGGAGTACATGGTTCAGAAGGAGTAGCCGGTGGTTTGAATAAGAGTGGTTTTGCCCAAAAACCTAAAGAAGGGACAAATTTCTGTGAAGCTTGAGGATCATTATCTGATGAGATTATTGGCAATTCATTAACCTCAGAAGTTGATATCTGCATCTGGTTTAGTGGAGGAAGAATCGTAATGTCAGACGACAAACCGTTTGTGACCACAAGACTTGATGAGTTCTGAAGCACGTTCGGGTCAGACGGCAAGACACTGCTGATAGAAGATACATCAAGAACACTGCCGGCTTGAGTAAGAGAGTCAAGGGTCTTTTGTTGAAGAATATCTCCTTCTAAACTCAAAGGAGCGTCAACGGTTTCAAGTAAGTGGACATTGGTTCCAGAAGCAATAGGAAGGGCGGTGGTTGGATGAGGGTAAGTGGTGGTTGTTTCAGTTGCAGGGTGAGTGGTGGCGGAAGCAGAAAAAACAGGAATTCCCGCGGTTGGAGAGACAGGAGGAGTCGAGATGGTTACATCAGCAGGAGGAGCGGTTGTTGTTACAAGTGAAGCTTCTGAATCATTCTCCAGCGAAGGTTTTGATGCAGGGGAGATGCGATTTGGACTTGACGACCATCGTCCAAGATATGGCCATCTAGGGTCAGGAGTAGGAGTATTCTGAAGCTCAGAACCATCATATGTGACGACACCGGAGGTCTTGGACAGGGCTTCATTGCTCTGCATATCTTCTTTACCAGGCTCCATCGGAGTGGAGAGCTCTAGCAGAGAAACCGTAGGAGAAGGGAGGTCCGTCATGAGATTGAGACGGAACAGGCGGCGACTCCGGTATAATTAGGTCGCCGAGATTTGTCGAATCGTCGATTTGAGGTCGCTTGTGTTTTCGTCGATTTTGGGGGTGCGTACAGCGCGTGAGCCCTCTCTCTTACTTTTCATGCCCAGGTAAAATACTTTTTTACTGATCCCTTTTGGTTTCATTGGTTTCATTATGAGTTTGAAGGGTTTGAAAATTTTATTGTTGTAAACAGGAGAATTCATGTTCGTTTACATGTTGGAGTATACTGGGCAGCAGATGGAACATACAATGGTGGTGAAAAAAAATGTTGTAGGATTAATTATATATAAAAATGGATTTTTGATTGGTATAGTCGATTTTAAATTATTTGGTTAAGAATAAACCAATTTGAAACCAGTAAACCAATTAAAACCATTGTTTATGGATAATTGATTTTTGAATTATCAATTCGGAGAAAAATAAATTTAAAACTTTCAATTCGTGGAGATCTAACACGAAGTCATAGTTTGGTGGAGATCTAATGCTATATAAAAGTTATCGTGAGAAAATAAATGCCGATTTCATGGAAATTGTCGGTTATAAGCGATGGGTTATAACTTATAAGTAACTGAGCAAAATGATTAAAACAAACATTTTTTATCACAAAGTTGGTCAACTTTTGTGTATATTTTCAAAATGATTAAAGCAAACATTTTTTTTTTTGTCTAGATTAAAGCAAACATTATTGATTTCTTATGCAACAACACTAAATTACTGGCTAAATAAATAAAGTTTCTTAGAGCGCTATTTCAAGAATTCTCCAAGTTAAGTGGAAGCAGAAAAATCAAAGTCAAAAAATCAAAAAAGAGCCTAGGGAGCCTGCTCTGATGTCTCTTTCAAGTTTCACCTGCATAGATATAAAAGGAGAAATTGCCATAAATACTATAGTATCATTTTTCATATTTACACTAATTATTTTTACGATCAGTGAAGTGTAAAAAATACTTATACCCATAGAGTTAACTAATCTAGACCTATAGTTTAAAGTTGAGGGGTGGGGTAGAATTTTTGGAATGTGAAATTTATGATTCTAATAAATATTTAAATAAATACTTAAAATATATAATTTTTTTAAATAGTTTCAAACATAATTTTCGATTTTCAAAAAAAATTTTTGAACAAAATTAAAAAAAATTCGAAAAAAAAAATTCAAAAAAAAATTTATAAAAAAATTCGAATTTGAAATAGTATAATTCGAAAACATAATTTTTTTAAAAATTTAATTTAAATAATGATTTATTATATATATATATATATTTATAGATAACAAGAGTATAAGAGTCTTTTGTCACTTAATGAAAAATGTATTTTTGAAAATGTCTCTTTAGTGGTGGTAAAGATGAAAAGTGATATCATGAAAGTGGTAAACATAAAATTTCTCATATAAAATGGACATGACTATTTACCAATAGGGCTGGGCAAAATATCGGTAAATTTTGATTTGATTCGTTATCCATTTCGATTCAAAATGAAAAATCCAGATATCCGTAACTCTACGAAGCAAAGCAAAGACTAAAAAGAAATATCCGTAAGAATCAAAGCAAATCACAAATATTAATATTTTTAGGAAGAATATTCAATCCGATCCGCTATATGCATAAAATGGATGCAAGATCTTCTTCATCGTTTTAAGCTATATGGGGCTTCTTCTTTTGTCTATCATCATTACCTTGATGAAATGGAGTTGATTAACTTCCACACAAACCATGTCAAGGAGGATACACAAATTTGATGGAATGTTGCATACATTCATGCATATATCTTATATAAAGCTCGTTTGTATAATTTTTGTAGTGGTCCATGCGAGTGGGATACATGTCTCTCTGTACAGCTTGAGCCTGTGTATCAACAAGGGCTGTTACTCATGGCTTACCATGTTTTCCCAAGGTTATTGAAGGTTCGAGTTGAGTTTCTTAAGAGCACCCACAACCATAAGTCCTTAACAGAAAATCCTTAACAACACTTTTTAGAATATTTTATTCTTTTTTTCTGTTTTTGTCCGAATTTTTTTTTTTAAAAAAGATTGGTCAATCGTGGGCTTCCACGCGGCAGTGGAGCCCACGCACAATGAAGAGATTATCAAAAATGAGATCCGTAATTAAGGACTGAAAAAGTCAATTGTAGCATAATCCTTAATAAAATGAGACCCACTAAATATTTTAATATTACTTTGCTAAAGATTTTGGCATAAAATCCGCTGTTGCGGTTGGTCTTAACCCATATACATAGGTTTCTTAGTTTGAGGGATTAACCAATTAGAGTCGAAAGATGTTATAAAACTATAAGATTTACCAGTTTTAATATAGCTTACAAAGATGCTAATGCACCATTCTGATTTATGGTTTAAGCGCACCTAAGATAAACAATCAGGAAATCATGTCGAACTATCCTTTGGGAAACAGAGCTTTGAACAAAATGTAAGTGAACATAAATAATGTAGCGAGATCCTCAGCCGTCCACTATTAAGTTGCAAAATAACTTAGACTTTCGTTTTGTAATTGGATGTGCTATGTTATGTTGCATATAAATTTCGTTAGTTTTTTTAAGTTGATTCTTATAACTAGATGTTTCATTTTAAGTTGATTTTTACATAAATATATTACATCTTAATGCAAATTCAAAAATGTCTCAAAAAACAACAGCTGGGCATTTGCATCCAGATGTGCATCATACAAAAACAAATGTCTTTTCTTGGAAAGATGGGGCAGACTTTGTCTGCCACGTTTTAGCTTAACCTCAGCATTATCTTGAGGAGAAAAAACTTCAAGACTAGCCAAAGAGAAACCTAAAAAATGTGTTCCTAAATAATCCACATGTCTAATCATAAGAGAACGATAGTCACACGGCACAATCCAAAAAGAATTCATAGAGACAAGGAAGTTTCAGTACTATTCAGCCTGAAAATCACACAAATAGTCTGTGTTATATTTGATGTTTCTCCACTAAGATGCAAAGGAATTTTTTCTGAGTAAATATTAGCTACACATAATTTTCATCTCGACTCAACTCATCTCTTGGTCAATAATAGTGCCATCTTCAAAAATTAAACTCATGACAGAATGAGAGATATTTATAAATTGAGCATTTACTTAATGTGGGGACATGTTACAATGAAAACTTAACAGTGATCGGTTCCTGATCACTAAATATATATAGCTATCATTTGGTAGCTTATTAGCAACCAAGAGAACTGATAATAAGATACTTAATACTTTAGCTCCTCATTGTCCATCTCCAAGGAGGTATATTCCACATCCACCATGAAGGGTGATCAAGAACTACAAGTCATCGGTGAGTAAGAATAAACCAGTTCCTGAAGAACTACTTTATGGTATCTTATTGTTAAATATATGAAACTACCTTACAAGTGACAACAAAATTACTATCATTAACTAATTTTTTTTGCAATATTTTCGCTCACTTACCAGTTCAGCAGGGAAAAGAACTAAATCCAACGGTTCAAGATGAAATCAACCAAACAGGAGTGCCTCACTCAAACATATACAAACGGTGGCTCCGGGTGATTGCCTACACATTCTTTGTCATTTCAGGACAATCAGTTGCTGCAATTCTAGGAAGAGTATACTATGACAATGGAGGAAAAAGCAAATGGCTAGCAACTGTAGTTCAACTTGTAGGCTTTCCTGTTCTGCTTCCATATTATCTCTTATCAATCAAAACACATGCAACAACTCATACAGATAGCAAAGCAGCCTCACCTAGAAACCGTGTATTAGTTTATGTAGCACTTGGTGTTCTTGTAGGAGCAGGTTGCTATCTTTACTCCATTGGACTGCTTTACCTACCTGTTTCCACCTTCTCCCTGATCTGTGCATCTCAGTTAGCCTTCAACGCTTTATTCTCTTATTTCCTCAACTCACAAAAACTCACTCCAATCATTTTGAACTCTCTTTTGCTCCTAACTATCTCTTCCACCCTCCTTGCCTTCAATAATGAGGAATCAAATTTCAAAAAAGTAACAAGAGGACAGTATTGTTAAAACACGTTTACAAAATGTTGGACGGTGATTACGGCTTGGACGGTGATTACGGCTTGGACGGTGGCCGTAAATGGAAATGAGTTTATCAACTCTTGTAGGCACCTACCAATCCTCATAATCTCTATAAATACCAAGCCATGCCATCACCTCACATTCATCCCAAAATCAAAATCACAGAGAGAAGTGAGGAAGAAGAAGAACGTGAGAGAGAGAAAAAAAAAAAAAAAAATTTCTTTTTCTTACGGGTATTTGGGATCGGGTTGAGAGAAAATTATTTAGAGAGTTTGGGTATTTTCTCCTATTATAACGAGAAAATTATTAATCGATTTCTCCGTTATAATTGAGAGATTGTAACTCCTATTATTTTTCTCGTAATAAATTCTTCAACCTTGTCCGTGGTTTTTACCCTTTGGGGTTTTCCACGTTAAATC
>NC_027755.1:16344275-16356310 GCF_000695525.1 Brassica oleracea var. oleracea
TTTTTCTTACGGGTATTTGGGATCGGGTTGAGAGAAAATTATTTAGAGAGTTTGGGTATTTTCTCCTATTATAACGAGAAAATTATTAATCGATTTCTCCGTTATAATTGAGAGGTTGTAACTCCTATTATTTTTTTCGTAATAAATTCTTCTACCTTGTCCGTGGTTTTTACCCATTGGGGTTTTCCACGTTAAATCTGGTGTTCCATTTATTACACTATTTCTCAAATTATTAGCTGCGACCCTGCTCTATCCGGTCCAGTTTTACAACAAGTATGTCACAAGTTTCATATGCACCATTGGTGCTTCTGCCGGATTTGGTCTAGTCTTATCATTACAACAGGTAGCCTTACGTAAAGTGCTAAAGAGGCAAACATTCTCAGAAGTTATGGATTTGATCATCTACGTGAATCTAGTGGCCAGCTGTGTTAGCTTGGTGGGGCTTTTTGCTAGCGGGGAGTGGAAAACTTTGAGCAGTGAAATGGATAGCTACAAGCTTGGAAAGGTATCCTACGCTATGAACCTAGTGTGGACAGCTATTAGCTGGCAGGTATTCAACGTTGGTGGCACTGGGCTGATCTTTGAGCTTTCCTCTCTATTCTCGAATGCTATAAGCGCTTTAGGACTGCCTGTGGTTCCTGTACTGGCTGTCATCATTTTCCATGACAAAATGAATGGGTTGAAGGTGATTTCTATGATCTTGGCTATTTGGGGTTTCATGTCTTATGTATACCAACACTATCTTGATGACAAAAACTTGAAGAAAAGTCTTGGAATCTCAACAGAAGAATCCTCTGCCCCATCAGAAGCAGAAAGGTCAAGTGGGCAAAGGATACAGACTTCAGCGAGCTGAAAACAAGAAAGATGAACACAAACTATATGTGTTGCAACTCAAGTGAAGTCTCAGCGTTATCTTTTTCCTTTCTGCATCATTGTAACAGTTCGTAGGTTTGGGTTGACAAAATAGTGAATTATTGTGATTTAGTTTTGAGAAAAAAAACAACCCAAATCATATTAGCTCAGTGAAATGGCATCAAAAACTTGAGTTCAATACTTTGTAGCTATGCTAAGTAATTGTAATAAAATCTATGTGTGAGGATTGTTCCTAAAATCAGTTTACATCAGGGAGCCAACATAGTGAGCCCGGGGGTACTTGTTTTGCAGTTGTGGCCACTGAACAAAGAGCTGATCAGCTGTCCTCTAACTTGTAATGCATGAATCCACTTAAAGACAGCTTCTTAACTCTTGCCACATTCTCAACATAAAGGAAAAAGATAGATGATCTGACTCCCAGCAGCTGTAACCAAAGATGAAACAAGCACTTAATTATATTATACATATAATGAATAAAACTGTGACTGAGAATCAAATCCAAAATATGTTCTGTTTTTTTTTTTCCACAAGTCCATTCAAGGTCATCCAAACTCTAGAGGAAAAAACTGTGTGATAGAGTATTACTGAAGTATGTATACCTTGAACAAGAAAGCGATCACACATAGAGGAGTACAGGTCTCAAGATCATCGCAAAGAATCTGAAAACGTTCCAACCACATTTAATAAATAACCTGATTCAATGAATATGCACATTCACATGTATCTAACTAAAGAAGACATTGTACTAAACTCTTCTTACCAGAACCAAGAACAATAAGTGTACAAAAAGACCGTGAAGTGTTAAGCTAAGTATGGTTAAACCAAAGCTGCATCTGGAGACCATCTTTGACTTTGAGTATTAATAAGGATTGGGCTTTGATTTTTCACTGGTCAGCGTCTCTCTTCTCTTTACCACCGTTAGAGTTGGATATTGTTTAGGACACACGTGGCGTAAGCACGTGACCTATCTTGAAGCACATGACTTATAATGTAGATTTTTATTTTTTATTAATATTTATTATAAGGCAAGTTTAAGATATTACAAAGAGAAAAAAAGAACAAAACCTCCATTGAAGCAAAAGACTAGCTCATCTTTGTTCCTTTCGGTATCTAATCAATGACGACGACGAAGCTATCAAGCTGTTTCTTAACCAATGGATTAGTAGGAATCTCCTGCAAAAGAGAGCACGGAGGTTCTCCTCGATTTTTCTATCCCCCTTCTCGTCGATTGCTTCCTGCTTCCTGTAAGATCCGACAACAACGTGGTTTCGAGTAAGTGTCTTTTTCCTCGTTCCTGTTCTGTTTCTTTGTTGGGTTTTGATGATCAGTTAAGAATTCGATTGAAAGATATAACCTTTTTCTCTGAATTTGATGAATCTGCTCTTAGATACCTTGCGTGGTGTCGTTTAATCTCACCTCTGAAACTTATGTCTGGATTCCATTTTTGGAAGTTTGAAGAAGTCTTTTTTTTTTTCTCAGCTTGTGTCTGAATTAGATTCATCTTCTCTGAAAATTAGATTAAAATGTTGGATTTGATTTTTTATGATATGACTTTTGTTTTTTATCTGTATGCCAAGCACAACTCTTTTGATATCTTTGGCACATTCTCAGCTCCAGTAAAAGACAAGATATCAAGAAAGGCTCTCCTGAACCAATCCTACCCATTAACTCAAGTCTTCAGAGCAACAGCGAGGAGGAGGACTCACAACCTGATAACGGTTCAGCAGACACTATTCATTCCACCGTAGAAACTAATCATGTGGATTCAAGTACTGAAAACAGAGATGAAGATGTACAGCAAAGTGAAGTTACTCGGCTTAAAAACAAACATACAAAGAAGAAAGAGAGTGATGGGCAAGACTTGAATGTTTTGACCGTTCCTGAGGTTGCAAAAGCTTTGGTAATGGTTTCATTTTAGCATTGATGGTATATTTTTGCAAAAGAGTCTTTTCTTTTTAATAGCTTTTGGTAGTCATTTTTTTTACAGTCCATTAACAAAAGCGGAGGTGAGCAGTTCTCAGATGGACAGTTTGGGGAGCTAATGACGATGATAAGAAACGCTGAGCAAAGTGGTTTTTGTCTCTCTATTTTTGATTGTTTTTTATTTTCTTAATATTTTGAAATTCATATATTAATAATCCATGATAATTGACAGATATTCTCCGGCTTGACCAAGCACGAGTCAGCGCTCTCGCCGAGCTTAGCAAGATCCTAAGTGAAAAAGAAGCATTACAGGGAGAAATCAACGTTCTGGAAATGAAGCTAGCTGAGACTGACGAAAGGATCAAAACCGCCGCTCAAGAGAAAGTACGCGTAGAGCTTCTAGAAGAACAGCTAGAGAAGCTTCGTCAAGAGATGGTTTCTCCTCCTCCAGAGAGCGATGGTTATGTTCTAGCTCTTAGCAAAGAGATAGAAACGTTGAAGATAGAGAATCTGTCATTGAGAAACGATATAGAAACGCTCAAGTCGAAGCTTGAGAGTGTTGAGAATACAGATGAACGTGTGGTCGTGTTGGAAAAGGAATGCTCGGGTTTGGAGTCTTCTGTGAAAGATTTGGAGAGTAAGCTGTTGGTTTCTCAGGAAGATGTTTCCAAGCTTTCCTCTCTCAAAACAGAATGCAGTGATCTATGGACAAAGGTGGAGAGTCTGCAGCTGCTGTTAGATAGAGCTACAAAACAAGCGGAGCAAGCGGTTTTGGTGTTGCAACAGAATCAAGATTTCAAAAGCAGGGTTGAGAAGATCGAGGAATCGCTTAAAGAAGCCAATGTTTATAAAGAATCATCTGAAAAGATTCAACAGTACAATGAGTTAATGCAAGATAAGGTGGAATTACTCGAGGAGCGGCTCGAGAAGTCTGATGCGGAAATATTCTCGTACGTTCAGTTATATCAAGAATCGATCAAAGAGTTCCAGGAAACGCTTGAGAGATTGAAGGAAGAAAGCAATAGAAAAGAGCCGAGAGATGAACCGGTCGATGACATGCCTTGGGATTATTGGAGTCGTTTGCTTCTAACTGTTGATGGATGGCTGCTTGAAAAGAAGATAGGAAGCGATGATGCAGAGTCGCTGAGAGAAATGGTGTGGAAGAAAGATAGAAGGATCCACGATACGTACATTGACGTCAAAGACAAGAGTGAACGTGATGCAATCTCTGCATTTCTCAAGCTTGTGTCATCTCCAACAAGGTATCATCTCAAGCTTTCCCCTTTTTTTTTTGTTTTTAAATAGTAATAATTTTTCTTCTTTTGGTGTTGTTGATTCTAGTCAAGGATTGTATGTGGTTCACATTGCAGCTGAGATGGCACCTGTAGCTAAGGTTTGTTCAGCTAAAACCCCTGAGAACTTGTGTTGATTTTCAACTTTTGTCATTCCTAATTTCCTTTATGTTAATTTTTTTAGGTGGGAGGTTTGGGGGATGTTGTGGCAGGTCTTGGTAAGGCCTTGCAAAGAAGAGGCCATTTGGTGGAGATCATCCTTCCCAAATATGATTGTATGCAATATGATCGCGTCCGTGACTTAAGGGTAATGTTGTTGCTGTAGATAATAAGAAGACTTCAAAAAAAAATTTCAGTATCCTTGATTAGGCTTGGGCATTTCGGGTACGGGTTGATTTGGGTAGTTCGGGCAAGGGGCTAGAAAGGCTAGAGGATCCATTTACTACTTGACCTATTTTCGGTTCCGGTTCGGTTATTTCAGATATAGAAATATAGAAACAGTTAGGGTATATTGGGGATTTCGATCCACTTTTGGTTTCAGGTATTTTGGTTCCGGTTTGGGTCTTCGGTTCCAGTAATTTTTCCCTGGCCTATCCTTGATGATGGTTTGATATATTCACCGCAGGCTTTGGATACTGTTGTGGAGTCATACTTTGATGGGAAGTTATATAAAAACAAAATCTGGATAGGCACTGTTGAAGGTGAGGAGGAGGAGACTTTGATTTTATTTTACTCTGTTTCCTTGTTTGAATCAAAGTTTCTTCTGTCTATATAAAGGTTTGCCTGTACATTTCATCGAGCCACAACATCCGAGCAAATTCTTCTGGAGAGGACAGTTCTACGGAGAGAAAGATGACTTCAAACGCTTCTCATACTTCAGCCGCGCTGCATTAGAGTTGCTTCTTCAGTCCGGCAAGAAACCAGACATCATACATTGTCATGACTGGCAAACAGCTTTTGTTGTACGGTCTTTATGTCTTAATCAGTGGCATACGTCTTGTTGTTTAGGATAATACCTTCTGAAGCTTTTTTTTTTTTGCTTTATTACAGGCGCCGCTTTATTGGGATCTGTATGCTCCAAAGGGGTTAGACTCCGCAAGAATATGCTTTACATGTCACAACTTTGAGTATCAAGGTACATCATCTGCTTCAGATCTTGGATCATGCGGCCTTGATGTTAACCAGTTAAACAGACCAGACAGAATGCAAGATCACTCATCTGGAGATAGAGTCAATCCTGTTAAGGTAAATGGGTTACAAGTCTTAACATAAACTAATCCTGTTACTCACCTCTTATCTCTTTGTTTCAGGGTGCTATCATTTTCTCAAACATTGTTACAACGGTGTCCCCTACTTACGCACAAGAAGTTCGAACATCTGAGGTACAAGAACCTCTATCTCTTTGTCCACCGTGCTTTTTGATTTGATCGGTGTGTTGTGCCAACAGGGAGGAAAGGGACTTCATTCGACACTCAATTCCAACTCCAAGAAGTTCATTGGGATCCTTAACGGCATTGACACAGATTCGTGGAATCCAGCGACGGACCCTTTCCTTAAGGCTCAGTTCAACGCTAGAGATCTACAAGGGAAAGAAGAAAACAAATACGCACTTAGAAAGCAGCTTGGACTCTCTTCAGCAGAGTCAAGACGGCCTTTGGTTGGTTGCATCACAAGATTAGTGCCACAGAAAGGAGTTCATCTAATCAGACATGCTATATACAGAGCGTTAGAGTTAGGTGGACAGTTTGTTCTTCTTGGTTCTAGTCCAGTGCCTCATATTCAGGTAATAGTAACCTGTCTGGTCTCTGATTTTTTTCCAGTTTCATTGTTTTAAGCTTTGATGCATTTTTGGTTTTTATTAGAGGGAATTTGAAGGGATTGAGCAACAGTTTAAGAGCCATGATCATGTCCGGTTGTTACTCAAGTACGATGAAGCTCTGTCTCATTCGATCTACGCAGCATCTGATATGTTCATCATTCCTTCTATTTTCGAACCTTGTGGACTTACACAGGTTACTAATTACAAAAACATTATCTCTTAAGAAGGATCATGAATGTCACTAAGTAACTGTTAAATCTATGTTCTCTGACTCTTTCTCTTGCACCAGATGATCGCTATGAGGTATGGCTCCATCCCAATCGCGCGTAAAACAGGTGGCTTAAACGACAGGTAAAAAAAAACCAAAACATAAAGACCTTGTCTGGAGGAAACATTACTATCTTAATATCTTATCTTTAGATGACATTGTTTTCAAACTTCTGAAACATATTACTATTTTCAGTGTCTTTGACATCGATGATGATACAATACCAACTCAGTTTCAAAACGGGTTTGCATTTCAAACCGCTGATGAACAGGTAAGTTAAACGATTCTCTCTTCTTTTTAGGTTAGTTTGGTTTGGTTTGGTTTTATATCTGAAGCAAGAAGTGTTAAAACAGGGTTTGAACTACGCGTTGGAGAGGGCATTTAATCACTACAAGAAAGATGAAGAGAAGTGGATGAGACTGATGGAGAAAGTGATGAGCATAGACTTCAGCTGGGCATCATCGGCTACGCAATACGAAGAGCTCTACACGAGATCAGTGGCCAAAGCTAGAGCTTCTCCTAACCGCACGTGAGTTTTTTTCACGTGCCTCCTCATAGAGATTCTTTCTTGTAACACACTCATATTTATTTTGTTATTATATATATATATATATGATCTGCTTTACTTGTTCATAATAGAATAACACTCTGGAGGTTGAATCACATTCAAAAGATTTATGCTCCCTATGTCTCATGAAAAATATGATTACTTATACATTTTCTACACATTAATAAACATTTCTATCTCTCAATAATTCAACATGCATCATTTTCTCACACTAAACACAACCAAATATAATTACGAACATATACTAATCTAATCTTGAATAATCTTACCATCTATTTTACAACAACTTATACAAAAACTATGAACTAATCATATCTTAGAGTGTACCTTATAGAGTTACTGGTGTTTAGTGTCGCGAAACTAGAAGTCTCTTGACTATCTGCAACACTTTCCCAAGGGGTTGCAAATGGTGATGTCAAGAGAGGCTTAGGTGGTACATGAATGGCTTCTAGACTCCCCTCTAACATCTCAACAACTTCTTTCATTGGTGGACGATCAGATGGACTGGTCTGAATACACCACAAACCAACCAATGCCATTTTCTTCGCTATCTTCTCTTCTTGTTCCATTATATGATCTTTAGAAAAACTCATGGTTTCTTTCCTTTCTAGATCCTCATAGATCCAATCTGGAAAGTACATTGAAACGTTTTCGGATCTAGAGTTTCCAGCGCTTTCCATGTTCTTTGCCCCAATCATCTCAAGAACCACCATTCCATAACTATAAACATCTGATTTATGCGAAACTTCTCCAAACTTCTTGGAAAACACCTCAGGAGCAATGTACCCTACAGTCCCTCTCGCGTTAGCAAGGATATGGCACTCTCTTTGTTTCTGCAGAGGTTAGCAAGACCGAAATCCGAAATCTCGGGGCACAAATCTTCATCCATGAGTATATTTTGTGGCTTTATATCGAAATGCACAATCTTTGATACACAACTATTTTGCAAGTACTCTAACCCATGAGCAACACCAAGCGCAATGTTGTATAAAACTTTCCAGTCCATTTTCGTCGACATAGTTTTGGAAATGATCCTGTAGAGCTGTCAAATGGTCCGTCCAGGGCCAATTGGACTATTTCAGTTTTAGGTAGTAATGGGTGATTCATATCGGACAATGGTCCAAACAAATGTCCAAGACCAATAGAGACCATGTCCAAATGGACATGCTCATAGACACCCAATAATATTTATAATTATTTTTAATTATTAGTTTAGATTTTATTTCTAAAATTTTGAAATTATGTTTACTTTCCAAAATTATAAAAGTATTTTTTTTCTTGTCAAAACTATAAAACTATGTTTTCCCGCCAAAACCGAGAAATTGTGTTTTCCCGCCAAAACCGAAAAATTGTGTTTTCCTGCCAAAACCGGAAAATTGTGTGTTTCCCGCCAAAATCCGAGAAGTTACGTTTTCCCGCCAAAACCGAGAAATTGTTTTTTCCCGTTAAAACCGAGAAATTTTGTGTTTCCCGTTAAAGTCGAGAAATTGCGTTTTTCCGCCAAAACCGAGAAATTTTGTTTTCCCGCCAAAACCGAAAACTTGCGTTTTCCCGCCAAAACCGAAAAAATTGCATTTTCCCGCCAAAAATGAAAAAAATTGCGTTTTCCCGCCAAAAATGAAAAAATCAAAAATGAAAAAATTGCGTTTTTCCGCCAAAACTGAGAAATTGCGTTTTTTTCTGCCAAAACCGAAAAATTATGTTTCCCGCAGAAACCAAGAAATTATGTTTCCCGTCAAAACCGAGAAATTGCATTTTCCCGCAAAATTTATGAAATACATTTTTCCGTCAAAATTGTGAAATTATGTTTTCCGTCAAAATCGTTAATTTTTTATTTTAACGATAAAACCATTTTTAGGTTAAATTGTAAAGCTATGCTTTTTTTGTTAAACTTATGAAAGTATGTTTTAGGAAGCTCATGAATACCCATTGTCCATTTGGTCTTCGCCCAATTGGACGATGTACCAATTGGTTTTTTGTCCAGTTGGACCATTTATTAATTGGGCACGTCCATAGCCCACCCAAAATGAATCGGACTGGGCTAGTCTATCGTCAGCCCGCCCAGTTGATACCTCTATGAACTTGTCAAGTGAGCCATTCGGCATGAACTCATAAATGATAGCCATGTTGCTCCCTTCATTGCAAAATCCAAACAGAGAAACGATATTAACATGAGATGCTCTACTCATGCTGGCTAATTCATTGATAAACTCTTCTCCATCCCCCTTTGATTCCTTCAAGATCTTAAGTGCAATATCTCGGCCGCTGGTGTCAGGTAATTTTCCTTTATAGACAGTCCCTGATCCTCCTTTCCCGAGAACATGAGCAAATGAGTTTGTCATCTTCTTGACACTTTCATAACTATAGCGTTTTAACATTACAGCCGCTTCAATGTTGGCGTCATTTTGATCACTCTTTGTTCTCACATTCTTTGCTCTCACCGTTAGCGCAATCGCAACAATAATGACCATTACAAGTAAAGCTGTTGAGACTCCTGTGGGAAGAACAAAACTCCAAAATTAGGTCTTGTGCACATGAATGCAGAATAGAGCTATGGTTGCAATAAAGGGTACCGAGTATTATTTTTAATTTCCCGTGAGAATTTCCTACAAATGTATCAGAAACAAATTTTGATTAACAAAACTAAAAAACATTGTAGGACGAAGAAAACATTAATAAACTTACGTTTTTCTCCAGGTAATGGAGCCATAGAGGTTCTGTTGTTGCTTCTCCAAACAAATGACAAAATCACAAATTATTAATCTATCACGTATATACGTCTCTATATTTTGTGTTTGTGTATGAGAATGGATACATTCTTTCCATAGTAGGCTTGGGTAAAAGGACCCAAGCTATGAACCAAACTCGACAAAAAACCATGAACTGTAAACTATAAAATTATATCTGAATCCAAAGTATTATATATTAACCGAACCCGAACTGGGTACGAGAGAATTAGGATTAATCCAAAATCCCCCACAAAATGTATCTAAAGATCTGAATAAGTATTCAAAATCTAAAAAAAATATTTTAAATAATCAATTTCATGTTTATTTTATTTTGATATCCACAAATATTTGAAGACCGTAAATATTATTATTAACTGAACTCAAAGTATCATTAAATGAACCTAAAATGAGATGAGAGATCCAACACGGATTTTAGACGGAGTTATAAAATATACACAAACCCAAATTATTATTAACCCAACCTCATATACTAAATCGGGATGAGGCATATATATATAGGAGGCTCAATCCGAAAAGGCAAAAACCTAAAAATATGATCCTAACCCGAACGAATATAGACAACTTGTTACTTTTTATTCTTTAACTCGTTCATGTTTATTCTCAGCAGCCAATGTTCTATAAAATTGGTAGTCTATGCAAAAACTATCTAGGGGCTGTTCGTGGGAATGAGATTTTCCAATTCAAGGGGAAACCTTTTTTTCTGTTTTGGCGGTAAAGCAAAGTATTTTTTTAAGGGAAAACGTGATTTTTTTTTTTTGGCGGAAAATGCTATTTTTCATTTTTGGAAAGAAAATGTATTTTCGTTTTTGGCGGGTTTAAAAATATAGAAAATATAAAATTACAAAAAATTATGAAATTATAACTAAATTTTAATATGTTTTATTAAAAAGTGTGAAAATTTTAAAACATGTATTATTTTGAAACAGAGAGAGTATATAATAACCATTGTACATCTGAGAAATTCATGCCTAGTAAACATGCTTATAGTTTTGTTTTCTGTTTTTGATTTGTGATTTAACAAACACTATGTCTATAAATGTCTTTAGGTAGGATGGTAGGAACTTACATTGTACTTCCTCCGTTCCATTAAAGTAGATTTTTTAGAAAAAAGTTTGTTTCACAAAGATGTATTTTTTATGTTTTCTATGAAAAAATTATAAACTTCCAAAAAATTAATTGACTTTATTGAATTATTATTAGTTAAAAGTTATTCAAAATTAAAAATTACACAAAATGATATATTTATTATGGTAGTTTAATGTGTTTTCTTAATATGTGTGAAAATACTAAAAAAAATTATTTTTAGAGGGAGTATGTAATATCATAATATACCACCATAAAAAAAAAAAAGACTACGAACAAAAATTCGCTAAAACTAAAATTTGAAAGCGATGTTTACATTACACTAAACGTGTTTTGATTTCTTGTCTTGCAACGACCACCAGCTTTTTGACATAAAAACGAGAAAAATAGTTCCACCATCTTTGGCTGGTGGAAACTTAGTGGAACCTTCGCCTTATTTTCTTTCTCCGCATATGTCTTTGGATTTTTGTTGACTGCTCAGTCTTAAGTGGAGAGCAAGAGGAGTACTCAACACTTTAGACTTGTCTATGTGAAACCGCTTAAGTACTTTTCAATGTACTTCTCCTGAGACAAGTGAATCAGCTTCTCACCTCTGTCTCGAACAATTCTCATACCGAGAATCTGTTTCGCTGGACCCATATCTTTCATGGCAAAGGACTCACTGAGCTGCTCTTTCAGCTCCTTAATTCTGTCCATGTTCCTGCCCACAATAAACATATCATCGACATACAACAACAAGATGATAAAATCATCCTCACCAAACACCTTCACAAATACACAATGGCCAGAATCAGTCTCAGCATAACCATGCTCCCCCATAACAGACTTGAACTTCATGTACCACTGCCTTGGTGCTTGCTTCAATCCATAAAGGCTTTTCTTCAAGCGGAAAACCAAATTTTCTTTGCCTTTTTTTACATAGTCTTCCGGTTGTTACATATAGATCTCTTCCTCCAAATCACCATGAAGGAAAGCAGTCTTCACATCCATTTGCTCAACCTCTAGATCAAGGCTCGCTGCCAATCCAAGTACAACCCGAATGGATGACATCTTCACAACAGGAGAAAAGATTTCATCATAATCAATTCCCTTCTTGTATCGAGGTGGCAAATTGATATCCTTATGCTTAATTATGTACACCCACTTATTAAGCAGGACATTCTTGCCCTTAAGCAATTCCACCAACTCAAATGTCTGATTCTCTTAAAAATAATTCATATCTTCATCCATGGCGCCAAAACACGTAACCAATTGTGTTCATCCTCCAAAGCTTCATCATAGATTTTAGATCTCTCCCATCAGTAAGTAAAACATACTCTCTAGGATCATACCTTGTCGACGGTTTAAGACCTCTTTTGGATCTTCTAACAATAGTAGGTTGGTTCTCAGCAGCTGGTGTCTCACCATGATCGTCACCATGATCACCACTACCATCTTCATGTGCGGGAGCATCTGCACT
>NC_027755.1:16356325-16356545 GCF_000695525.1 Brassica oleracea var. oleracea
AAACCTCAACCTCAACCTCACCGTGGACCGATGTAGAAGGAGTAGCCTCTAAATCAATCAAACTCTCATAAACCTGAGCTGGAATTTTGGACTTGTCAATGTCCTTAATCGTTTGATCTTCCATGAACACAACATCTCTGCTCCTTACGAGCTTCCCTTCAACGGGATCATGAAATCTGTACCCGAACTCATCCTGACCATAACCGATGAACACACACTG
>NC_027755.1:16356795-16357881 GCF_000695525.1 Brassica oleracea var. oleracea
ACATGAACCACCGTGTTCAAAGCTTCTCCCCAGAAAGTCATCGATAAGCCTGACTGTGAGATCAAACATGTCATTCTCTCGACAATCGTCCTGTTCATCCTTTCAGCCAACCCATTCAACTGTGGAGTCTTAGGTGGCGTGAACTGATGCCTTATCCCATGCTCTTTGCAATAAGCATCAAATGGTCCAGAATACTCTCCACCATTATCACTGCGGATACACTTCAGCTTCTTCCCTGTTTGTCTCTCAACCAACACCACAAAATACTTGAAATATCCTAACACCTGATCCTTCGTCCTCATAAGAAATACCCACAACTTCCTTGAATGATCATCAATGAAAGTCATAAAATATGATGCGCCGCCAAGAGATCTTGTCCTCATTAGACCACACACATCTGAATGTACCAAATCCAGTACCTCGGGTTTCCTAGAAGGCGCAGAAGACTTGAAAGATACCCTGTGTTGTTTTCCCGCAAAGCAATGCGAACACTTCTGCAGGTGCAAACCAGAGATTCTTGGAATCACCTCATTCTTAGACAACACAAACATTCCCTTCTCACTCATGTGACCAAGTCTCTTATGCCATAACTCCATGACACCATCATTCTCCACCGCATTAACAACGTCTTTGGAGACCTTAGCATGCATCCAATAGAAGGATGAAGACTTCTCACCTCGAGCCACAATCAAAAAACCGCGAGAGAGCTTCCATTTACCACCACCGTGCAAACTGAAATAACCCTCATCATCAAGTCTTCCCGTCGATATCAGATTCATCCTAATATCAGGAACATGCTTAAAATCCTTAAGCACCAACCTAGTCCCAAAACTAGTCTCCAAGCATATATCGCCAATGCCAGTAACCTGAGCCATCGCATCATTTCCCATCTTCACGGAACCATAATTACCCGTAGTATAGGTAGAAAACAAATTCCGCGGTGATGTTGCATGAGTAGTAGCTCCACTATCAATCACCCAACTGGTGTCTTGGCATGCGACATTAATGGCATCACCCTCAAGAAGAATGAGAAACTGATCTTCGGTGACAGTCACCCGATCCACCTTTTCTTCTTGATCTTTTCTT
>NC_027755.1:16358189-16366062 GCF_000695525.1 Brassica oleracea var. oleracea
GAGAAGCCACAGACCGTGAATCTCATCATCAAACTTAATGCCCATATCAGACAGCTTGTTGAGTAATCCCTGAAACGCATTTAAGTGATCCGTCATCGGAGTTCCCTCCTGATACCTCAGCTCAATCAACTTCTTGATCATGTACATCTTGTTGTTTCTGGTCTTCCTAGCATACAACTGCTCCATCTTCTTCCACAAAGGACGAGCATCCGTCTCAGTCTCAATATGATGCAACACATTATCATATACCCACTGCCTTATCAACCCACACACTTTACGATGCAGCAGCTTCCACTCTTCATCCGTCTTCTTCTCAGGTTTCTTCTCCTCGAAGACTGGAACATGGAATTCATTAACAAAGATCAGATCCTCCATCTTGCCCTTCCATAGATAATAGTTAGCACCATTCAAGCTTATCATCCTGCTCGTATTTTTCATCATTCTCACAAGCAACAATAACCCGAAGTTATCAAACCCAAAGCTCTAAAACCAGAAGCTCTGATACCACTCTGTTGGGGAAAGCGGGCACGAGGCGCAGCGGAATGTAACGGTCGTGTTCCCCTGACGTTGTGTGAACCTGTGGGGAAAATACTTCGACGATAGCAGGATATAATATAAGCAATAACTAAATGAGACAAGCACTTTTTACGTGGAAAACCTTCTCGATGTGAGAAGAAAAAATCAAGGGACCGTAGTCCACTCAACAATCCACTATATAAATGTATGTGAGTACAACCACGTCCTCCCTGTTCAACAACCTGAACAGAACAGAGACTCAAGCTACAAAGAGCTACCTCCAACACAAGAACAACAACAACAAGAGAGCAACACAAAGCTTCAAACCCAGCAGCACCCAAACGACCTCAGCTCACAGGGATTCCGGCAACCAGAGACTAATCCCACCGTACAAATATAATATAACCTAGTCAACAACACCTCTGCCAAATTTCAGCTTAATCAAAGAAGATCTCACCGTCGGATTTACCAAACACTCAAGACAGCACTGCTGAAGAACTGTGACGACCAGCTTCACTAAAACCCAGACAACATAAGTTCCAACCGTTGAAATCTAAATCCCTTCTGTGAACCTTTAACCTACTGACTGAAGAAGCTTCCCACAAAATATCAGCCCGATCAGGATCCGTTTGACCCTCCAAATCTGCCTTGACAAACTCAGACGAAATTCTGCATTCTTCCCTCTTTTCTCTCTTTTGTCTTTTTGATTCTGGTAAGTCTCACCATAAAAATTAGGTCAAAAGACTATATATATGTGTCTCACTAACCCTAAGAACCTCCAAGGCCCAATACTAATCTTATGGACTAATACTAATGACCCAACTTTCAAGTTTGGTTATCACCAACTAAACCCAATGGGTTTCTTCCATCTAGAAGGAACCCAACAGAAAAATTGTTGGAGAAACAAATTAATTCTTGCACACCACACAATTTCCACTTGCGACTGTATTTGGTGCCTTGGTGTGGACGGTTCTTTGTTTTTATGTTTCTTTTTTTGGTTTTTAGTGAGGGCGGATTCACTAGGGTTTATTTTCCAATTTCCACAACTGATAGTGATAGAAGAAAACAAATGAAACATGAAACAATTTGATATGTGACAAAAGTCACCCGTCCCCAGCAAAAATAGAAATACGAAGAAATGAGAAAATAGCATTTACGGGAACTGAACTGACCTCGTGGTATTGGGAATAGAAGAGGGGCAAAACGTTATGACGTAGTTAGTCGTGTTCGGGCATGTGAAGGTGCTGTTACTATCGCTGTAAGGGTAACTATAGGCGAGTGGACAAGCTCGCTCGAAGTTCTGAGAGTACAGGGTCGCCTTTCAAGTTTGCCTTGAACCGAAGTAATTGGTTCAACAGTTTTCATGTGTACTCGATTCTTTGCAGGCGCTACTACAAGCGATTGGTATTATCCCGTCGTATATCATGAGTTTATTTGGACACGTCTTGTTCAAGCCAACCATACAACCTGAGCTGAAACATGTCGGGCTACTATGTGATGGGACAACCATCACGGGAAGGTTGTAACCGTACTCAAGACTGATGAAGTAGCTGTTGGTTCCGCTGTAATCAATTCTAAAGTAGATATAAGTCACCGTAGACCAACCATATGAACCGGGCCATTCGATTTTGTTGGATTCGCAGTCTCCGGTTGCGCACGAGAAGTTTCCTCTTGACTCGTTTGAGCAGAGGGTCCTACCGGAGATGATACCGTACCATGAAGATGGTGCCTGCAGGGCACGGGACTTAATGAGATAAGGATATATTCCTATAGCTAAGGGATTTAGTATAAGTTAACTTTCCTATTCCTAGTTAGGGTTAGTCGAGATATGTTGTATATAAACACACCCTTGGTGAATGAATGAGACACACAATTCCGCATACAATATTTTATGGTATCAGAGCCATAGATCAAACATTCTCTTCTACAAAAAATTTTTTCTACATACTATCTTCTATAAGCGATGTCGGTTGACTCCTCTTCTACGGCAATAACAACTCAAGGAGCTTCACTGAATTCTTCGCCTTATTATCTACACCCATCGGACAATCTCGGTGCCTTGATTACTTCTGTTCTTCTCACTCATGAAAACTATCAAGAATGGGCTACTGAGCTTCGTAATTCTTTACAAGCAAAACAGAAGATTTGATTCATAGATGGATTAATCACCAAACCTGCTGATGATCATCCTGATTTGAACCGATGGCTTGCGGCAAACTCAATGATCGTTGGTTGGATACGTTCTTCTATTGATACGAAAGTACGTTCGACTGTGACGCACGTACCGGATGCACACAAGTTATGGGAGACTTTAAAGTTTCGATTCTAAGTCAAGAACAGGACTCACATACATCAACTTCAGGATTCAATTACAAACTGCAAACAAGCTGTCCAATCAGTTCTTGAGTACTATGGCAGACTTACCAAACTTTGGGAGGAATTACAAAACCTCAAGACAATACGTACGTGCACATGTGCAGCAGCTGCCGATATTGAAAGAGATAGAGAAGATTCAAAAGTCCAAAAGTTTCTCTTTGGACTCGATGATGCTAGGTTCTCCTCCATTCGGTCGCGGATCACTGACGCAGATCCATTACCAGACCTCAACATTGTCTACTCCCGCGTCATCAGAGAAGAACAGAACATGGCTACCACAAGAGCAAAAGAACAACGATCTGATACTCTTGGCTTCTCGGTCAAAACAGAGACAACAAAGGAGCTTTCTACACCTTCAACGGACTCCTCTCCTGCTCGCTCCAGGGCTCCTTCGCGAACATGCACACACTGTGAACGCAAGGGCCATGAGATCTCTGAGTGCTTTCTAGTTCATGGCTTTCCCGAGTGGTACCAAGATCAACAACGACAGTACAACTCTTCTTCAGGCAATCGTGGAGGACAGGGTGGTCGTTTTAATGGAAGTAGGGGCCGTGGCAGAGGACGTGCTAATGCCGCACAATCAACTCCTCAATTCAACTCCGATCAAATTGCCTCCTTAATATCGCTTCTTCAGAGTCAGCAAAGCAACTTGTCGTCAGAACGGTTGTCTGGTAAAACAACTCTTACCGATGTTATTATTGATACAGGGGCATCACATCACATGACGGGTGATTTGTCCTTGTTGCGTGATGTATGTGACATACCTACTTCTTCGGTTGCTTTTCCGAATGGTCGGGTATCACACACAACTAAACAAGGCACATTGGTGCTTAGTAAAGACTATTCTTTACATGAAGTTCTTTATATTCCTGATTTTCATTGCACTCTTACCTCGGTCTCCAAGTTGCTTAAGCAAACCGGGTGCATAGCTATCTTTACTAATACGTTGTGTGTTTTACAGGATCGTTTTTCGAGGACTCTGATTGGAGCAGGTGAAGAACGTGAGGGGGTTTATTACTTTACGGGTGTCAAAGTTGCACAAGTTCATGGAGCTAAAAAGTCGTCTTCTACATCAGTTTTATGGCATCGTCGGCTTGGACATCCTTCCTACAAAGTTTTATCTACTCTACCGGTGTTTGATTCTCTTAAAGTTGATTTTTCGGATTCTAGTCAATGCCATATTTTTTTTAGAGCTAAACAAACACGAAAACTTTTTCCTGAAAGTATTAATAAAGCTTCTAGACCTTTTGCTTTAATTCACTGCGATATTTGGGGTCCATATCGTACACCTGCATCATGCGACGCAGTTTACTTTCTTACTATTGTGGACGACTTCTCTCGTGCGGTTTGGACTTACTTAATGCTTGAGAAATCAGAGGTTGCGAACCTTCTCCAAAACTTCTGTGCAATGAGTGTTCGCCAGTTTGGTCAATCCGTGCAAGTGATACGATCAGATAATGGAACTGAATTCATGGTTCTCACAAAATATTTTCAAAAGACTGGAATCATTCATCAGACATCCTGCGTCGATACTCCTCAACAGAATGGGAGGGTCGAACGCAAGCATCGCCATATCCTAAATGTGGCTAGAGCTTGTCTTTTCCAATCAAAACTTCCTATTACCTTTTGGGGTGAAAGCATACTAGCAGCGGCTCATATCATTAACCGCACACCGTCGTAAGTTTTGGATGGAAAAACACCGTATGAGATACTACACGGCTCTCCTCCTGTCTATGACTTACTTTGCGTGTTTGGCTGTTTGGCATATGCTCATCGTCGAGCTCGTGATAAGGACAAGTTTGGTGAAAGAAGTCGAAAGTGTTTGTTTGTGGGATATCCGTTTGGTAAAAAGGCATGGAAGCTATACGACTTGGAAACTAATGAATTCTTTGTTAGTCGTGACGTTACTTTCTTGGAGGATCAATTTCCGGGAATGCCAGATACAGAGTACGTGTCACCGCCGATATTACAAAACAACTTGATGGATGACTGGCTTCTCCTCGTACTACTACACCAGCTTCAGTGCCTACGATTCCAACCTCGCCGGAACCATCACACTCGCCTGGTCTCTTGGAAGTTCTTGGTAGAGGGCATCGAACTAAGAAATCATCTGTACTACTAAAGAAATTTGTGTCACATTCTGCTTCTATGATACCCTCCTCACGATACTCCATCTTCACCTGCTCAGAGTTCTTCGACTGCGGCTCCAGGTAAAACTCCTTACCCGATCGCTGACTACTTATGCTCCTCTGTTTTTTCGAAGAAACATCAAGCTTTTCTTGCAACGATAACATCGGATTATGTTCCTACTTTTTACAAAGAAGCAGTTCTCGATAAACGCTTTAATGGAGCAATGAAAATGAGATTACTGCTTTGGAGGAAAACCACACGTGGGATGTAACCACTTTATCTCCAGGGAAAAAGGCGATTGGTTGTCAATGGCTGTACTCCAACAAATATCGAGCTGATGGAGAGATTGAGCCCCTAAGGCAAGACTTGTGGCTCTTGGAAACCGTCAGAAATCAGGCTCCGACTACAAGGATTCGTTTGCTGTTTTCTTCTAAGACTTACAGCAGTGAAGCGATGGGAGGTTCATCAGATGGATGTTCACAATGCATTTTTACATGGTGATCTTGAGGAGGAGATTTATATGCAATTACCTCCAGGATTTAAAGCTGATGATCCCTCGAAAGTATGTCGTCTCCGTAAGTCACTTTATGGCCTGAAACAGTCTCCTCGGTGCTGGTTCTCCAAGCTTAGTAAAACTCTCTTGGCGTTTGGTTTTAAACAAAGCTATGAAGATTACTCTTTGTTCTCACTCATTGAAGGAAACATCTGCTTACATATTCTCGTTTATGTGGATGATTTTATCATCGCGGGTAATGATATATCAACGATACATCGCTTTAAAAAATATCTCCACAAGTGCTTTAAGATGAAGGTCTTGGGTAAACTTAAATACTTTCTTGGCTTGGAAGTGGCTCGTGGACCTGAAGGGATGTTTGTTTCTCAAAGGAAGTACACATTGGACATCATTGCAGAGTGTGGACTTTTCGGAGCCAAGCCATCTCCGGTCCCGACGGAGCTGAATCAAAAACTTGCCCTTGCCAAAGGACCACTACTCACTGATCCCGGCAAGTACAGAAGACTAGTCGGACGGTTGATCTACTTGACATTCACCAGGCCTGAGCTGAACTACATTGTTCATCTTCTCTCTCAATTCATGCAGAAACCACTTGAAGAACATTGGGTAGCAGCCTTGCATGTGGTCCGGTATTTAAAAGGCTGTCCAGATCAGGGGATCATGCTCTCATCTACGGCTGACTTAACCCTTACGGCATACTGCAATTCTGATTGGTCTGCTTGCCTGTTGACCAGACGATCCCTGTCGGCATATATCGTTCAGCTCGGTGATTCATTGGTATCATGGAAGACTAAAAAGCAGAAAACTGTCTCCCGTTCTTCCGCGGAGGCGGAGTTCCGATCAATGGCGGATGCTACATGTGAGCTATAATGGCTTAAGCAACTTCTTCAACATTTTGGCTTCTCACATTAACAACCTATGCGCCTGTTTTGTGACAGTCAATCTGCTTTACACATTGCCAAGAATCTGGTGTTTCATGAACACACCAAATATGTGGAGAATGATTGCCACACGGTGCGTGATACGGTTCAATCCAAGCTAATTACAACTGAGCATATTTCTACAAAGCATCAACCTGCGGACTTACTCACCAAGGCTTTACCAGCTCCACAATTCGAATTTCTATTGTCCAAGTTGGGCATACAACAAATGTTCTTGCCAACTTGAGGGGGAGTAATGAGATAAGGATATATTCCTATAAGGGATTTAGTATAAGTTAACTTTCCTATTCCTAGTTAGGGTTAGTCGAGATATGTTGTATATAAACACACCCTTGGTGAATGAATGAGACACACAATTTCGCATACAATATTTTAGGACTCCCCTCTTCTGAGAGTGAATCCAGTGTTGGAGATCTGTGATTCCCATGAGAAGACAATAGACCAAACTGTCTGATCGCATTTGTTCTCTATGGTAAGGATACTCCCCGACAACACTCCTTTAAACAAGTTTAGATTAGTGAAGTAACAACTAGTTACTAATACTGAAAAGAAAACAATCAGAAAAATTCATACCAGATACGAACAAGTGTAAAGCAAGGAGAAAAATCGCGTGCAACCTCCTCGCCATTTTCTTTCGAGAAAAATAAAAGTTCCCACTAGGGTTTGAATAGAATACGAATATGAATACGAACAAATGAACATATAAGGTTAAAAACTAATAACGACCCTTCATCAATCGGTTAAGTATTTTCCGTAAACTTTCAAGGAAAGCAGCAATGAGAAATATTTGGATGGTATCTGTTTACACACAATGTTTAAAAGTCCAATCGACCATATGCGATATAACTTCTATAAACAAACTAATATTTGTATTCTTAAAATAAATATATTTCTATAGATAATTTCATATTATTTACATTACTTACGTAACAATTGTTTGTGGTCGAAAACGGTTGAAACGAAGTCAATGTCAAAATCCTCGAAGAAGAAAACGTAGAAACCTTCTTCGACAAATACTTCTTCAAAATAGATTATTCTTTACGAAAAACTTTGCGGAAGAAACACGAGTCATCGGACAAGAGCTCAAAGAGGGTCGCTACGCAACAACTGAACACATGTTCCGCTCGAGCCAAAGCTCGGTCGCTACGTAGCGACCGAGAAATCGCTCGGTCGCTACGTAGCGACCGGGCTCGAGCCAAAGCTCAGTCGCTACGTAGCGACCGAGCTCCGACCGAGCTCGAGCCGGAGCTCGGCCGCTACGTAGCGACCGAGCTCAAACTAAAGTTCGGTCGCTACGTAGTGACCGAGCTCTTCCAAAACATCGATACGACATTAGTCCATGCGTTCTCGTCTACCCTTCGATGCTATCTCCCGAAGACCGTAGTGAACCCATTTC
>NC_027755.1:16366244-16367368 GCF_000695525.1 Brassica oleracea var. oleracea
CTAAGAAAGATAAATGTCAAGTTTCCGCGGATAAATACAAAATTTTGAAGATAATTACGAAGATCGGAAAAAATGGAATATCTTCATTTTTATGCTATGGCGGCTTAAGGGCAGAAGGGGAAAAGCGTAAACCGACCTTGGAGCCAGTATATAAGGAGTCCTAGGCGAGAGGCATATGGGGGGAACTTTCTCACTGAAAACTTAGCACTTAGAGCAATTAGGCATACTTCCGTTTTTGTTATTCGAGCTGCGACTCAACTAGGTTATTGCTGTCTTAGGGTTTTAGAACTCGGAATCTCGCCGACAGTTCTCGTAGCCCAGGCTCTTACCTTGTTGTAACACTCAAACGCGAATACGGAATAAGATCTACTTTGCTCTCTTTTCGATTTCTTATATTTTATCGTTGTTATTCTTATGTTCTGATTGCTTGGCGTGTGGTATTAGCAGATATCCGGGACCTCTGGGAAATTAGGGTTTCCCTAGTTTCCTAATTTAAACGTAAATCGACAGTGCGAATTTTGGTTCCCACAGCGAGGAGAGTTCTGGGCACGAGTAACACGCCTTTTCTTTGTGGCTGCTCCTTGGACTGAGCTTTTTACCACACGATTCTTTGGTGATGGTTTCTCTACAACTTTACGCTTTCCAGTCACTTTAGGAACAGCCGAACGTGCGCAAACGTCATCTCGTTCAAGGGGGGGAGCAACGGTCGATCGGGCCAAACCTCGAAACGATCTCCTTGTTATCGAACTGACGATCCGAGACATCGACGTCGCTAGGAAGTTCGGCCGATATCATCTTCAAAGATACTCTCGAGAAAATGGCGATCGATCAATTCGAAATCGTGAAATACCCTAGCCCACTACTGGGACTTTCAGGAGAAACGACCAGGGCCTACGGGTCGACTAATCTCGCAGTCAAAGCCGGAACCGTGAAAAGAATCACAGAGTTTCTAGTCGTTGACTATCCTGCATCTTACAACGTTATCATGGGAACGCCATGGTTGAACGCCATGCGTGCCATCCCATCAACGTACCATCTTTGCCTCAAGTTTCCAACCCCTAACGGAATCGAGGTAATATGGGGAAAACCAAGAGTATCACAGGTGTGTTACGCCGCAGAACAAA
>NC_027755.1:16367459-16368556 GCF_000695525.1 Brassica oleracea var. oleracea
AACTTGCGAACCTGTGGTCACAGTCTGTCTCGACGAAGCATCTCCGGAACGATGCGTCGAAATCGGATCCAATCTCCGGGAGCCTTTGAGGACAGAGCTCGTAACCTGTCTAAAAAAGAACCTCAATACTTTCGCATGGGCCGCGGAAGATATGCCAGGGAGTGACATTAACATAACGTGTCACAAATTAAATATCGATCCGACTTTCAAACCCGTCCAACAAAAAAGGCAGAAGCTAGGACCTGAACGAGCTTCCGCGGTCAACGACGAGGTCAAAAAATTGCTTAAAGTTGGGTCAATAACGGAAGTGAGGTATCCAGACTGGCTCGCCAACCCCGTAGTAGACAAAAAGAAAAACAGAAAATGGCGAGTTTGCGTGGATTTTACCGACCTAAACAAGGCCTGCCCAAAAGATAGTTTCCCCCTGCCACACATCGATCGATTGGTAGAAGCAACGGCAGGAAACGAACTTCTGTCTTTCATGGACGCCTTCTCAGGTTAAAACCAAATTATGATGAACCCTGACGATAGCGAAATGACTGCGTTCATTATCGATCGCCGAACCTATTGCTACAGGGTAATGCCCTTCGGCCTCAAAAACGCTGGTGCAACTTACCAACGACTCGTGAACCGTATGTTCTCTCAACAACTCGGTAAAACGATGGAGGTTTACATCGACGACATGCTCGTCAAATCCCTCAAAGCAAAGGATCACGTATCACATCTCTAGGAATGTTTCGCGCAGTTAAATTCCCATAACATGAAGCTCAACCCGACAAAGTGCAGATTCGCCGTGGCATTAGGGGAATTCCTCGGCTACCTAGTCACATTCCGTGGCATCGAGGCTATTCCAAAACAGATCAACGCACTAATCGAGATGGCTTCGCTGAAGAATAAGCGGGAAGTCCAAAGGCTGACCGGTAGAGTCGCGGAACTTAACCGGTTTATTTCACGATGAACAGACAAGTGCAGTTTATTTCGCGATCAACAGACAAGTGTCTGCCTTTCTATGATGTCTTACGGGGAAATAAAAAATTCGAATGGTCGGAAGAATGCGAAAACGCTTTCCAACAGCTGAAGCGGTATTTGGCTTCCCC
>NC_027755.1:16368667-16370116 GCF_000695525.1 Brassica oleracea var. oleracea
ACTATTTTCTATATAAGCAAAACCTTGCTGGATCTAGATACCCGCTAATGGAAAAATTAGCATGCGCGGTCGTAACATCGGCCCAAAATTTAAGACCATATTTCTAATCCCACACGATCGTCGTCCTCACAACTTTCCCCCTACGAACGATCCTGCATAGCCCGAGTCAATCGGGCCGATTAGCCAAATGGGCGGTAGAACTGAGCGAATACGATATCGAGTACCGACCGAGAACAAGCGCAAGGTTACAAGTGCTTGCGGACTTCTTGGTCGAATTACCGATAGAGACCATAACCAACGAGGAACGAAATTCCACTTGGCTCCTTCACGTCGACGGATCCTCGTCCAAGCAGGGATCAGGCGTCAGAATTCGCCTCACATCTCCAACGAGCGAGATCTTAGAGTAATCATTTAGGTTGGAATTCCACGCCTCAAACAACGAAGCCGAATATGAAGCACTCGTCGCAGGACTGCGTTTGGCTCACGGCTTGAAGATACGAAACATCCACGCTTACTGCGATTCCCAGTTAGTAGCGAGTCAGTACAGCGGAGAGTAAGAAGCCTGAGACGAACGGATGGATGCGTACCTCAAACTGGTCCGAAAACTAGCTCAAAAGTTTGACTGTTTTGCCCTTACGCGAATTCCCCGTTCCGAAAACATCCAGGCAGATGCTCTCGCGGCCTTAGCATCAAGTTCTGATCCAGGACTTAAAAGGGTAATTCCGGTCGACTTCATCGAACACCCGAGCATCAGACCACCAATCGTCGTCAACCTCATAGAAGGTCAAGATGACGAAGAAGAAGAAGTTACAATACAACCGGAATCAGAGCAATTAGATTACGGCTGCGATACCCCATGGCTGCAGAAAATTCGAGACTACATTATCGACGGACGCCTGTCCACCGAGAAATGGGCAGCCCGCAAAGTCCGAACACAGGCCGAGCGCTACGTAACAGTAGACGGTGAAATTTACAAATGGAGATTCTCCGGACCACTCATGACGTGCCTGGAAGGGGAAGAAGAGAAAAAAGTGATGGAAGAAGTACATTATGGGTCCTGCGGCAATCATTCCGGCGGAAGATCACAGTCACTGAAAATCAAACGCCATGGATACTACTGGCCAACGATGATCGGAGATTGCGAGAAGTTTGCACGAAAATGCGAAAAATGCCAGAGGCATGCTCCAACCATCCGACAACCAGCCAAAGTTCTCTCCTCCACACATCGCCCTATCCTTTTATGCGATGGGCCATGGACATCGTCGGTCCCCTTCATAATTCAAAGCAAAAGCGTTTCATTTTAGTCCTCACCGATTTCTTTTCAAAATGGGTAGAGGCAGATTCGTACGCAAGTATAAAAGATGTCCAAGTCGAAAGTTTCGTATCGAAAAACATCATCAGTAGGCATGGAGTTCCTTACGAAATCGTAACCGATAACGAATCTCAGTT
>NC_027755.1:16370216-16370805 GCF_000695525.1 Brassica oleracea var. oleracea
TTTATCTCCACCCGGTTCGAAGCGTTCTGCGAAAAATGGAAGATACGGCTTAACAAATCAACGCCCAAATATCCGCAGTGTAACGGACAAGCTGAAACAATTAATAAAACCATTCTCGACGGACTGAAGAAACGGTTAGAGACCAAAAATGGCAGGTGGGCCGACGAACTCGAGGGAGTCCTCTGGTCCCACCGTACCACCCCGAGGCGAGCAACAGGAGAAACCCCTTTCGTTCGGGTGTATGGAACGGAATGCATGATTCCCGCAGAAGTAGAATTCCCCGGTGTTCGAAGAAGATTACTTCCCGAACTAGAGGAGCTCAACAACGCAATGCTCCTCGACGATCTCGATCTCATTAACGAGCTTCGAGATCGAGCGCTCATCCGAATCCAAAATTACTAACACGTAGCCGCAAAGTACTTCAATTCCAACGTACGGAATCGCAGATTTAATCAGGGAGATCTAGTCCTTCGCAAAGTCTTCCAAAACACCGTTGAACGAAACGCGGGAAAAATCGGAGCAAAATGGGAAGGACCCTATAAAATCGAAAAAATCGTCCGACCGGGCTCTTACGAAATAGCCAACATGC
>NC_027755.1:16372260-16373098 GCF_000695525.1 Brassica oleracea var. oleracea
CAAGAGATCTAACCAAAGTCATCCTCAGAGCTCACACTCCCTCTTCACCCATCGCCTCATCTAAACCTAGAGCCGCGTCACCTCTGAGTACCGGATCCTTCCCCCTGGACCATCTAAACACGTCGGAAGGAAGCACGCGGATTTCAGGTCAGCAAGGATGAGATCGAAATCTGCATCCACGACTGCCAAATCTCCCTTGCAGCCGGACAGTCGGGCCTCTTCGGCCTCTAAGGTCGGATTCACTTTGGAACGATTGAACCACGGCCATCCCGCCCTCGATCGTCGTCAAGGCTAAATCCCTGTTCCGAATGCATTCGAGAGAGCCCAGAAAGGCAGAGCCGGAGCTCGAGCCGGAGCTTGGTTGCTACGTAGCCCAGAACGAAGAGCGTCCTTGACCTCTCGAATCCCGCGGCTCACTAATCCTTTATCGCCCTCGATCTGACGCTGAAGACGATGCACCTCCGAAGATTTGGCCTTCCTGGCTTTCTTCTCCTTAAGCAATGAACTCCTCGTCTTCCCGAGGTCGCTCTCGAGATCCCCTATCGCGACCTCAAGTTTAGACTCTTTCACGGAGTGAGAATCCTTGACAGCCGTCAGCATGGCCTCGGTTTCAGACCATCTACCCTGAAGTTCCAACAACTCCCTGGCAAAACGACTGATCTCAGAACTGCACTCGCTGATCATCCCGTCGATCATCGACATGAACTGCGAAACGAGAAGAAAGTTAGGGATTCTTTGTCTTTTAGAAAAATATATAACAATCAAGAAAGTGAGTGAGCGACAAACCTTTTCGCGAAGATTCCCCATCACCGCCCTTGGTAAACTTCCTCTTCCGGCC
>NC_027755.1:16374205-16383701 GCF_000695525.1 Brassica oleracea var. oleracea
GTCAAGTTTCCGCGGATAAATATGAAATTTTGAAGATAATTACGAAGATCGGAAAAAATAGAATATCTCCATTTTTACGCTATGACGGCTTAAGGGCAGAAGAGGAAAAGCGTAAACCGACCTAGGAGCCAGTTTATAAGGAGTCCTAGGCGAGAGGCATATGATGAGAACTTTCTCACAGAAAACTTAGCACTTAGAGCAATTAGGCATACTTCCGTTTTTATTATTCGAGCTGCGACTCAACTAGGTTATTGCCGTCTTAGGGTTTTAGAACTAGGAATCTCGCCGACAGCTCTCATAGCCCAGGCTCTTACCTTGTTGTAACGCTCAAACGCGAATACGGAATAAAATCTACTTTGCTCTCTTTTCGATTTCTTATACTTTATCGTTGTTATTCTTGTGTTCTGATTGCTTGGCGTGTGGTATTAGCAGATATCTGGGACCTCTGGGAAATTAGGGTTTTCCTAGTTTTATTATTTAAACGGAAATCGACAGTGCGAATTTCGGTTCCCACAGCAATTCATACGAAAACTATTCGTGTGTGGTCGGATGGTATAGTGGGTTTGAAAAGATGTTAAATGTTCGGGGTTTGAAACGTAGAACATCACACGCCACCATACGAACATGGTATATAGGAGAAATATGAGGCCCAAACTTATGTGTGGTCAGACGGTGTGTGTCTTCTCCCACATAGAACCGTCCAGCTTACTTATCACCGATGGACAGGTCTTCAAAAGATTAGTCGGATCTTCGGATTTTGATATCCATGATTATAAAAAGAAAATATATATGTTATTAAACTAACATAGATAGAAAAATTAATGTTAACAATTTTGGTTATTGTAACAAAATATACATTAACTGGATTATTTTAACACAGATGTTACGTTTTATTTCAATTTTATATAACCTGTGAAAAATCAAAAACAAAAAGCAAGAAAAATCTGATCACCCACAGAAATAAATACGAAATCATACACCATTAGAAACAATTTATTTAAATGATTATGTCTTCTTATACTTTTACATTCCCCGTTCAATTTTATCATATGTTTCAAAACATTTATTTTATATTTTATTTAAATTATATATTTTCACTATTTAGTTTCCCATATGATATTTAGTTTTCATATTCCAATTTTAACTAAGTTTATTCTTTATCATTTAAATATTCATATATTAGTTAGTTTTTTTCTGTATAATTCTAGTTTACATTGTATCATTTAGCTACTTATATATTTTTTTACAAACTCTTACAAAACAATTGAAATTAGGTTTATTTCTAAAACCGCATTTGGCTCTCTCTTATTAAACCATACTTTTTAATATTTATTATCACTACAAGAAATATGTTCATTCTTACCTCACGTAAAATGCTATAATAAGGTCTTTATAGCATTTTCTGTTATGCTATGTCATCGGCAGCCATCATAGGTCTCTATGATATAATTTTTTAAACGTTACGAAATATGAAGATATGATAGCAATACTTTAATGTTGTTACTATAACCACTATCCCGTCAAGGTCTTCTTTCACCACCGTAGTGGTGATGACGAGCGCGTCGGTGGTGGTGGTGCTGCTGCTGGTGAAGACGGGATCGAGCTGGAGACCGCGTCGCGTCTTCTTCATTCTCTGCATCTCTGAGCTCTATATCTTCTCTCTGTTCCACCACTTCGCTTGGTCCCCGCCGCACCACCATGGCCAGTGGCCACCACTTCGCTTGGTCTCCGTCGCACGCATTGCCTCCTCCAACCCTAAGACAAACAAAACTAGTTCATAACAGAGAGAGAGAGGGAGAAAGAGAGAGAGAGAGAGAGAGAGAGAGAGAGAGAGAGAGGTCGAACCGTTGTGGTGGTGGTGTCGGACGGCGATGGTGGTGATGAGCGATGGTTGTGGTGGTGACGAGTGACGGTAGTGAGAAGGAGAAGTTTAGTTTGAGATCTATGGAATGAAAAGATTGTAAAGGTCGTGAGAAAGGGAAAATGAAAATTAAGTGAATAATATCCATTAGATTGAAATCTATCAACGGTGGAGATTAATATTTTAGTTATCCTCACCACTATGAATTGGTTTTTCCAATTGGTCAAGGTTTTTTTTTTTTTTTTAACACAAGTCAAGGCTTTTTCCTCATTGTTTTTTTTCTTTGTTATACTCTATTTTTATAAATTAATTTTTGTATAAATTTAGTAATAATTTCAATGTAGTTTATATGTTTAATATACTTGTGAAATTTTAAGTGAAATGTAGAATTGAAAAAGATTTAGAGTTTACATTTTAAGTATAGAGTTTAGAATAAAGGTTTGTGTTTATAGTTTAAGATTTAGAGTTTATAAATTTTAATAATTAGTTTTATGGTTTATAATTTAGTTAAATATTTAGACTTTAGAATATAAAATTTATGTTTTGGAATTTAAAATTAATTAAAGTTAGTGTTATAAATTGTTGTCTAGTCCTTAGGGTTTGAAGTAGAGTATTTAGAGTTTAGGAATAGGGTTTGGAGTTTATACTATAAACAAACACAAGTAAATCATAAAATTTTAAACTATGATCAAAATGACTAGATTTGAATTTTCATAAGTTGTATAAAAGTAAGGATTAAACTTTATGAATAGCAAAAAAACAAAATTATGTGTTCCATCACTATCTCAAAGTTTAGTGTTTATGATATAAATTTTAAAATTCAGATCTTAATTTTTTTTAAGTTTGAAGTATATTTGGAGTTTGGAGAATAGGATTTAGGGTTAAGATTTGAGGCTATAGTGTGAAAAATTAGAGTTTAAAACTCTAAACCTATACCTACACCTTAAATCCTAAATTTAAACATCAAACTCTTTTTTGTCTGTAAAAAATGTTATAGATACAATAGTCATTTTCATAAAAGTTATGGCATTTTGCATTGTAGTTTTACAAATACAGCAACACAACAACAACAACTGTAGTTTGGTAATAAAATTAAATTGACCGAAGTTAACATATATATATTTGATATGATTACAAGTAAAGTGATCAAAACAGCTCCCTTTCTTCATCAGGAGTGTCCATCAGGTTCCAAAGATGAATCAGCTCCCTTTGCTTCTTATCATCATGTGCATCTTCCTTAATACTTATCGTTGTGTGTTACCTAAAAGTAGAGACCGTTTCAGAGTTTCATATGTAAACCTTGCCTTAAATATTCCATCAATAACGATGATGCATAGCTAAAAATCATATGAAGTTCAGACTACTTCACAACATATCTCGAAATTCTACTCACTGAAAGCATCAGTCTAAGTCTGAGATATCTTAGCGTAGCTGCATTCTCTGTATCATCAAGAATCAGGAAAGCTCTCTCTTGTCCCAGCCATAGATAGATTCACCACCACCAGTCCCATCATTCGCCGAATTATCCCCACGTTGAATCATAAACGCCTTGATTACACGATCTCCTGAAACAAATACACCAATACCATAAATCATAAGGAACCCAACTTTATACTATTACATCAACCCCCGAAACAAATGCAACAACAATACAAAAAAATAATAGTAAAGGCCGCAACTTTATACGGTTTAATCATCCCCTGAATCAGCTGCTCGAATCCCTACTCTGATGATTATTGAGAACAAATCTAAACAAGTTAACAAACATCCCGAAACATCATTCAACAGCAACAACAGCAAAAAAAAAAGGATCAAAGATATTAACAGAGACTGCTGCATCCTCTCATCTCGAGGAGTAGACTGAAAACCACAGTTGGTGAGATGATTCGCAAGCGTCTTGCACGAACAAACCACCGTTGCTCATATATCTTCACCGCGTCGTCCTCTTCCTCTGTCTTCTCCCTCTCCGCTACCGACGAAGAGAAGCTCCGCCGTGGGTTCGCCTCTATCAAAACGCCGTCAGATTCAAAGCAAAGAGAGTGAGAGAGAGATGGAGATAGAGAGAGCAAATCTGACCTCGCGGATGGTGGAGAGTTGTCGGGTTTCTTCCTCGATCCGACCCAACTGAGCCGTTCACAACTTCCGGACATCCTCCTCTTGTCAATTTCGTTGTTCTGTGGCGGAGGAGAAGAAGAAAAAGAGAGTATCGTAACTCTTTTTTCTTAATACGGTTTATGTTTACACTGAGTGGGAGATTTTTTTTTCCAAGTGTACAGGACAATAACTTTTTCTAATTTAAATATCTAAAATTTTACCGATAGGGAAAAAAATTATCTATTTGGTGCTTGCCTAATTTTCATCCAAAAACTCAAGAAATTAGCTTCCCCTTACTGATATCATAGCATTTACTCTGATATCATAGCATTTACTCTATTGTAGCGTTATCTAATTCTGTTATATAATACAGAAAATTTTAAATTATCAACGATAGCAGTTCAGTAAAACGTGCTATAACAATATGCTATCAATGTAAACTTTTTTTTTAGTGATTTCTCATATTTTTATTTTATTTGTATACTTAAAATAATCATTTCTATAATTTATAGCATTTATTTTTTACTGCAAAATAATTTTCTGTTATTGTTTACTTACTTATATATCTATGTTAAACCTTGACAAACTATTCTCATAAATATAACTGAATTAGAGTTTGCTATGTAACTTTGATGAACGGATTTTCATAAATTTATTTGAATTGATTTATATATTTTTGAACTAATATTAAGAAATATAATTTAAATTATTTTAAATATTTAAGATCATTAGGAAAAATACATGTGTTGCGGTTATGTTATTTACTAATTTTGAAAACCCTTTTTGTATACAGCATGAAGGCAGTCCCTTCGACATATCACCAATGCCTGAAATTTCTAACTCCGAAAGGAGTCGAAACTATCAGAGGAAGTCAGAAGAGCTCCAGGACATGCTACCTCGCGAGCTTTAAGGACATCGAGCAACACCCTTAATCAAGCAGCCAAAATTAACGACAGACGTACCTACGTATACGAACAATCGAACAACATACCCTATCCCTGGGAAAATAATCGAACTACGTTATGACTTGATCCCTCGACAAGGGTACGTAGGCAACTCACGACACGAGTCTAGTCACCTTCCACTTATGGAACTCAAAGTGGGCATATCGCAACACCCGAGGAACAACGACACGACAATATCAAAAACTGCCTTCTTTTCACAAATATGTAACGAAACAGAATCCAACATCTTAATAAATACAGTTCTTAGACATTCGAACACATCAGAACTCTCATGTCAGAAAATCGCATAATTGCGACAGTTGACCAAAAAACCAGGACCTTGATCAAGTCCTCGGTCGCGGTCAACTCCGCAAACAAGCGCGACAAAATTAGCTAACAAAATCTTTTGTTACATCGAAACTGTCGATAAAAGTATCTACAACAAATCGACACATGACCCCAAAAGATCGGCCTCGCATAAAACATATAAATGACAACAAATAAATCGGGACCCACGATCCCTTCTTTATTAAATAAAAAAAATGATAAAGCAACAAAAAGCAGAGGGAAAAACAAAGAAAATCCCTAAAGCTACTCTTCGATGCTGAATTCACCATCCTCAAAGCGATCACCCGAGCACTTCACGTCGTCCACCGCGGAAGGGACCTTAGCAAAGAAATCCTCTGGCAGATCCTCCGAAATCTGAGGCAGGTCGAGCTTCCCAACGGAGAAATCCGAAGTCGCCTTCACATCGACCTCGGACCCAAGCTCGACCTCCTTCGCTCGAAGCCGCAACAACTCAGCTGAAGCCAGGAGATTGTTGTTCATGATCTCCTTCAAAAGATCTATATTTGCCACGACTTCTCGAAGACGAGCCTCACAATCAGTTGCAGCCTTCTTTTTTCCCATTTCTCCTTCAGAGAGACCAGCACATCTAGATAGCTATCCACCATAGTCTTTTTGGCGTCATAAATCGCGCGGCAAAGGTCGTCAGAGAACTTATTGGCAGAAGATTCAACCTTCGCTTCAAAGAAGGAAACTTGCTTGAGGGCTGACTTCCTTTCATTGCTCACAACTCGCAGACGAGCTTCGAGCGAAGCAGCCTGATTCCCCAGCCGTAATAGGACAATCCTTGGAATGCGAGAACTGCCAATGAATTGGCTTAGCAACAGCCGCTTCACCCTGGACACCAAGACGATGGTCTGAACCATTCGTTTTAGCCTTCTTTGGAGGACGATCACGCCCCTCCGAACCCGTTGGGCTACTCGACTTAACACGAGCAACAGATTTGTCACCCTCGGGATCTTTGGCCCCTTGGGTTGAAGGCCGCGGAAGTCGGGTCTCCTCACGAAGAACTTCTGTGAGCGCATCACTCAGATCTCCGGATCGAATACGTTCCGCATTGGCACTACCATTTCGAGTTCGTACCCTATCGGAATCACTAGAGTTAGATCTTCTCGAAGTCATGTTCCTTTATCAAGCAAAAACGGAACTTAATGAAATACTATGACGAATCCTAGAGCAAAAAGAATCTTGAAAGCTAAGGAAACATGGATATTCCAAAATATTATGCTTATCCATTAAAAGATATCCAAGATATCAAGATCGAAGATCGTCAAAAACAAAAAAATATTAAAAAAAAAAAAAAAAAACTAACAAGAAACAGAATCATCAGGGATAAACGACCCCCCGACTTGATCCACCGAATCATCTGAGACTTGAGGAAGATCAAGCTCGGAGATCGACCAATCCGGCACGGCGGTGGAGGCGACAAGATCCTCGCAGTCTCCTTCCATTCCTTTTAATCAAGAAAGCTCCGCATCCACAGTCAGGCCCCCATCCTTGAGCTCGGTCAGGAGATCGATGTTGGCGGTCACCTCTTGTAGCCGGATCTCAGTAGACATTTCCTTCTTCTTGCTCGCCCACCTATCCTTCAAAGATTCGAGAACTTCCCGAAACTTAGCCGCGATATCGCGATGAGCAATACGAGAAGCGCGGCGAATGTCCCGATCTCTCTCGACCTCGAGCGCCGCAATTCTTGCCCTTTGAGCAACCATCTGGGACGTGAGAGCCTCGTTCTACAGATGAACTCTCCTCCATTCTTCAGTCAAAGCTTCTATCTTTTCGGCATCCTTCTTCCCTTCTCGCTTGGTGGCTTTGAGCTCCTTCGAAAGCCTCTTGATCTCAAAACCAATGCTCTCGTTCCGAGAAGCCACGAGATGATCTTCCATCGTCACGACATATTCATTAAAAGCTTCCATCACCTAAGAAGAATTTGAAATAAGCAAAAACAACAAAACAGCTTTTCAAACAGAATGAAGGCGAGAAACGAACCTTAGAGCTTGCCACAACAACCTTGGCATAGGCTTCCCTCTTGACTGAGGAAGCGAGAGATGAGAGACGTCAACCCACAGACCTCATGCGACCAGCGAGGGAAATTAGGTCGCTTTGGGCCGCAAACAAAGAACCATCTCCCTCAGAAACAAACCGAGGATGAGACGGACCAGGCAAGGCACCCTCCGATGACCGACGTCGCTTGCGAGTCTCCGCCACGGTCTCATCTTCTGAGCCTGAACTCAACGAGACAGGAGGTCGATTCTCTCCTGAAACATCTTCGTCGTCGGAATCATGAATCGAGATCAAGGGAGATTTTCCAGAAGCTCGGCCCCTCGATGCAGACCCAGAAGTTCGGAACGACGACCTCCTCACAAGCTGTCTAGTTAGCCGATCTGAAGACTGGGTCTGAACAGAAGGAGTCGCTACGACCTCCTGGGAATGTTCGGCCTCGTCTTCAGACTCCTCAACCAAAGGAGCTCTGTCGGTCCTCACCAGCAAGGCGAAGACAGTCTGAATCCGAGTTTGAGCGAAAGTAGACTAGTTCGAACGACCTCTCCTAAGGACCCTCATCAGACCACGGATCTCATCTGATATTGAAGAGCTTCCAGAAGGAACTGAATCAAACGAAAATAAACGAAAAGTTTAAGTCTTCAACTCCAAAAAAAAAAAAAAATCATCAACACATGGGCAAAAGAAAACTAACCGATATTCTCGGCCCAACGCCGGGGAAGCTAGGAGAAGTCGAAGTCACCCATAGATGCTTGATCCATCTTGAAAACAAAAAATTTCTCGTGCCACTTCTCGTCGCGATAAAGGATGTCCTCGATGACGTGGCGAACTGGGCGCAGAGACACGAGGAAAGTACCAGGGTTCTGCTTATTCCGCTTCACCAGAACGAGCTGACGAAACTCGCTAAGACCAAAAGCAAGACCCTCCTCCCTAGCCTTAACCATGAAGGCGACAAGATGCCTAAGAAAGTTCGGGAGAAGCTGGGTAAGCGATAACCCAAGCTCCGCCAGGACCTCGAGTATTGGCTCCGGGATCGGGAAAATAAGACCGCAAGAGTGAAAGAAGGAAAGATAGGCTCCGCAGTAGCCTTCTCTCACGGTTTCGGGAGTCTCATGAATGCGAACCGACCAAGTCAAGGACGACGAAACGATCAACCCCATACACCTAATAAAGGTTCTCGAGATCATCGGCTGTAGTAGTCGGATGAGGGAAATTGAAAGACGAACACATCTTGAGCTCAAAGAACATGAAGATTCAGAGCAAAGGAGAAATATACGAGAAAGAAGAAGCGGAGGTGAGGTAAAAAGAAGATCCTCTACGTATATATAAGCCAACTTAACGGCTCTATCATCGCTATCAAGAAAAAAAATTATGACCTAGCCTATGCCTTAGCGGCGGCTAAAGTAGCCGTTACCGACTAATATAATAATAAAAAAATGCGCCAACGAACGACTTTTTCAAAAACGATCATTAAAACCGAATCCGAGTGATATCGGTTACCAAACGACAAGACCCAAGTCAAAAGATAACCGTTCTTTTTCCTTTTCGATCAAATCAAAAGTGGCTGGGGGACAAATGTTGGACCCAATTTTGGTCATTACCATAATGGGCTGATCAAAAGCATGGGCCTTAAAGGGCCGGAGCGCAAAGCAAGAATACGAGCTCGAGATCGTGCAACAAGAAGCTGAGATCGTGGAGCTACCACATAGATCTTGAAGTCGACTTACTATAAAGGAAGAGGAGTGGAAACAGAGGAGGACGCGTTGAAAATTTTAGAGAGAGCTACACACTTACATCGATCTTGTTGTCTTCCCACTTTTAGATTCTTTCTTTGCTGATCTCGTTTGTATCACTCGATCTAGTTCAATTCATTGTATTCGATCTTATTCATCAATAAAGTTCATTTCACATACTGGAAACTATTTAACATCGTTGTGTTCTAAAGATATCGTTGCCTACATCATTTGTCTTCCCTAGATCAAACCCTGATCACTATCAAATACTTAGTGTAGATTTTAGGTTTGACAGACCCTACAAGTTCATAAAAGTCGTTCGACCAGGTTCCTACGAGATAGCCAACATGCAAGGCGTAAAATTTCCAAGAACGTGGAACGCAATGCACCTCAAAAAAATACAATCACTAAACAAACTACTTCGAAACTACCGAACTACGAGACGGCTTGATCTCCATAAGGAGACGTAGGCAGTTTGTCGAAAGACAAATTCAGCCGTCCCCCCTCTCTAAAAACGG
>NC_027755.1:16385347-16386494 GCF_000695525.1 Brassica oleracea var. oleracea
GACCAAGATTGGACAGGCTTCCATGAATCAAGACTTAATGGTGGTTGCCACCAAGCCCTGTTCACTTCTTTTTTACCTATATCCAAGAATTCTTTGTGAAGCGAGCATTGAAGATTGCCGCCTCCAAGTCCCATTCGAATTCTTTTATTGGAATCTTTATGAATCAAGCCTTAATGGTTTTAGCCTCCAAGTCCTGTTCAGATTCTTCCTAACTAAATCCTAAGTCCTAATTACGTAACAAATTTCATATTTTTTTTATTTTTTTTAACTAACTAACTAACTACTCTAGGGTCGAAATAGAGAGAGGAAATGTGATAAATGAATCTACACAAGGCTTTACCTTCCAGACTTGTCTGAAGAATATGATCCAATGTATACCAAGCCCCAGGACAAGCGATTATGTCAGGTTTAGTATTGGAGGTCAGCTTTGGTTTCTTCAAACAATCAAGGCAAGTGTGTATAGCAAGTTGATCTACTTTAGCATCTTTTGTACTATCTGCAATCAGTAAATCTAGAATGATGCTAAAGAGTGGTTAGACATTCAAGTATAAATAATTAATAAGATCATAGTCCCTTTCACATAGCTAAGCATAATTTATTAAATGTCTTAATACTTAGGCAAGTATATAACAATTAGGTTAAAAACTCGTCAGGGGTAATCTTGTAATTTGGTGAAACCTTGGGTTTAAAGTCGGCTGGAACTAAGTCGCGCATCTCGCATCTCGACATCGATCGATGGTACATGATGTACATCGATCGATCATAATCTTCAATCGTCGAGGCTTCTCTTCTGTATCGATCGAAGGCACTAGATGTATATCGAACGATTGCGTCTTCGTCGTATCGACCTCTAATGGTCAGCTCGGATGAAATCTCTTTTAATCTCCTAAATGCTCCATAATCATCAATTTACTCCAAGATACTCCTGAACCCGAAAACATACCTAATAGGATAGAATATATAATATATAGATTGTAAAACACTTATATACCATGGATGAAAATGGGTCAAATCCATGGTATATCAACTCCCCCAGACTTACCGTTTTGCTTGTACTCAAGCAAAACAAACAGACAGTCTCTCTTGAGGTTTGAAAATAGCAGGGACTTATAGATTTAAAACACATAAATCATCACCTCTACAATTT
>NC_027755.1:16387339-16394470 GCF_000695525.1 Brassica oleracea var. oleracea
GTCCATCTCTCATCCATCTTATGTATTGCATTTGAGATGTTCTATAGCCTTTCTTGGGTGTTTTCAATGCTGAACTGATGCCATCCTATCTTGTCGTAGGCGTATGCTGATAGCTCGTTCAGTTCCTCATGCATTGACTCCATTTTTTTTTGTATCAGATGTTTGGCGTCTGGCGTAGACGTGGTATCGATCGATGCGACCAAGTGTTTATCGGTCGATTCTGGTGCCTTACTGTCGATCGATTTGGAGCGTTCTCTGTCGATCGATGCTGAAATCTGGTGTTCAGATGCGAATTGCCTCTAAATGGCTTTGACTTCCTTCTGTAACCACTCTGCATGGCTATCCAGTCCACTAAGTCTGACGTCGAAGGGAAAGTAGATGTCATCACACCGCTTCTTAAATCGGTCCTCCATGGTGTCTATAGCTGTGTAAAGCTTTGATGTGATCTGATCAACTTTTGCTGCCGTGTAGGGAAGATGTTCTGTAGGTTTCTTGACGTGGAGCGATGCCCTACGGAACCTATCGATCGATGTTGAACATTCTTCCTGAAAATCATGTTGATCATTAAGCGTGCCAATGTCCCTCTGGACATGCATCATCTGTGTAGACAAGGGGTCCAAGTATCGCATGATAGGTGAGGTGAAACGGTCGTGCATATCCTCGTATGTTTGTAACCTATCTTCCATGGCTGCGAACTTGCTGTCGATCGATGTGATGGTGCAGATATCGATCGATGTGGCTGGTTGTTGGTCCTTCTTGCGCATGGTGTCCAAACTGTAGCAGATCAATTCTCGTGCTTAACCAGTGCACGTTGTTGTTGAGAGGGTTGTATACGTCGTTAATCTTCGTGTTGATGTATGCGATCTCCCATTTATCCTTGTTCTCTGCCAAACTTTCCGGTTCTGCAGGAATCTGGGATGTCTGTGGCTTGACGTCGATCGATGTTGCTTTGTTGGCGTCGAGCGATGGTGATGTCGTAGCTTTTTTCTCAAGAATGTGCTGCATACTCTCAATCTCTGTCCTCATCTCTTCCATACTTCTGAAAAATTCATTGTAACCCCTATCTACCGACAACAACACTTTCGTGTCGCTCGATTCCGCTCAACCACTGTCGACCCAGACACCAGTCCCGTCGACCCAGACACCAGTCCCGTCAACCCAGACACCAGTCCCGTCGACCGATTCTCGCTCACCCCTGTCGATCGACAACACAAACCTTCCGTCGACCGATACCTTTCACCCGAAATCGATCGACATTCCATCTCGGACAACGATCGATACTGAACCGCGAGACATGGTTGCGCCTTTGATACTTGTTCGGGACAACAATGGAGACCTGCATGACCAGGAGGGTCATCTGGGTAATGCAGCAGGTCAGAGAATAGATGCTCAGGGGGCTGATATCCCTGAGCCTGATGTTACTACTACAAGTAGTACCTTACCTGTAGATGAGGCTGGGCAACCCAAGACGTTGGCTGACTACAACCGTCCAGATCGCTACTACACCAACAGATCAGCCATCCTTCCTCCCACCATTGAGAGGGATTTTGAGTTGAAAGCGCAGTACTACACACTTGTGGGACAATTACCCTACCATGGACTATCCCACGAGCATCCTATGGACCATCTGGAGAGGTTCGAGGATCTGATTTCTGCTATTAGAGTCGAGGGAGTCTCTGAGGACTACATATTATGCAAGCTTTTCAGATATTCACTTGCTGGAGAGGCTCTGCATTGGCTCAAGCAGTTACAACCGGGATCTCATGAATCCTGGAGCGACATCAAGAATTCATTCTTATGCAATTTCTTTAATGAGGTGCGTGCTGAGGACTTGAGGATCAAGATTGCGAATAAAGCTTGACTAGAGTGCGTCGATCGATATCACACTTGAATAATCAATCGACGGTGCAAAAGGTGTATCGATCGATACGCCCATTGGAATATCAATCGACACTTTCTATAGATCAATATAACGAGAGTTGAGATCATAGATCTAGTTAATAGACAACAAGTCAATGCCCGCAAGAGCCGAAAGACTTGTTGATCAAATAGTTGAGCTTTACATTATCATCATGTAACTCATTACGCATCTATAGGATTATAATTCTAATTTTCCTGAATAAAAATCCTAAGTCTAGCTATTTCTTTTTTAAGCACCAAAACCCCAAAAACCTGCTATTGAACAAACACTTGTTCAATATAAAACTGCAATTCCCTAGCTCCCTGTGAATTCGATCCCTAAGTACTACAACTCGACCTTTTATTTGAGAGAGTATAAATCACTCCTTTAGGGTAATTTGAGTGGTATCAATACACCCCACAATAAAATGGAGTAGCTGAGAGGAAAAATAGACATCTCATGGAGGTTGCAATGAACATGATGTTCCATACAAGCATGCCCAAAAGCTATTGGGGAGATGTTGTCCTTACTGCATGCTACTTGATCAATAGGATACCTACAAGGATCCTTCAAGATCAATCTCCATATCAGGTACTGAACAAAACTAAACCATCCATAGAGCATATATGTGTGTTTGGGTGCTTGTGTTTTGTCTTGATTCCAGGAGAACAAAGAGATAAGCTGACGCATAAAAGAACCAGGGCAGTGTTTATTGGCCATTCTCCTCACCAAAAGGGCTACAAATTCTTTGTTCCATAGACTAGGAGAGTCTTGATATCAAGGGATGTGAAGTTTGTAAAATCCAGAGGCTATTATGATGGAAAGAGTTGGGATGAGCTCAAAGATCTATCTCAATCAGCTTCAGATAGAGCAAAAAACCTTAGGAGAGTAATGGAGAGCCTGGGAATCTGTATGCCTTCTCTACCAAGGGTGGAACATGTCCCTGAAAATGTACCATTTACTGCACCTGATAGTGTTGAGAACACTCATCCTGATCATGAGGAGGGGGGTTGTAGAAATGTTGAGCAGTCTACACAAGCTCAACCAGAAGAGAACTCAGTAGCTCATGATCAAGATGAGATGCCATCAGAATCAGATGTTGAGACTCAAGTAGAGGCGCCAAGTGAAGGAAATGAAGCAGAACCTGAGCAGATACAACTTTTGAGAAGGAGTACAAGGATCAGGAAACCCTCACAGTGGATCAACACAGAAGTTTACTTCAATGCTGCAGTTGTAGCTCACTCAATAAGTGCAGTATGCTCCCTTGCTCAATATCCAGAAGAGCATCAAATCTTCATCCGTGAATTGGATCAGGAATACATTCCAAGAACATATGAAAAAGCTATGCAACACAAGGAGTGGAGAGAATCTGTTGGAGATGAGATGGGAGCCATGATCAAGAATGATACATGGTTTGAGACTGAACTTCCAAAAGGAAAGAAGGCAGTGACAAGCTGGCTTCTCTACACTGTTGGGGTCAAAACCAGTCACGATGGAATCAATGCCTGAAAGTTCTCGGAGAACCAACTCTCGATCGATCCTTGAAAATTAGATATTCCCGGAAAACGGTTAAATCAAGTAAAAGACAGTTTACGCGGATGCGAACCGAGGAACGTTTAGAAGAGGATCAGTCTGGATGAGGTCTCAATCGTAAGCAAGGACCGACCACCTCGCCCTAGGGCGACGACCGTCTCAACACAGGTCACCTTGCCCATGGGAGAGGACGACCCACACCGAGATCACCTCGCCCATGGGCAAGGACGACCCGCACCGAGGTCACCTCGCCCATGGGCGAGGACGACCCGCACCAAAGTCACGTCGCCCATGGGCTAGGACGACCCGCACCGAGGTCACCTCGCCCATGGGCGAGGACGACCCGCACCAAAGTCACGTCGCCCATGGGCTAGGACGACCCGCACCGAGGTCACCTCGCCCATGGGAAAGTCCCAAAATGGCCCAAAAGGGGCCTGAACCGCGGCTAAACGGCCCACTTACGATTTTAGAACAGGATTGAGCCCAAGGCTGATATGACCGTCTATTTTTTATTCGCAGGAAAAGATAAATGTCAAGTTTCCGAAGATAATCATGAAGGATGACAAAAAATGGAAAAGCTCATCTCGCAACGAATCCGGCCCAGGAAAAGGTACAAACCAACCTAGAGAGAGTATATAAGGAGGGCTTAAGGCGAGGAGCAAGAGAGAGCTTTTCTCAGAGCAAACTTAATACTTAGAGCAATTTAGGCATTTTTCCGTTTTACTATCGAGCTGCGACTCGACTTGGTTAGAACTTAGGTGGCTAGACTAGCGAACGTACCGATAGCTCTCGTGGCCTAGGATCTTACATGTTGTTCACGCTCAAACGCGAATTCGGAAATAAGACCTATTTGTTCTCTTTTCGCTCTTTTACGATTTATTACTTTCGACTCTTTCATATTGATTGTGTTGTGCGTGGCCCAGCAGGTAATCGGGACCTTCAGGGAAGACTAGGTTAGCTTGGCTTTCCTCCGACTAACAAATCTCGACGGTGTGAATTCCGGTTCCCACAGTTTGGCGCTAGAAGGAGGAGGGGTACGGATCTATCTCGCACGCAACCGCACACGCTCAGTCAGGTATGACGATCGACGCTGACAAAGACAAATAAACGCACTACGGGACTTCCGTCAATGCCAACGCTGACAGAACTCCAGCTGGAAACGTATCCACGGTCACTAAGAACGACGTGATACTGGACCAGATGAAAGAAATGTTCGCCTCTGCTCAGAAAAAGTCAGACGAACAAGGAAAGCTCGTGGCCTCTCTCGCAACACTGGTGGAAACCTTAACGGCGAAGGCCAAGAGTAAAATTCCGCACGGGGCCACAAGAGCCTGCAGCGGCAGAAGACTCGATTTCGAGACTCTGAGCGAACGGGCCACACGGGCATACAAGAATTCTTCAGGTCAGAACCCTGACGAAACAGTCTCGCCAGGTGCACAACCGACCGCGGAGAATCTTCCACCTCCCGTCGGGAGCAACGAAGGAGGCGATATCGAGCGGATCAATATGGACATAAGCGACCAGTCTGATCACTCGGACGGAGGTGCCGACGTCCATCCAAGAAGAACGCGAAGCCAGTCCGCTCGGCAGGACGCGTCGTTCAAAAGGCCCATGACAGAGGAAGAAGAAAACCTCTATTGGGCAGAGCAGGAAGAACTGGCCGAGAATCAGTCTCGGATCCACCGCAGCCAACGCCGACAGGCTCGCAAGTACATCGTAAAAACTGCGGCAGAAGTTAAAGCGGTAAAGTCGCAGATTCACCACGGGACAAGCGCTGCACCCGAGATCGACAGACTTCTCGTGGAAGCGCGGAAAACTCCGTTCACTGCCCGAATCACGGAAACTAACATCTCAGATCCTAGGAAGATCAAAATTCCCATCTACGATGGCACCACCGACCCGAAGGCGCATCTGCAGTCTTTCCAGATCGCGATGGGAAGGTGCAAACTCAAGGAACGCGAACGAGATGCTAGCTACTGCCTCCTCTTCGTCGAAAACCTCAAATGAGCCGCACTCGAATGGTTTTCTCGTCTGAAACAAAACTCCATCGGAAGTTTCCGTCTGCTCGCCTCGGAGTTTCTCAAACAGTATTCCATGTTCATGGACAGGGAAACTTCAGATGTCGACCTTTGGAGTCTATCTCAAAGAGAAGACGAACCACTCCACGAATTCATGAACATGTTCAAGCTGGTAATGGCAACAGTCACTGGAATCAGCGACAATGCCAAAGTCACCTCGCCCATGGGCTAGGACGACCCGCACCGAGGTCACCTCGCCCATGGGCGAGGACCGACCTACTGTCCCGAAACCGTGCATCCTCGTCTAAATTCCCGTAACACAATCCTCGGGCCCTTGGACGCAATACCCATGTCTCGTCTCGCTTAGGATTATCAAAGAAAGACTTCGGGAAAAGTTATAAAAACTTGGCCGTCGAAACGGATTCCTGCATGCCGTATAAAATGGCTATGGTTAGCTTGAACACCAGTTGCCTTAACTATACAGGGAATAGGAATCCTTTTGGAAAAGCCAACGGTTGTTTCTTAGGAAAAATCGTAAAAACGTCTTAAGTCCCAAAACGGCCCAAAAGTGGCCTGAACCGCGGTTAAACGGCCCACTTACGATTTTAGAACAAGATTGAGCCAAGGCTGATGTGACGGTCTATTTTTTATTCACAGGAAAAGATAAATGTCAAGTTTCTGAAGATAATCATGAAGCGTGACAAAAAATGGAAAAGCCCATCTCGCAACGAATCCAGCCCAGGAAAAGGTGCAAACCGACCTTGAGAGAGTATATAAGGATGGCTTAAGGCGAGGAGCAAGAGAGAGCTTTTCTCAGAGCAAACTTAATACTTAGAGCAATTTAGGCATTTTTCCGTTTTTGCTATCGAGCTGCGACTCGACTAGGTTAGAACTTAGGTGGCTAGACTAGCGAACGTACCGACAGCTCTTGTGGCCTAGGATCTTACCTGTTGTTCACGCTCAAACGCGAATTCGGAAATAAGACCTCTTTGTTCTCTTTTCGCTCTCTTACAATTTATTACTTTCGACTCTTTCATATTGATTGTGTTGTGCGTGGCCCAACAGATAACCGGGACCTTCAGGGAAGGCTAGGTTAGCTTGGCTTTTCTCCGATTAACAAATCTCGACGGTGTGAATTTCGGTTCCCACATACACTATCAAGTATGGAGCCAATGGAAAACCAGAAAGAAAGAAGACAAGACTGGTTGCAAGGGGATATACTCAAGTATATGGTGAAGATTATCTAGACATTTTTGCACCAGTGGCCAAGCTTCACACTATAAGGATTCTCTTGTCTCTTGCTGTCAACCTTGAGTGGGATTTATGGCAGATGGATGTGAAGAATGCATTTCTTCAAAGAAAATTGGAGGATAAAGTCTACATGAGACCACCTCCTGGTCTTGAGAACATGGTGAAGCCATGAAATGTTCTCAGATTAAAGAAGGCAATTTATGGTTTGAAGCAATCTCCAAGGGTTTGGTACCATAAGTTGAGCACCACCCTCAATGGAAGAGGCTTTGTAAAGTCAGAAGCTGATCACACCCTCTTCACATTAACTAGTAAGCAAGGTATTGTGGTCATCTTAGTCTATGTGGATGACATTATCATCACTGATAGCAGCAAGGAAGGTATCCTCTCAACTAAAACCTTTCTTAAAAATGTCTTTGATATCAAAGATTT
>NC_027755.1:16395353-16395753 GCF_000695525.1 Brassica oleracea var. oleracea
CCAAGCAATCAGAACACACAATTAGAGACGAAAAGAAATAAGAAATAGTAAAAGAGAGCAAAAGGAGTTTTATTCCGAATCCGCTTATGAGCGTTACAACAAGATAGAAGCCTTGGCTACGAGAGCTGTCGGCGAGATTCCTAGTTCTAACAACCTAAGACTGCAAAACCTAGTTGAGTCGCAGCTCGAAATAACAAAAACGAAAAGTTGCCTAATTGCTCTAAGTGCTAAGTTTGCTCTGAGAAAAGTCCTCCTCGTGCCTCTCGCGTAGGACTCCTTATATACTGGATCCTAGGTCGGTTTACGCTTTTCCCCTTCTGCCCTTAAGCCGCCATAACATAAAAATGGAGATATTCCATTTTTCCTATCTTCGTAATTATCTTCAAAATTTCGTATTTAT
>NC_027755.1:16395875-16417974 GCF_000695525.1 Brassica oleracea var. oleracea
CACTCTAAAGAGGGGTTATTCTTATCTCAAAGGAAGTACACACTTGATATTTTAAATGAGGCAGGAAACCTTTGGAGTAAAAAGGCCAAGACTCCATTAGAAGAAAGATACAAGGTGCTGAGAGAGGGGGAGTATGAGTCTACACCATTTGGAGATATCAAGAAGTATAGAAGAATGGTAGGCAAGCTCATCTATCTACCCATCACCAGACCAGATGTGTGCTTTTCTGTGAATCAAGTGAGTCAACACATGGGAGCTCCTAAGGTGCATCACTGGAATATGGTGGAGAGGATCTTAAGGTACCTAAGAGAGGCGCCTGGCCAAGGAGTATGAATGGCATGTAACAAGAGTACTGAAGTTGTTGGATATTGTGATGCTGATTGGGCTGGAGACAGAGTTGATAGGAGATCAACTACAGGCTACTGCACCTTCATTGGAGGAAACCTGGTCACATGGAAGAGCAAAAAGCAGAAGGTGGTGTGTTGCTCAAGTGCTGAGGCAGAGTACAGATTAATGAGGAAGCTCACAAGTGAGCTTATATGGATCAAGAGACTGCTAAGGGACTTGGGTATTGAGATCAACACACCAATGGCTATGCATTGTGACAACCAGGCAGAAATACACATTGCATCCAACTCAGTCTTTCATGAGAGGATAAAACACATAGAAGTGGACAGCCACAAGGTGAGACAAGCAGTGGAACAGCAAGTGATTCTTCCATGCTACACAAGAAGTGAAGATCAACTAGCTGACATATTCACCAAGGCAGCTAGCAGCAAGGTTTGTGAGTTCATTCATATTAAGCTTGGACTCATAGACCTCTCTTGTCACTGATCCTCTTGCCATGAAGTGTTCTACTCTTTTTCCTTTGCTTGGTTTTTATCCCAAGTGGTTTTTCCTTCCAAATAAAGTTTTTAATGAGGGAATGCTTCATGGTTTCCAAGCTTGACTAAGTCCCTATGGTCAAGCTTGAGGGGGAGTGTTGACATGAAGAGAATAAAGAGCAAGAGCAAAGAAATGAAGAACCTGATTGATCATGGACAGGAAATCATGGACAGGAAAACTGAAACAAGGAAAGGTGTGAGACTGATTTAAATATCTTGCCTGAAGTCTTGGACGAATTTAAACAAGTGGAGGCAACTGGATAGAGCTGTTGGAGTGTGGAAACAAGCCAAAGTCACATGATATGCTAAGAAAGGAAGAGAGAAGAGAGTTGTCACTATCCGAAAGTAACTTCCTCAGATTTGGTCTCCATTTATTTATTCATCTCCATTTGTTTATTCATTCTCATTGTCTTATTCTCATTGCTAGATATATTTATGTAACTATTGTATACACTAAATCAATCTAAGGAAAAATGTTCCTCAAATATTCTTATCTCTGGATTCCCTCACATATCTCTCTTAGTTCTTCACCAAAATCTATCAAATAATTCTCATAAACTCTCATTAATTCTCATAAATATACAAACCACGCAACCACTACTGGTACATGTCCGGCTACTCTTTGATGGTACCACCATTGGTGGAAGGTTGTAACCGTACTCGACACTGGCGGTGTGGCTGTTGACTCCGCTGTTATCGATTCTAAAGTAGGCATAAGTCACCGGGGCCCAACTGTATGAGCCGGGACACTCGATCTTGCCGGATTCGCAGTCTCCAGTGGCGCAAGAGAATGTTCCGGTCGAGTCGGTGGAGCAAAGCGTCCTAGCCGAGATGAGACCGAACCATGAAGTCGGCGCGTATATGTCACGTGCCTCTCCTGTCTTGAGAGCGAAGCCATTCATGGAGACTTGTGACTACCATGAGTAGATCACTGGCCACACAGTTTGATTGCATTTGTTCTCTATAGTAATGATACTCGTCGACAACACTCCTGTGAACAAAAATCAACATTAGAAAGAAAAAAACAAGAAGTAATCTTATACAATAAAGTAGACTATGCTCTCTCCTCCTTCCTCCACCTCAACACATTGCATAGGGCATTTTGTGACACTTGTCACTTCCTGATTAAGTACTTAACGTCATCTATTTATTTTGTGGGCTACCAAATCTGTTTTATTTATCCAGGCTTTCTGATTTTATTTGACCCATTAGCTCAATAAGTTAGCTCGCCGGAGGCCCAATGTCACAACCCTAGGGACGATACGGTTGCGTATAACCATCGACGGCTCTCCTTCCTTTCTCATCCCTTCTATAGTGTAACTCATCTTAAATGACAAGAAAACACTTCCACTCAATAAGTATTCTTCAGTCGAGATGTTCCACCTTCTCTGTAAAGAGTCTACGATGTATTTTATCGGCTTCTTGGTGCAAACTCACAGTTTATGCATCTCCCAATCTTACAAATCCTCTTCAAACTAAAGCTTCCATGAGCCTAGAATCCACAATGTCTAAAATTTATGCATCTCCCAAGTTTGCCTTCTTGGTGCAAACTCACAGTTTATGCATCTCCCAAGTTTGCCTACTTTAATGAGCCTAGAATCCACAATGTCTAAAATTTGCAGTCAAACTTGATTCAAGATTTCAATCGCAGCACATAGGCTTAACACTTTCAAGAATCTATTCAGGGAAGGTGGATTGTATGAGCTTAGTAATTTCGATGTTTCTAGGAGCAACAACCAGTTCAAGTTTTTCGATGTACATGTTTGTATTAAATTCACCAAAAATACCAACTTTGTTGAGGTACGGAGACGCCGGCAAGCATTTTATTAGTGAATTTCAGGTTTCGTAAGTATGAGTAGTAACGACATTTATTTTCCAAGTATGTATTTCTCCTAATATACCTATTTTAAAAGCATAATTATCTCTTTTTAATTCAGCCAATGTCAACAATGTTTATCAGATATTTTTGGTGAGTTGAGTGAGTATCAATACCATCTCATCTATGAGAGTCAGTCCACTCAGAATGTGATGATTACTATCCAAATGGACAAGTAGGGGATCCTAAAAAAAATAGTGTTATGCTGTTGAGATTGTTTAGATGTGTGGTTTACAGTGGGTTTGATATCCCTAACCTACTTCTGCAGGACAACAACTGTGTGTGTCAGCGTATTTGACAAGGTTTCTACTATCCTACATGAAAAATTGGTTGTCTTGGATCTGGAACCAAAGGCCATGGTTGAAAGTTTGCAACCAACTCAATCCCAAAATAGTTGGAGGTATACATGTTTTGTTTAAAATTTTCATTTATAAAAACATCATAGCGTAAGTTTAATTACCTGACCACGATCTTATTTCAGATCACCTATACCTAAATACTACCTCAAGGACGCACTTCTACTTCGACAACAAAAGCGAAGCCACTCAGGTTTTTTCAAAAAAAGTAAGTAACTTGAAACAAAAGTTGATGTTCTTTGTATGATTTGTATTGTTTCAAATCATAGATTACACCACATTTCGCAGGTTACGTCGATGTGAGAAAGAATCCTCTTCTACTTCTTGCAAATATGGTGGTGTTAAGAAACTCGAGACTGACACACTCTATGTGCTTAATAGCTACGTTCTCAATTCATCCCCACATGCACTTTCACTCACTAATGACAAATGATTTAACTCCAATCAGGTTTACCACTCATCCTACTGCATTTAAATCCCCTTGAACTTGTGTAAACTCTAGGCAATTGAGTTCGGTCTCTGATATTAAGACAATGAATGGATGTTCCTACATCTCCTGCTCAAAGTGCTCACGGAAACTGCAACGTGGATTCTATCATTCACGTGCACTGGATGCAATGATGAGAGAGCAGTTTGTATAGTAAGGCAAAGGTTTGAAACCAAGTTATAAGTTAATGTATGCAGTTAAGGCATTCGGTTGCGAAAGGCATGGTTGAGTGACGCATTCTGGACTTTCAAACTTGTAGGTATCGGGTAGTGTTGTCGGTCTCACGCAGCACAAATTCAGCAATTTTTGTGGCCTTCGATGATCCAATAACCAAGCTAACCAGCGTGCATCTGAGGTTACTCAACTAATGGTATGAACATTATAATTAAATTGAGGAAACCTGGTTTTCTGTTAAGAACCTGACTTAAACGTTCTTAAATGTCATTTAGACTAGACGCAGCTGGAGAAGGTCAGCGGAGTGCCTCAAAGATATTGCTGGGAGGACTTCAACTTTCCAGCTTAAGATATCTCATTTCAACTTCACCTCCAAGCACCCATCCCCCCCCCCATCCGTACACGTTTTAATGTACCGTACATATAACCATTTTAAAACAAAACTCACACCAGGGGACGATATGCAAGATCTGTTAAGCTCTCTGTGGATCCCAACCCAGTTGTGAAAAGAAATGGTGAAGATAACACCAACAGGTTTGATATTGCTTCATTTATCGATGCTCCTCCAGTACTCCTAGAACCGCAGCCTCCGCAAAGTCATTTAGTTGTTGCCGCCGTTGATGCTACAACAAATGATGAGAAAGTCCAAGTTGTAAGAAGGCTTGCACCACCTAAACACTACAACTATTGAGAGTATGAGCGCCCAACAAATTGTCCATACGAGTTTGCAGTTTTTAGTTCGAGTCATTAATGTTGTCGTTTGGCAACTTTTTAAAAAACACAATTTCGTTTCTTTTCTGATATTGGTACTTTGGTTTATTTATTTACTTTAAAAGCATCTTTTTAAGTTGGAGAAAAGAAAAGACTGAAGCTCATCTTCAGATTTATGTTTTTATAACAATTTAATAAACAATTAAATTAGTAATTTAGGTCATAAACGAGTTTCTTAATGGTCACAATGTAATGATTTAGGCTGTCGTCGTAACATGTTTATTTGCTGTACTTCTTTACTGGGCTAATCACACTAAGGTAGCGTCGTAGCCAATTGATATGAACTCTCAGTTTTTTTCTAACTGCAGTTGGCAAAGAAAACAGGAACTAATCACTGCATCTTACTCTTTCACCAGGTTTTTTGAAGCAGGAAACAAACAGAGGAGGTTAGCAGTCACATTACTACCCAGTCTACCTTCATTGTAACTAAAATGTTTTACGCACAAAACAGTATAAACTGATTTGTTCCTGTTCAACCTGCAACATCCATTGTTGCACCCAGTCAACAAATAAGAGGCCACCCCTTAAACCATTTAAACTTCATTACAAATCCATTCATAATATTTATTTTTCAAGTTTCATCAAACCAAGATCAACTAAAAAACAAAAGAGTGAATTTAACATTTTTTTCTCTTTTAATTGCTAAGCTCATGTTAGCTAAAATTAACAAGATATATTGATGCAAAACCATAACCCAAAAAAAGAAAAAACAATAGGATGACAACAAAATATAAAAATAAAACAAAATAAAACTGATTCTTAAAAAGGTTATCTCATTAATTCCAAAAAGCCTTGAACATAAATCTAATATTGATATTAAAATAAAAATTGTTTAATGGCATTGTCCAAACGGAAGACACAATATACAATAATATGAAAAATGCATAAGAACAATAATAACAATATATGACTTAAAATAAAATCAGTAGATGTAAAAATCTACACCGCCAAAAGAAAAACATATCATACTCCAGTAAAACAATCTCAACAATCATATAAGAATAGTAATAACGGAAATACTGATTCACACCTAATATATTATGAAATGATTCAAAATAAAAACAAATGTTAGACAAAATACTAAATGAACCCCTCTCCAGCGCTACTATATCCGACTTACCAACTACGATTGGTAAAATACCAAAAACGCACACCTTAGACAATTTAACTAATCTCATAAAATAATTAATTCAGGTCTGATCAATGTTGGACCATATAAAAAAAATTCAGTTACTGAATTCAAAATCAAGACAGTGAATACGTCTACAGTGAAACCCCTAATAGATTGCCACATCCATGACATTGACAAAACATGCGATGATTGTTACTACTTTAAGAGGATAAAATAATTTATTATTTTCATTCAAACAAGATAATCACAAACCAAACACATTTATTCTATTTTATTGAATCGATCAGAAAACCACTTACAATATTTCTCTTTAAGTTTAACTTCAAAATAAAGTAATATACTATTATCTTTAACCACTAACAAATGGATACAAAAACAATATTGAACTCATTAGAAAATAAAACATACAAACCCGGCGCTAAATAAAACATATAAACCCGGCGCTACGCGAATACCACTAGTTATTATATAAAAAAGGGTAATCATCAGGAAAGGAACGCCGTACCCGATATGAAGATTTGTATAAAGCAAGGATGAAAATCAATTGTAACTTCTCCGCCATTGGCTTAAAGAAAATTAGTTTTGTGATGTTTCTCTTACTGCTTCCTTATTTGTTAGTAGAAATTGGTATATTGGTGTAATAACAAATCAGATCTTGAAGATGATGATGAATTGAGAGTGGGGTAACGAAGACTGTGAAGGATCATGTCTACAAGTAATAACCACAACAGAAGCGCCAATTCCGGACAACCATGTATTGTTTCTTTCGTTATATTTCATTTCCACCTGATTAATACTCTCACAGTCTCCTTCTCCTTTGTCCCCTACACACACCATATCTTATTTTTGTTTTCATTCATTTTTGTTAAAATTCTATTTTTTTTGTTTAAATTCTATAAATACGGCAAAATCAGGTGTAGTTTTTACTTTTCTCCTCTCTTCCCTTTTCGGCAACAGTTTCATTTTTTTTTTGGTAAACGGCAGGAGACATGAGTCTCCTACACTTTATTTCAAAATAAATCAACAACTACAGGCAAACCCGCCGAGTTCTAGACATCCCATCAAAATAGTGTAAACCAAACGGTAAAGAAAACGCATAGTTAGCTAATCCATCTGCTAGACGATTAGCCTCCCTATACACGTGAGAAAATTTGACTAACCAGTCTCTTGAAACAAAGCCATAGCACAAACGTACTAGGAAGGACAAGGGATGTGCATCATGAATCCCTGTCTGAAGAAAGCCCACCACACTTTCAGAATCTACTTCAACCTCCAGCTGCCGAATACCACGATCCCATGCTATGCACAGGCCATAGTACACACCCCACAATTCTGCTAACGGAGCAGAGCAAATGCCAATGTTAACCGCAAAGCCACCTTCCCACGTCCCGTACTCGCCCCGCACAACCCCTCCCGCAGTAGCCAGACCAGGATTACCTCGAGCTGCTCCATCCGTATTTAGTTTATACAACAGTTTCATTTTAACGTTTTTCATATAATTTTAAGAAGATACAAATTTAATTATATCTCTCCCCTTTGTGTTTCAGGTGAAGCCAAACTCTAAACCTATTTTCTTATTTGTCGACCGAGAGATCTTATCTTATTTCTTTATATTTGTCATTATTTCTTGATATATCGTAAAATCTCTAAAACATAATAAATATTTGAAAGGTTTATTTGAAAATTGAAAACAAATCTTAGGAGACTATATATTAATTCTAGACTAATCTCTTAAACTAACTTTACTAGTTGAAAGTGAGATGTATACAGTATGTAACATATACTCTCTCCGTTCCGAAATGTAATACGTTTAGAAGAAATTTTATGTTCTAATATGTAAGATGTTTTCATATTTCTAGATAGCTTTAACTTTATCAAAATTTGTGTTAATCAATCAAATTTAATAGTTCTATTTTGTAATTGGTTGAATAGTTTTAATTTATAGTTTTAATAATACTTTCTAGATAAAAAAAAGTAATTTTTTTAGTAAGCATGTTTTACCTAGAACATCTTATATTTAGGAACGGAAGGAGTATATGATAGTACCTTATTTCAAGTTTTGAACCAAAATGTTAATCAAAAGTTTATATACAGCACTAACCAATTGTTCTGCTTATTTAAAGTACCATATCGTGTTTGTTTGAATAAGCAGATGAAAAAATATTGGCTCCTTCTTGATTACTCATATGGTCATACGTACCCTATGATGTTACAGAATAGTTGTTTTTGTTACTCATCATACATATAGATCTTCATGTTCTAGTTGATGTTTTCGACTACAAGTGTAGCTTTTACTGTCTTTTTTTTTTTGAAACACTCTTTTACTGTCTAAAATATATGTTCTACCGAGACTACCGTTACAAACAAATAAGTTGTAACACTTCATATGATTAAAAAATCAATTAGATGATAAGTTAGTGTAGAGATTGCCAAAAAGATGAGTCCTTTTCGACCACCTTTAAATTTCCTCTTTGGCGCGCAGTTACATTGGATTTGATTAATGTACTCAAATTTCCGTCCAAGTAAATTTGCAATTATACATTAGATTTAGAGAAATTTCGTAGGATAATTTTTTTTAAGTTTTTGTCACAAAAATTGCTTTTAAGGAAGAAAATGACTAAAAATAAGTTTTATTACATTTTTATCCTAGGGTTAACTAATCTAGACTTAGAGTTTAGAGTTAAGGGATGAGTTTTTGGAGATAGGGTTTCAAAATTTTTTAAATAAAAATAAATATTAAATATTTCAAAATAAAAAATGTTATTTTGGTCATTTTCTTTCTTAAGATCTATTTTTATGATAAAAACTTAAAAAATGTTATTTTAAAGAATTGGCCTTGGATTTATCGCAAATCCAAAGGTAGCTGAAATTGTTTGAGGATGCTGATTGAATCATCAGTCATCACACTGAAATAAACAGAATTAAAAAGGTGATCAGAAAAGGACAGAAGTACGTGGAACGAAATGCATCGGAAAACGAGATGAAAACTTGCATGGATTTGATAATATCAATTAAACAAAAGATTAGGTTCAAACCTAAGCATTTGTTTTGACTTTCAAAATTTCACATGTGGACAATTTATTATCTAGTTTAGCTATATATTTGATCTTTTCCCATGTATTAATTAACTGCATTAGATAATGCGAATATATATATATATATATATATTAAAAACAAATTTTTTTTGGTTTTTGATAATTAAAAAACAACGTTTTTACAACTGTCAAAAAAGCTGAACCAAGTTGGATTTTTAACCAAACCTACCAAAATCGATGGTAAAATAAACTATAACAAAACTTATAAGGTGATTTTCCCATTGGGTAAAAAAAAAAGGATGACCGGCATTTCAACATGTCATATGAACCTGGAATAACCAAAATGTTCTTAATCGACATTGGTTATCCACTTCAACCAAGAAACTATAAAACCACGGAACTACAATTGTTTTGTGTGATTTATTCCATATTAATTTGTACATAAATAAAAAAGAAATGAAAAACAATGGGCATTAAAGTGTTGCTGGCCACTCTAATTGTAGGAAAAGACATGTGATTTTGCAAGTACGTACTTCGGTTCACACCTCACGTATACTTCGTCCGTAATCCTTTTCCAACGGAATCAATTTATGGCAAAACGGGTACATTATATATTAACGGCCACACTATATTTTATATTTACATATTAGTTGTAATAAACTTGGAAGTTTCAGTAGAGACAAAATCTGAAGAAGAGTGTCTATTAAGTGAAGAGGAGACCGGTACCACTTGAATTAATTTGTAGCGTTGTGTCTAGAAAAAAATATACAAGACGGAGACAATGTAGGGCACTGTTAGTGTTATAGTCCCTACCTTATTTATAAAACTTTCAAAAAAACTTGTATGCATACCTACATCCCACATGATATTTTCTTTATAAAGTTACATAAATAAGAATTTCATTTTCTGTGTGTTTTCTTTGTTAAATTTATGTAGTGGTAAAGGAAAATTGATTATTCCTCAGTTCAGTTATCAATTGATGCAGAAAGAAAATAATACTATTGGTTACTCTGGGGGATATACATTGACCTTGTAAAACAATAATAATTAATAATCAGAAACTACAGTGAGTAAAAAACAAGTGTTTGGATTTTTTTTTCCTTCGCTAAAAGGTGGTTAGATTTTAATGAGATTAAACTATAAATATTATATTTTACCAATAAAACAAATATTCTGATGATACTTTAGATTTATATTTTACGCGGATTGTACAGGATTACGCGGGGTTCATGGTTTGCATTGACATGAATATAAGATTGATCACCAAGGAAAACACTTCATGTGTTTCTGCATGAATTAGTCGTTGTTATGTATATAATACATATAACCTAGTCACAAATCATCTAAAAGTCAAGCGTAAACCTAAAAAATCTATGTAAAAAGAAAAGAATATCTACGAGTATATGATTTTTCTTATAAATTTAATAATCTCTTCCCGTTTCTCTCTCTCCTTGTGCCCTTATATACCCCTCCATACCACCCACCACCTTCACATCCACACCTTTCTTCAAATAGACCAAACTCTCTCTTCTCTCGCTAGACAAGTTAGGCTTCAATAAGGTCAAATCATGGCGTTAAAGAAGTCTAACAAAGTGGCCGGGTCTCAAGCAGCATATCTAAAGAAAATCTTGAAGAGATGCTCAAGTCTTGGAAAGAAGAATCAAAGTAACTGCTACTTCAACGACGTGCCAAAGGGTCACTTCCCGGTCTACGTTGGTCAGCAACGTAGTCGCTACGTGGTCCCAATCTCATGGCTAGATCATCCTGAGTTTCAGACACTCCTCCAACTGGCTGAGGAAGAGTTTGGATTCGAGCACGACATGGGTCTCACTATCCCCTGTGATGAAGTTGTCTTTCAATCACTCATCTCCATGTTCAGATAGAACTCGAGATTATGATCCTCTTTAAGATTCTCAAGGGTTTGATCACATTGCCACACTCAAGACTCGAAGATTAAAACATTAAACTTATTACTAAGAAACTCTAGAAACAAGAAATAAGGAATATATAACTATATCTTTAGTTTTTCTTCTTTGCTAAGAAGACAGAATCAAATGGCGGGCATTGCGTCAAGCATCGACTCAAGATTTGTGGCTATATTAAGACATCTAACAGTTTTTTATATAACCACTCTCTTGGGATTTATTTTTATTTTTATTTTTTTTAACAACTGAAATTTATTTATTACTTAGATTGTAACCAAATTACATAAATACATATACACCAGAGAAACAACAAATAAATAACTAAAATGATGAAAGAGCTTCCTGCGAACTCGAAATCTTTGTCGCACTTTGAATATCAGATCTCTTTGTTGTATGATAATCATTCCAATTTAGATCTAAAAATATTCTCAAGTTTAGAATCCAATTTATTTATTCAACCATAAGAAATAAAAATTGAAATGAGCAATTTTTAACGATTATAAGGATATCGCCATACAACAAAAAGACTTCATATTGTTGATTCTTGGATGATGCATTCCATGATTTCAAATAAATATTTTGATACCAAATATATTGTATCAAAATATAAGTATTGAAAATAAATTTGACGGCCGACATCTTCCTACTTCCTCTTATCTCTATATCTTCTTATTCATGTTGAAACCATGGTGGCTTCCTTGGTGGCCTGAGTTTCCATAACAAATTCATAATGATTTGTTTTAAGCCTTGGTTTAGTGATCCAAAAACTGAACTTTTCCAAATAATTTGTTTGGAAAAGAGAAAGCCGCCGTAGTTCGAGAACAACGGAAATACCCAGACAACATAAAGCTTGATGAAACCATGCTTAGATGCCAGAAGAAAACACTCCCGTAGAGAGAGACAGACACATCCAACTTTTGGAATCAGATCTGCATATGAACATGATTCGTCAACAGATTGCAGAGATACTCCACTGGTTCTGATGAAAAATTGATTGCCGCAACAATCCAAAACCAAAAGGAAGATCGGACGATTGTGTGGTGGATTTGATGATCAACAACCATCACCATTAATAACTTGTAAGAAATGAGAAAAAGTTAAAGGATAAGAGCCACCGGCAAACGCCAGCAGCGGCCCCAAGATCGGAGATGATAAAATTTTCGTGGGCGACTTTTCCCTTAAGTCAACGTGTAATGTTGACCGTTGGTTCTTGAGAGGAATAGCTAGTTTATTTGTATTAATTCTGAATCAATAATTTTTATTTTCTTGTTTATCATATAGACATATACTATTAGTTTTCCATTCGTCTTAATGATTGATCAGAAAATACAGCACTAAATTCCTGTTTATAACAAATTAACAACTGATATTACTTGTTTTCTGTATATTTTATGTGAAACTATCAAAATAAAACACGCACAAAAAGAAAAACAGCACTTCAGAAAATGTTCATCCATTTCTTACTGATGATATATATTCTCTCGGACAATAGTTTCCACTGTCTCTCAACCATAATTGGCCAAACATGAACGAGTTACCATTTGTGGTTCCAATCATCTTCTACTAACCAAAGCGTAATGATTGGTTCCACAACTCAATATCTACGAAGTCAGAGTAGAAATAAGATTGTAATCCATGTTCACTATTCGAACGATCATCAACATACTCTTTGCTCTCTTTTTTGGGATTTATTAGAAGAAAATATTTTTTTATTGGACACACATTCTTTGCTCTAATCCATGATTTCACTCCAAATGGGTAACATGAATTTCAAATCTATGTTTTTTTTTTTGAATTTTAATGTATCAACTATATAAATTGAATATTCGTGCAGACCGGTTTAGATTCATTAATTTTTGGTTTTGTTTTTAGTTTGGGTTTACTAGAAGAAATTAAGTATTCTTTTCAGTTGTGATTCTGAAAAATATTTCAAAGTTTAATTGGTTAATTTTTTATGGTTCAGTTATGTTCGTGAGTTTTCATGTAAAAGAATATATAATATATAAAAATAATGTATATATAACGTTCATCCCGCGTAAAACATGGATCTTAACGTAGTTATAAAGTATTTAATATATACAAAACGAAACACATATATGTCTAATTGAATTTTATTTTAAAAAACTAAGATTCTAAACCCTAAACCAAAGACATTCATGACTAACGACTTACATTCACTCATATATGATGAAAAAAAATTAAATTTTAGTAATTAAAAATGTTTATAATTACATGGTTTCATTTTCCTCATCAAAATACCTTTTTAGAAGTTTTTTTTTTGTCAGCAATTTTTAACTTTAATTTGATAAAATTATTTTATATTTTAGATTTATAATGTTTAACCGTGAAATCTAAAATTTTACTAAAATTTGAACGGGAAATAGAAGACTTTCCTATAAAGTCTTCCATAAGTATTTCAGGAAAATTTCTAATGCATTATATATTAGAAGATTTCTTAGGAAATCATTCGGGTAGTCTTCCAAAAATAATAATTAGGGGAAAAACTTAAATTCTACTCAAATTTAATCGAGAATTAGAAAACTTTGCTGTGAAGTTTTCTAGAAAATCTTCTAAGAACTCTTCTAAACTCCACTACAAGAAAACACAAAATTAGCGACGAAATGTAACGAAGAAAATAAGTCCTCGTAAATGTACGTTTTATTTACGAGAACCTTACGAGGAAAAAACAGATCAACGTAATTTCGTCGTAAAATAACGACAATAAAGTTTCGTCGTAAAAACGACGCAATTTAAAGTGGGTTTTACGAGGAAACAAGATTTCGTCGTAAAGTAGACGTAAATATAACGAGAAATTTACGACGAAATATTTTACGTCTACTTCGCGTCGAAATTTATGATTAATTAATTTTAACGTTCTTTTTATTTTTGCAGGTTGATTATAATGATCCAGATTACCCCACATGGTTTCGGCAACTTGCAACTCCTTCTAAAAATAAGCACACCCGTCCCATTTTAAACTTGCACCCGAAAAAAACTAATCCATAGTTTTAAAAAACCTAAAGGCAGTGCACAGCCACTAGAACATTTCTGATCAGTTTCAAATGCTATTTGGAATTGATAAGTACTCCTCTAGTGCATGTGTCTTCCTTCAGTTTTTTTTTTGTAAATTGAAACACTTTTCGTCGTAAAATCGTCGTAAATTAAAACACGGGTCTTGCTAAGTCGTCGTAAAAAACACGGGCCTTGCTAATTTCTCGTAATATTACGATGATTTTACGACGAAATTAAAAACACGAGCCTTGTTATTTCCTCGTAACAAAAGCACAGGACTTGTTATTTCCTCGCAACAAAAATACAGGCCTTGTTATTTCCTCATTAATTTACGAGGACTTTACGAGTACAACTACTTCTATAAATAAGCACATCCCTCCTATTCTAAACTTGCACAAAAAAAAAACTAAACAATAGTTTGAAAAAAAACTGAAGGGTGTGCACTGTCACTAGGACAGTTCTGATCAGTTTCAAATGCTATTTAGGATTGATAAGACTGTTCTGGTGCCAGTGCCTTCATTCAGGTTTTTTTTTGTAAATTGAAACACTTTTCGTCGTAAAATCATTGTAAATTAAAATACGGGCCTTGCTAATTCATCGTAAAAATAACACGGGCTTTGATAATTCCTCGTAAATTTACGTGGGCTTTAAGACGAAAATTAAAAAAGGAAAAAAATTTCGTCGTAAAATTGTCGTAAACAAAAACACGGTCCTTGCTAATTCTTCATAAAATAAAACACGGGCCTTACTAATTCATCGTAAAGTTACTAGGATTTTATGACAAAATGTAAGTTTGTATATATACCTGAACCGAATCACTTTCTCATTTCGTAGTCATTTCCTCTCCTTCTCCTAGCAAGGTATTCCTCTCTACTTCCTCTCTAATTTAGCTTACGGGGTTAGGTTAGGGAAATTAGTGTTGATTAGGTGGTTAGTGTAGGGAACAATTTGTAGATAGGTTTATGAAATTTGTTGATAATATAGGATGATGATTTTTAAATGTTAATTAATAATCCCGTTCCAGAGCCATCCCGCACACAAGAAGATGAGGAAGAAGTATAGAGGAGGAGTCATGACCTCTTCGAAGAAATGTATAACAACAACAACAACCCTTAGTTTGTTTTCATCTTTTTAATGTATTATATTAAATTCTAAACTTAAATATTTATAAAATATTTTCGTATGGAATTATTATTTACGTTTTTAATAGTTTTGAAATAATTTAAAAATATTTTTATTTCATTATTTTTTTGTTAAAAATAAAGAATCGAAGCAAATTCGTAACTATATTACGTCAACTTAACGAGGAAACTAAATAAATATTACCGAGGAATTTACTACGAAAGTCACGGAGATTCCTCGTAAACAACGACAAAATTTAGCGTCCACTTTACGAGGAAATGTTTACGTGCACTTTACGAAGAAATATTTTACGTGTACTTTACGAAGAAATATATTACGTGTAGTTTACGAGGAAACTGTTTACGTGTCTTTTACGACGAATGTACTGATACCACTTTACGACGAATTATTTCCTCGTAAGTTTACGACGAATTGGCGAGGAAATATACGTTACGGCAAACGATTAAACGGTTTTCGTAGTTGTTTCGTCGTAAAGCCCTGTTTTACGACGAAATAACTACGAAAACTGTCGTCGTTATTTATGCATTTTCTTGTAGTGCTCTAAATTACTAAGAGTCTTCGGAAAATTTTCTAGAAGACTTAGGAAGACTTCTTGAAAAATCCTCTGGAAGTCTTCAAAACCCTATAATCAAATAATTAAGTAAAAATACTTCTTTAAATTTAAAAGAAACTTAGAAATTGTTTAAAATCAAGTTATTAGATAGTCAGTAAACACATATAAGTCAAACTAAAAAAATTAAGATTGGAAAACCTAACACTAGAAACATATGTTGCCAAACTCTAAACCAAAAACTATAGGAGGTGATTGGTTGAACTTTAGTTGTAGAAATTTTACTGCAGAATTTAAACTGTAGAATTTTTTGATGTAACAATAACTAATGTAGCAGTAAACTTAAATGAGAAAAAGAAAAGAAAAGAAAAGAGATTAGTACATCAATTTTTTTTTTTTGCTTTAGAAAAGAAGGCTCCTAAAACCCTTTTAAATTTTTTTGGTTTTAGCTTTAAAAACTACATAAAGCATGGTTGGTAATTTTTATGGTTGTAGATAGAAACTAAAGCTAAAATCAGTTGCTACAACTCAACCAATCATTCACATCATGACTTAATCTATATTCACTCATCTAAGTTGAAAATTATTAAAATTAAATTTACACCATTTAAAAATATTTATTATAACATGATTTTGATTTTTCTCATTCAATTTTTTAAATAAAATTTATTAATTATTTTTAAGATATGATACATAAGAAGACTTCTCCTACAAAACTTTTGGAAGACTTCTCCTACAAAACTTTTAAAAGACTTCATTTTAGGCGGAAAACCTAAATTCTACCTAAAATTGAACGGAATTATGTCAAAAAACTTTTTGGGAAATCTTCAGGAAAGTCTTCTAAACCCTAACCCAATCAAATAGCTAAACTAAATAGCAAAAATAATTCATCAACCTTAAAATCAACTCATAGAGTGTTTAATATACACAAAACTAAACACATATAGGTTTATTTTATTTTCTAAAAGTTAAAATTCCAAAATCTAAACCTAAGAATAGAAACAATACTACAATATATGTTTCCAAATCCTAAACCAAAGACTATCATGACTCAATGTACATTCACTTATCTATGTTGAATACAATTCAATTTTATAAGTATAAATTTACTTCATTTAGAAATATTTATAATTACATGATTTCAATTTTTTCCATCAAATTTGTTTTAGTAAAATTTTATATTATTTTAAAAATCTACTGTACGAAAAGACTTAGTCTTCTCGAAAAAGATTTTCTTAAAAGTCTTCTCAGTCGAAAGTTATAATGATAAAAATCAGTACAAATTTTTTGTTTGGTCATAAAGTGATTGTTGTAATTTCACTAGACTTTTGGTTTATCTTTGCATTTGATTGAATTTAGTGTATATTTTTTGCATTTAAACACAGTTTTAAGTCATTTTTCCCTGAGAACAAAAATTTAATACTATCAAGCCTTGTTTCAAAAGATAAAATAAGACTACTCATAAAATAATACCATCATACTGTTTGAGTGGGGTTCGATAATTGATTTTGAGTCACTTTCATGATTTATCATATGTTCCATTTGTCTCCTTTTTTATTTCCTACCATAGAACTTAGGGGTGGACATTTTGCCCGATATCCGAAGCCGCATCCGAATCTGATCCGAAAAATCCGAACTGAAAGCAGAACCGAAGTAGCAAAATATTCGATCGGATATTGAATTAGAAGATATTGGATATCCGAACCCGAACGGATAATATCCTAACCCGAATGGATATCCGAAGATAACCGAACATATGTATAATTAACCATAAGTTTGTAGTTTACATCTCTCATTTTATATAAAATATTTATATTGATACTACATATACTTTATGTTCATATGATATACATAGAATTACAGAGAAAATGATTTGCTACTCACTTAAAATGCATGTCAAAATTTTTATTTCAAGAATTAACAAAAAGTTAAATCCAAAATTTAAAAACAATAACAAAATTAATATCTTTTTTAGATTGAAAATGTTATTTTCAAATATATTAACCATTCAATCTATTAAAAATAAAGAATTAGTTAAGTGAAAGTTATATTTTTAAATACAAAAAATTTGAGAAATGAAATTTAAATTTTTTTTTCAAACTCTAAATATCCGAATCCGATCCGAAATAACCGAACCCGAACTAAAAATACCCGAATCCGACCCGAAGTACAGAAATACCCGAATAGATTCTATACCTCTATACCAAAATACCCGAAAATCCGAAATACCGATCGAACCCGAACGGATATCCGAACGGATATCCCGATTAGAACTCATAAATATATTGGTAAATCGTAAGCCCGCCTTTAATATTTGTCAATAAGTTATACGGGTATAAGCATTTCTTAACACGTATAAGCATTAATAGGTAGTTAAACTGGGCATGCCAGAGAAATTTTGTCAAGATCGTCTAATCGACATGTGCCATAAAATTTCTACTTGAAAGACACCTTCAGTATTTGTTTTAAAATTTACTTAAAAAATAATAAAGTAAATTTTAAAACAAATACGCAAGGTGTCTCTCTCAAGGCAAAAAACAAGTGTTTCTCATATAAAAAATTACTCAGATGATGATTGTTTCCATTAGTTTTTGGTTTTAGTTTTTAATTTTTGATTTTGGTTTTTGGATTTTAACTTTTAGATTTTGGCTTTTGATTTTCAGCTTTTAGTTTTGTTTTTTGGTTTTTGTTTTTAGATTTTGGTTTTGCTGTATTCTTAGTTTTTTTTTTATAAAATAAGCAATACATTATTTTAAAATAATATTTTTTAAAAAAATTACCATTAAAATTTATCAAAATATAGTGGCTGTTATTTAAAATAAAAACATTACCATGTTTTAAATTATTTTATTTTTAAGTGTTTACTTAAATATAATTAGTAAAATATCTATAAATTATAAAAATTAAAATATTTTGAAACTATTTATAAATTTTATTACATAAAATATTTTTCGTTTTTTTGAACTTGAATGGCTATTTTTCAAATTAATATAATATATTATATTAATAAAATATTTTAAATTTTATAATTTTTAGTTGTTGTTTAGTATGTATAGTAAAATTATTCAATAATTTATTTATAGATATTAATAATTAATTGGTTACAACTAGTACTAAAATTATCTATATTTATTTACATATATGAAACACATAAATTATTTTACATTAATGTTAAATGATAAAAAAATGTATGGGAATTTTATCTTTATGAAAATAATATTTACTTAATTATTAATTAATTAAAATATAGTATTTTATACAAAATAAACAGAATTTGTTTTTATATTGAAAACCCACAAAATTTGGGTTTTGGCTTTTCTTCACAAATTGGTTGAAATTTTGAAAAACTAGTTTCCCTAAATTTTAGGGAATCTATTTGTTAAAAAACTTGATTGGCAAATGAAATGGTTTTTACAAAAACAAAAACTAAAAACTAAAACTTTATTGGATAAAAAATGGTTTTTACAAAAGCAAAAACCAAAAACTAAAACAAAAACTACAAACAATCAACCTTTATTTCTTGAAAACATATGTAAATTATATCACAAGATATCCAATAGATACTATTATATAGTGTAAAGTAAAAGATGATAACTAATTTGATTATTATTATATGTATGTTGACATATAAAATTTTAATAAATAAAATGTATAAGGGAGAGTCAATATTTTGTATAAATGTACTATCCTTTGTTTCTATAGTTTATTTTAATGAAATTGCATCATATATACACAAATTCTTCTCAAATTAAGTCAATACCTTAAATTCCACATCATTGTGTCTTTGTTGTTGGACAGAGTCAATATTTTGTAGAAATGTACTATCTTTTATTTTTATAGTTTATTTTAATGAAATTGCATCATGTATACACAAATTCTTCCCAAATTAACTCAATACCTTAAATTCCACATCATTTTGTCTTCGTTGATGGACATAAAACTTATCCCACGAAAGATAGTTTGCTAATTGCATCATTTTTTGGGAGTTTTAAGCCAATTCACTCTATTTTAATAAGATTTTTCGCATACTATGTTCTATGTATATATCTAATACTTATCATTACTATACATATATCTAATACTCGGACAAGATTTATTTTGCTCATGATATATGTTTGATTCGATATTGTTTTTATGTTAATTATTTTATTCTAGATATTTTGTTGAAACAAGTGGACAATGTATGTGTGTCTGAAAGGCCGAACATGTAAGCCATAATGTTTCTCAAATCTCGACTCTTCTCTTCCTCTTCTATACAATCCAATGAGCGCACACAGTTAACATATACGTATTCGGGTTTTGAATTTAACTACCAAACTACACAAATAGATTCCAATATATTATTCAGAAGAACACAAAACCAAATAATGAATATTTTTTTAATAGAAGGAATTTAAAACCATTAAAAAGAAGAAGAAACATTTGTCGGTACAAACTCTGTCTTGCCCATACTCTCAGTCTGCTTGACATTGATGAGCATTATCTGTTTGATATGTTTTCTGTCCTTTTTCAAACTTGTTGTTTCTTATTTTTTTTTAAATCAACTGGGATAGTTATATAATTGTTTTTTATGTTGCATGGATCACGTTACTATTTTTGTTTTTTTTTTCTCTGAAATATATACTTAATACATATAAAAAACTAGGTGTTTTCATGCACTATGTGCAGTGATAAAATTTTAAATTATATTTAAAAATAAAAATTTGTTAATATTTTAGATTTTATTATTTTAAAATAATATTTTAATAAAATATTAAATACTAATTTAGTTAAAAATAGAATTAAAATAAATAATTTGATTTATTTTAAATTATATTCAAGTTATATTTAAAACTATAATTTACATAGATTTTCATTTATTTTTTATGATAAATTAAATTACTTTAAAACAGTAAAACTGATATAATTTTTTTTATAATTATCAAAATTAAAAATTAAAATTAATTCCTAAAATTTGTAGATATCAAAAATAAACAAATGATATTACGATTAAAAATTTAATTTTTTTTAAAAAAAAGATTGTATAACATTTTGAAAATATTTTTTAATAATAAAATTTTAATGATTATAAAAATATATTTAAATACTATTTCGAAATTTTAAAATCTTTTATATTTCCCTTGTCATATTGACGTATTTGAATAAATTTATTTTAACGATGATTTATGTGTTATTACAATATTATCAAAAGTTACCAAAAATTGAAATTAACATTAAACATAGTTGTCCATGTCATTTTTAACTATAAGCCATGTCATCAATTTTAGTATGTCATGTCACTTTTTTTTTTCTTTTTTTTGGTGAAAGTGATTATGGAAATGACATGTGTAAAATCACTTCACAAATAATGTCTAGGGGATTACCATATTATCAAAAGTTACCAAAAATTGAAATTAACATTAAATGTAGTTGTTCATGTCATTTTTAACCATAAGTCATGTCATTAATTTTAGTATGCTATGTCACTTTTTTTTGCGAAAGTGATTATGGAGATGACATTTGTGAAGTAACATGGATTGTTGAAAATACATATGCAATATATACCAACGCTCTTCTGAAAGAAACTTGCTTTACTTCTCTGGTATAGTAATTTCATTGACATTATTTGTGAAGTGAGTTTAGAAATGGATCCAACGAAAAGATCTAGAATTATAAACCATTTGATGTCACTTCCACAATTTATGAGATTGTTGACATTTATAACTACATTTTTAGTTTTGCAGTTTTGGTTTAACCGACAGAATGTCTTAATTTTTTTTTTTTTTTTTTTTTTTTTTAAAAAGGGCATGACAGAATGTCTTAAATTTCACTAAAATTTTCACGCTCTTCGTTATCATCTCAACTCTCAAGCAGTATACAGCACTCGTTCCATTCTAAGAAGATCTATGTTTTAGAAATGTTTTTTTGCCAAAAATACATTTTTTACATTTTTAAAGTATTAATTAAAAGCAAATCATAAATTTCGGAAAACATAATTATGATTACTAAAATTCTATTAGTTTAAAGTTACGTGGAATAGTTAGTTATAAAAATAATGTATTGATAATCAAAATTTTGTATGTTTTATTAATATGTATAATTTTTTTAAACACATCTTCTTGAAACATAAGAGTATTAATTAAAGAAAAAACACCGTCAAAGTATATCAAAACTTTCAAAGTCCAAATAGAGTTTTGCGGTTTAACTAATTTTCCACCTACATGCATTTATCATTTTATCCTTGTTGACAAATATACATCTTTATCAGAGACAATTTTCTTCATCATGATGCTTTCTATGCAACTAGATTAAGCTTGCGCGGAATAAACATTATATATAAAAATTACTTTATGTATTATATGTTCTTACATATTATAAAATAATAAATATATATTGAATAATTAAAAGTCAGTAACTATTACATATATAATTAAATTGGTGCGAACATATAAATCAATTTTATTAATCCAAACAATTTTTAAAAAAATTTGATAGGATATGTAATTAAATTTAAATGATATTAACATACATAGTATATTTTTAATATTAATGTCTATTAAATGATGCTTTCTACTCATATGTTTTTTTGATCATGTGTATCTTTAATAGCAAAAACTTTAAATTACTGATAACAAAATTTTCATTGTGCGATTAATAATTTTAGTAATTTATAATTTTAAAAAAATTTATCAATGTTAGTTCAAAACTTTTATCAAAAAAAATTTATTCAAAGTAAATTTGAAATTAAAATATTTATTTATTCAATATGGTTTAT
>NC_027755.1:16418496-16423760 GCF_000695525.1 Brassica oleracea var. oleracea
TATATATAAAAATTATTTTATGTATTATATGTTCTTACATATTATGAAATAATAAATATATATTGAATAATTAAAAGTCAGTAACTATTACATATATAATTAAATTGGTTATTGTGATTTTTTTAAATTATTTTAATAGTTTAAAATTAAACAAATTTGATAGAAGATACATTATTTTTTTATCAGATCTTTATTATTCAAAATCATTAATTGTCATATATACTTTAGTCACATTAGGCAATTCCGTAATCTTTATTTAAGGAAATAATAAATGACATTAATAATGAATTTATGATTAGTTTAATAAAAAAACTTATTATATAATTAGATGAACCAACATATTTCTTTAATAATTCTAAGAATCATCCTAGTGATGACACGTGGCTACAAAAATAAGTTGTAATGTTTGACAAATAATATATAGGGTATGAGATTTTATGTAGAAAAGACAAAACTAACTATCGGTTCTTGTTCCTCTTCTTCTCTGTTTGGCTGATCATTGTTTGTTGATAGGAATTGCGGAAACTTGTTCGGAATGTACAGTTGGTTCATGAGCAAGAGAAAAGGCATTGATGAAAGTGAGCGGAGTGAATTGTTCTTATGAATAAACATGTCTTGATCAATGCATTGTCTATTAAACCAAATAACCAAAGGATTCGCTTTTATCTCTAGAATCCAAGTTGTGCTGCTTTTACATAATCAATCAAAAACCAAATTAGTAAAAAGTAAAAACCAATCTTTGAGATACGAGTAGAATGATGTTCTGCTTTTAACTTAAGAGGGAAGAAAAAAAACCATCAGAAGTGAAATATTCTACAGTTCGTCCTTTATTGGTGTCTCTTTCTCAACGGGTTCGGCTTCAATGTTCAGACCACCATCTGATTTCGTCTTCCTCACTGGTCTCTGTTTCCTCTGCCTCGACTTCCTCTTCAGGTACTGCATCAGGGCTTATCTTCAGGCTGCTCTTGACGGAGTTGTAAATACGGCCCGCAAAGTCTTTTGGGTCGTTGAGTATGAATCCACTCTCGATCAAAGCCGTCTGGTACATGAGCTGTGCTGTTTCTTTCACACTCCCATCCTGAGAGAATTTTCGTCTCGGTCAAACTGATTTAAACCAATATAGAAAGGAATTTTGATGAGTCTAATGTTTGTTTTTACCTCTGGGTCGCTTGCAACTCTATCCTTGAGTTCTTTGATGATAGGGTGACGCAGGTTGATCTCGAGGACTCTCTTTCCACGCATGTAAGCTTGCTTCTTAGCATCTGAGAGAGTTTGTGACTGCATGATCCTCTCCATGTTTGCACTCCATCCAAACTTGGACGTTACGACTACGCATAGAGTGTCAGCCAACCGGTTGCTGATTTTGACATCGTCCACGTTCTCACCAGCGAGACTCTCTTTCCACCACTTTGTCAGATCCTTGAATGCTTCTTTCAGCTCCTTGACTTTTGAGTCTTTCCCAACCTTGAGTCCTTCTTTTGACACGTTCTGAAACTTCTTGTCCTCGTAATCCATCAGGTATTGCATCAAGTATTCATCAACGGGGTCTGTGAAGAAGATGACCTGGGAACACAAGTATTGGAAACGTGTGATGCGAGCTGCCAATCAAATAAAGAAGAATTATTCGTTTTCTATGCAAACCTCATAGCCCTTTTTGATGAGCCTCTCCAGGAATGGAGATTTCTCCAGCTGTTTCTTGCTGCTTCCTGTAATGTAGAATACGTCCTTTTGCCCCTTTTTCATTCTCTTGATGTACTGATCCAGGGAAGTCAATTTTCCATTGGACTTTGTTCTGGAATAGCAAAGTGTTAATCTTTAGCTAATAAGAAGACAGATGTGTATTAAAGAAATATAGAAAGAACTTACGTCTCAAAACGAAGAAGTTTTGCCAGGCGGTTCCTGTTAGAAGCATCTTCAATGATGCCAAGTTTAATCGACTTGCCAAAATCCTTCCAGAACTTGGTGTATTGACCCTTCTTCTCATCATTCTCACCAGACTTCTCCATGTCTGTGTGCCAACAAGTTTAGTACACATTTGGTTCGATATTAAGAAGCTTGTTATGTTGAATACCTTTTTTGTCATCATCATGGACCTCATCAGGGTCTTCTTCAGCAAGCTTGCGGATCATATCAAGTGTCTTTCGGATAAGATTCTTCTTTATTGTCTTTAAGCTGCTGTGTTGTTGAAGCATTTCTCGCGATACATTTAGAGGCAATGTGTCAGAGTCAACAAGACCCTACAGAAGTAAGCTCACATTAGGGACTCAGCTCTTGAATTTGTATTGAAGGTAAAACTTAATCTGTCTTGCAGTTAGTCATCTACCTTCAAGAAACTCAAATATTTAGGCAGAAGCTCATCAAACTCATCCGAGATGAAAACCCTCCTAACAAAGAGCTTCAAGTTCGCCTTGTTGCTGTTGTAGTAGCTCTCGTACTGATCATGAGCAGCTTTCGGAGGAACATACAACACAGCCTTGAATTCAACATCACCTTCAGCATTGAAGTGACTCCAAGCCGTTGGCTTCTCCTCAGAAAAATCCTGTATAGCGACTACGGTTAGGAAAATCCACACGAGGATCATACACCAAGTGAGTGTACAACAAGTATTATTTGCTCTCGCTTGATTTTCACCTTTGCGAGAGAGTGGTAGAATTTAGTGTACTCTTCGTCCGTCACCTCCTTTGGACTTCTCAGCCACATAGCCTTAACATCATTCAAAAGCTCCCATTCATGAACTGTTTCTTTCACCTTCTTGGTTTTCTGCTTTTTCTCACTGTCTTCCTCTTCGGCATCTTCTTCCTTCTCTTCCTCGGTAGAGGTGGTTTCTGAAACGACGTACCGTTACTAAAGACAATAAAGCAGAAAATTATAATTGCACTCGTTCATTATAACTCACCACTTTCCTCTTCCGCTGATTCATCTTCCTCAACTGGGACCTCAGTTTCAACCTCTTTGCTGGCCCAGAGGTGGATAGGGAAGTTAATGAATTCAGAATATCTCTTCACCAAATCCTAGTAGTAGACATTGATGATCATAAGCAACCACAATGAGACAAATAAACAGAGATTTTTACTTCCAAACTTATCAATTCTATTAGTCACCTTGAGTTTACTCCCCTCTAGGTACCCCCCAGCATCATCTCTAAGATGTAATCTAATCTCAGTTCCACGTCCAAGAGGCTCATTCCATGTATCCTCGGAAACAGTAAATTTACCGTCAGCCTTTGATTCCCATACATGCCTGATTACGGAAAAGAAGTTATCAGCAAATCTTTCCAGATGAAAACACATGCAAACAAGTATATTTCAAACTCTCTCCGGAATCAACTTACTGGTTGTCATCACTGTGCTTGCTTATGACTTCAATGTAGTCAGCCACAAGATATGCAGAGTAGAATCCAACTCCAAATTGTCCAATAAGGTTCAAATCCCCGCTCGATTGCATTTTCTCAACCAAGACATTAAATACATTGATTTTTTTACTGATCCGGACTGTTATAAATGACAACGTATCAGCACATACCTGAGGTTCCAGACTGTGCTATGGTGCCAAGGTTCTTGATCAGATCTTCCTTAGTCATTCCAATTCCCCGGTCTCGAATAGAAAGTATCTTCTTGGCTTTGTCTAGCTTAATCTGCAGATCATCACGTTGTTAGAGAACTTAAAGACCTCTCAAACCCCAAAGTAGTACTAACCTGGATCTCAAGCTTAGCAGTGTCACCTTCACCCAAAACGTCTTTGTCAGTGAGTGCAAGGAACCTAATCTTATCCAAAGCCTGAAGATATACAAACACAAACACAAAAACAGACACTTATAATCTCCCAATTCAGACTAGCTCTCAAAAAAAGCAATAACAAGCTTACATCAGAGGCATTGGAGATCAACTCTCTCAAGAAAATGTCCTTGTTACTGTACAGAGAGTTGATGATAATGTCCATAAGCCGAGAAACCTCAGCCTGAAACTCAAACTTCTCCCCGCTACTGCGAAGTGACTTCTTTGAGATCGATTCAGACTCCTCTGCCAATTAAACGAATTCGAAATCATCCGAGAGATTCATGAATTATTATCGAACGTATGAGACTAACCTACGAACAACATCTGAATCAGTCGATAAACCCCCGTGACCGCCGAGTTTCTTCTCCACCTTCGGTGGATCAGTAACCTCGTCGGAACTATCTTCTGCATTCGCGTGTAGCTTTCTTCCTAATGATAGAAACATTACAAAACTCGCCATTATAGCATAGAACACTTACGTATATGCGTTAGCGTTAGATTGTACCTTGATCTGGAAGAAGGAAAAGTAGGGAGAAAAGGAACAACACGGACACGATCGCCCTCTTCCTCATTGTTAAGATCGTATAGCCTCCGATACCTCTCAGACTCGCTCACTCACTCACTGATGATGGTGCAGCTCGAAGAAGAAGGAGATCCGTAAAATAGGAGATGATTCGGTTCCTGAGATGTGTCATCGTGGCAGATCCAACGGCTTAGATTTGGTGAGAAATCCACGTGGACTTTCTTATTGAAAAAAAGATTTTGAACTTGACGTGGATGTTGGACGCTTTGGATAATCTAAGTCGACAGTTATACACGTGTCGTCCTCGTTGGATGATCCGACGGCTATATTTGTTCGTAGTACACGTGGCAAGGGTTTATTGGAGGATGGGGTTTAATTTCCGTCGGGCTTCCAAAGGTAAAATGATTTCTGGATGATTCTTCTTCTACTTCCGCACGGTTATGGTTGCTAATGATTTTTTACAGTCGCTAGCAAAATCCATAGGCCAAACTGTAGTTCTTCAATAATAGAAGGTGGTTAGAGAATCTTTATTCTACTAGATAGTAACCCGTGTTTTGCGCGGGATAAGATGTCTATATTAATGTTGAAATTATATATTATGATTATGTATAACACAAGGTATACTCACTTAGATAGAACTAAAAGTATGATTGTTATTAGAGGCGAAGCCAAAGACTTTTTATAATGGGTTCACTAATATTAAAATTTAATATATGGTGTTTGTAAGTTTGAGAAGAACCTTTGAAAAATAATTTTTTATATTTCGCCTATCACGTTGTAGTAGTTATGGACTTAGGGGTTTAACACATAAAATCAAAAAAGGTGGATCAATAACATATTATAAGCAAAACAATAGCTGCGTGAAAGGAAAAAAAAAGTATAGCTCTTTTAAATTCAGAAAACATAGTTGCATAGTAAAATAAATTGAAGGTTATTTGACCCTCCTCTAAATTGTAAAGGTTGTT
>NC_027755.1:16424047-16439453 GCF_000695525.1 Brassica oleracea var. oleracea
GGTTCTCAAGAACGTGAGTGCTCGAAAGTAGGTATGGAGAAAAGGGTTCTTTCATTAACACTTGGTATCGTACTAAAGTTTCATCGCTTTGTCGTCTCTACGGATCTGTCGACTTAAAGGTGATAGATCAGATGGGTTACCGTTTTTAACATATACGTATAGAGGAATAATGAATCTTTATTAATGCTATGATTATATTAAGAGGATTGATAAATCAACTAATCGAACTTGAAGCTGAAGGTTTATCACATAAAAGTGTTCGTCGAGAAAAGTATAGATGGTATAAAGTTCTTTTAAAGGAATGTTAGTGTGAACGCATTAAATTCACAGTTTTGGTGAGAAACGTTCTTTGCGTGACACCTAAGCATTTTATTAAATAAAAGCTTCTCGTGAAGCCACGTCATCATGTCACATTCCTTGCCAATAAATTTTTAAGGTAAGTTTTAAAAATGTTTCTAGTTTAATATACAGGGGATTAGCTGACCAACTTTAGTCGGCAAGTACACGTTTAAACTTTTATAATATATACTTTTTATTTACAAAATAAAAGGCTAAAAGACAAACCCCACACGGTTCTGTCGAGTCTACAAACACCATCCCTTACCTTCTTTGTCTTTCTTTCTTCTCTCATCACCGATCTGATCGAGAAATGAGTTGGTGGTGGGCAGGCGCCATCGGAGCTGCCAAGGTAATCCGATCTTCATTCACCCTCTCCTTACATAGTCACTAATCCAATAAAAATCTCATCTTTTTACAGAAAAAATTCGACGAAGATGAGCCAACACAAACCTACGAGAGCGTCGCACTCATCATCGGCGTCACGGGCATCGTCGGAAACAGCCTTGCGGAGATTCTTCCTCTCTCCGACACACCCGGCGGTCCGTGGAAAGTCTACGGCGTCGCTCGCCGTCCTCGTCCCACCTGGAACGCAGATCATCCCATCGATTACATCCAGTGCGACGTCTCCGACGAAGAAGACGCGAGATCGAAGCTTTCGCCTTTAAGAGACGTCACGCACGTGTTCTACGTCACGTGGACCAACCGATCTGTGGAGAGCGAGAACTGTAAGGTTAACGGCTCTATGCTCCGTAACGTCCTCCGCGCGGTTGTACCTAACGCGCCGAATCTCCGGCACGTTTGTCTCCAGACCGGGACGAAGCACTACCTCGGCCCTTTCGATAGTGTTGGCAAAGCTGTTGATCGTCACGAGGCGCCGTTCACGGAGGATATGCCGAGGCTGAAGGTCGACAACTTTTACTACACTCTTGAGGATGTTCTGTCCGAAGAGATTAAGATGAAAGAGAGTGTGACTTGGTCTGTGCATAGACCAAACACTATATTCGGATTCTCTCCGTATAGTTTGATGAACATTGTGGGGACTCTCTGCGTCTACGCAGCCATCTGCAAGCACGAAGGGTCTAAGTTAGTTTTCCCTGGGAGCAAGGAGGCGTGGGAAGGTTTCACGACGGCGTCAGACGCTGACTTGGTCGCCGAGCAGCAGATTTGGGCTGCGGTTGATCCTTACGCCAAGAACGAGGCCTTTAACTGCAGCAACGCTGATGTTTTCAAGTGGAAACATCTGTGGAAGATTCTTGCTGAGCAGTTTGGGATAGAGGAGTATGGATTCGAGGAAGGGAAGAACGTGGGGTTGGTGGAGATGATGAAAGGGAAAGAGAGAGTGTGGGAGGAGATGGTGAAGGAGAATCAGTTGCAGGTGAAGAAGCTTGATGAGGTTGGTGTGTGGTGGTTTGCTGATGTTGTGCTTGGTGTTGACGGGATGATTGATAGTATGAACAAGAGCAAAGAGTATGGCTTTCTTGGTTTCAGGAACTCTAACAACTCTTTCATCTCTTGGATTGATAAGTACAAGGCTTTCAAGATTGTGCCTTGATTCATCTTCTACATAGCATACACTTGGATGTTTATTTCTCTTGTTTCTTCTTTGTTTCATGTCTATGTTTCTCCCAAAATCTCAGTTCTGTGTTGTCTGTTTTTGAATATTCCTTTTCTAGTCTTGTAAACCCTTTGTTACCCTTTCGAAATTCTAATATTTTGGGACAGTTTTCGCATCATAACCATTACAAGTTGTAATAAAAATATATTGGACAATCCTGCAAGAGCATTAAGGTTAGGAACACCAGATTCTGTCTTCAAAATAGTGTATTGCTCGCTATGGTTCCACTAGTGGTGTCTATTAGCCGCATAGTGAAATTGTTAGCTGCTTCCAAATCATAACAATGCAAGCTGGTTAGAGAGAGTATACAACACTGGCTGTGATAAAAGTTCACTTGGAATGATCTCAAATCTTTCTCCTTCAACTTCAAAGTAAAGAGAATTTGCTTATTTTTGGTTTAACTGCAACCCGGTCTAGCCATTAGCTTGCTGTTACTAGGAGGATATAAGTTCCTTTGCTTGATTCACATGTCTTAGCATTATCTACACACATAAATCAACCAATCTATTCCATACACACACTGCTGCAACTCCTCCATCCCAAAAAGACCAAATGAAAAGCTTAAGCCATTGGTTGAGGATAATGAATCATGTAGAACACTAGACAACCAAAGTTGCACCAAACAGTACCAAAAGGCTAAGATCAAATGAAAAGCTTAAATTCCTTCTCCATTTGCATTAAAATAATTCTTCTTTTCCTGAAATGGCCTTTAATAAACAGGCCTTAATTTCTAATTTGCTTCCAGCCTTCATATTTTCAGTACCGGTACTGTACCAAGCAAGTATTTTCATTCATAGATAGCACCAGCTCTAAGACAAGGGAATATGTAATCTTTGGCGAACTCTTCTGTGAGATCCTTAACAACCAACTGAGAAGCACCACTAGCCTTAGCCTTTTGTTCCAAACCGTCCAACTCTTCTATGCCCTTCATATCAAAGCAGTTAGTGGGTTGAGAAAACATAAGTCGAATGCTACATAAAACTTCATCCCTCAACTATAATAGTCATCATTTAGCACTTATGCAGTGTAGTACCTGACCAACATCTGCGGTGTAACACACAACTTCACAACCATAGTTCTCCCTGCGAAACAAACACTTTCATGTATAAGACTAGTGGACGGATTATACAAATAGCATCAAAGCTATCTGAATTCTTGCTAGAGATCAAAATGAACTAAACATACTTAAACCATGGCACGATGACAGAGGTGTCTAAGCCTCCACTGTAAGCTAGAACGACCTTTTTCAGTTTGCCACGAAGCCTGACCGGCATCCTTTGAATGAGAAGTTTTGTCATCACAAGAGAGGACAGCTCGAATAGCTGTGCATTATTGAAGATCACAAAGTAGTTAAAACATACATGAAGCTTAATCTAACACATTAAAATTTTATCACACAGGAATAAAGAATGTCTTTTAAGTAAATGGGCAGATTGAGTGTAACACTAACTTCACATTGACTCTTGTAGGTCTCTGATAGTGTTACAAAAAAGACTAATACAACAGACCTTTGAGATCATGATTTTTATTGTATGTGATGGCAATTAATTGATAACAAGTGCAATAATGATCTGGTTTAGCTAAGCCATTGTCCATCCTTTTTTGGTACTTATAAATTGTAAAATCATTATAGCTAAAGATACCAAACCGGAAAAAAAAAATCAGCTGATACAAAGTCTCTTTTCATGCTACAAAATTTCGCAAATTGCAGTCAATTACATGTGTCATATTTTGATAACCAGATCAAACAAAAGCTGAAGAAGCTAAGCCTTTGTCCATTTTCTTTTCCTTATCCAGATAAATTTTCAAATAGCTAGCGTTAACCAAACTAAACCGGTTGATTATGAGTTTTCTAAATTGCAATAGTATTATATTGAGTCTATATGTTTGAATTTTATTAATGATTTACTAGAACGAGTTCATCCTAATACTCCCTCCGTTTTTTAATATAAGTCGTTTTAGAATTGTGCACACAAATTAAGAAAATCATTAATTTTTTATATTTTCTAAACAAAAACATCATTAATTATTTACCTAACTACAAATCAACCAATAATAAAATAGAATGTATATTATCATTGGTCATATAACATTAAGTATTAATAAGTTTTACATAGAAAACCGAAAAACGTCATATAATTTGGAGCGTAAAAAATTCCTCTAAAACGACATATATTAAAAAACGGAGAGAGTATTATACAAGGACCTAATAGGATTTTGAACGTAAAGCAAATATATGTACCTGTTGATCAAAAAAAGAAGCAAATATATATACCTAAATAGTACAATATTAACTGAAATCTTTTACTTTCTCACAAATTTTGATATTATGTAAATATATTTTTAACAATTAAACAATTTTGAAAATAATTTCCAATTTTAGTGCAGTTATTAATAAAGAACAAACTATTGAATTTGCAAAGGATGTGGAATGGTAAAAATACAAGAGAGTATGATCTAGGGAGCTAACCAATTAAGCTATTTATGCAATTGGACTGATATAGCTAAATATTACAACGTATGAAACTTACTAATTAATTTAATTTTTTCTTTTAAAACATAAACAAATCTCTTTTTTTTTTCTCCTTGTCTCTTAACTTCTTCAACGATCAAAAATGGTAGATGAACCAACACTATCGAGGCTTGTCCAAGTAAGTAATAGAAGATCCATATTTGTTCAAGAGAAGAAAGATGTTGGACAAAGGCAAGTTCAATATGTCAGATAATTTTAAAACTAAGTTTCCACAATTGAAGAAAGTCTTCCATTGGGAAGTGTACATTTGGAAAATGTATAACAATAAGTTATCTACTCTATACTTAGCTAATCTTTTGATATGTCTTTTTTTTTATCTCGTCTCTTTTTTTTTTTTTTTGATAAACCGTGGGTTTCCGGCGACCGTGGTCAACCGACTATTCCCACGAGGTCCACGGCACTCCACGTATTCTTGGGATTTAACCCTAGCCCGGATGGCCAACGCGAGTCGAACCTGCGGGGAGCGTATTGGTTCTGGACCTCAACTACCTCTAGGCCAACCGCGTTGGTTTTTATCTCGTCTCTTCTAAAGAAGACAATTTAATTTTTCATCGTAGTTTTGTTGTGCATTTGATTTCAATCGTTCATCTGTAATCTTTTTTTTCATTTTTGTTAATTATATATACTTAATTTTTTTTAATATATATGTAGAAACTAAAAGGATAAAAAGATTGTGAATTTGTAATGATCATTAATTAAAAGCGGTGATTATTAGTTGTTCATGATAAAATTGTTAGTACTTTTGTATAACAGTAAATTTGATGAAACTATCTTTACAAACAGTACTTGAAGTTAGATTATTTTATAAATTTCTAATGTGGTCCTTTCCAATTTCCATTTTCTATAATATTGGATAAAATGTGTGTAAATGATACATTTTACAATATTTGCGTAGGATTTTAAAAGTTTGGACATGTACTGAAACTGTTTTATGCAAGCCCTCAAGATGAGGTATTTTGGTTATTAGAATCAAGGGTTTTAGGTTTCACCTCTTGGGGGGTTTTGGTTTCAAATGTTTTGGTGATTAACATGTAGTTTATGGATCATGGTTCATGGCTTTATGTGAGGCTCAATTGTGTCTGTTTTCCTGACCGATCTCTTTTAAATGTGCTTTTTTAGCAAAGTGCCTGATTTGCTGATATGTCCAGCATTACACATATTGTAAACTTGCAATGGAGTGCTCAAACACATCCTACATATGATGACTTTTGTAATGCTAATGCTAAGGAGACTGATTAAGAGAGCCATGTAAATTAGTATACTGACCACTTTAACTAGTAGATGTGCCCTTGCTGAAGTTTCTTTAAATCAGAATAGATATTAAAGGAAGGGTGTGTATTAGAATTAACCATATAATATCGGTAGAGACTGTTGATCATTTCTCTGGTTTATAGGCAAACTGATGATTCATTGACCCTATAACAATAAAAATTGAAGTTTCATTCTAGTAGTTGATAAAGTGCTTATATCCTGAAGAGTAAAAGTCTTGCAAAAGATTGAATGGCCCATAGATCTTTTAATCATAATGCAATTTTGGAAAACACCTCTTACGTTAACAAAACTCTCTTCTTATTGTCTTCACTGTTAAGCAAACAAACAATAAAAAAACGTAAGATTACAATTACCTTGTTAATGAATTGTTGCGAGTTACTCCTATTATGATTATCTTTGAGAAACATATTTTTATGCAAAAGAATAGGTCTGCCTTTGTATTCCCAATGGCCCTTCTTCAGTCCATTCCTGCTTAAAACACTGGAATCACCTTTCCCTTGCAGCTGTCAGTAGCCTGGGACGAATCGGATATCCGGGCAATTTTAAGAAATCCGGATCCTTATCCGGCAGATCCATAAATTTTACTATCTTTATCCGAATCCGGGGTTCGCGGATATCCGGGTGTCGGATATCCTTCTAAAAATTATAATATCCGGCGGATATCCAGATCCGGATTTGGATCCTTAAAATAAATAAAAAATAATATTAATATATATATATATATATAAAATATTAACAATAATTTAAAAATAAAAAAATATAATGTTTTTAATTATTTCTATGTATAATATTATAAAATTTACATAAAATTATATATACTATTATAAAAATGAAAATTTATTAAATAAAATTAGTTTTTATATATAGATATTATTATTTTGAAATAATTATTAATAATATTTACGGATCCGGATATCCGAACTAAAAAATCAATATATCCGGATCTGGATTCGACTTTGACGGATCCAATATTTTATTATCCGGATCCGGATTCGGCCTCTCCGGATATCCGGATTTTCGGATCGGATCTCGGATCGAATCCGGATCTCGCATAAAAGTCTGAGGCCCCTAGCTGTGAGTAGTGCGAAATGGTACAAAAAAAAAAAAAAAGAGAAGTGGGTGGGCTTTACGAATCCAGCGGCCCATCCATCTTCAGTCTCCTTTTAGAAACTTCAACTGGGTCCCACTTTTTTTCCTCACTCGTGTCTCCACCTTCTCTTATCTGCTTCTCCTATTTTTTTTTTTTTTTCCCAAATTGAAAACTTTATATATAACAAAAGGCTTTTACAACCATCAAGAGCATATCCGATTACGATTCCACAAACCTCCCCAACAAAAACCGTTATGATACATAACTACACAATCATCATCAACACCCACACAAGGGTGGACCAAAAGGAAATTGCCATGACTCTGTTAACTATCATATGCTCCACTTTCATTCACGTACATATGATCCAACCAACGTGGATGGCCAACCGCTACATAAGACTGCATCAGACCAAGCTGCCTGACACTCTGAGCGATGAAAGAGGCACATCTAACTGAAGCCAAAAGTCCAAACCTTAACTCCCATGCCTCGAGAGACCGGAGCTCTCTCTTAATCTCTGTAGCTTCAAACTGTAAGTTAGGCCACAAGGCGGGTTTCTCTATTGCCTCAACTATATCCCCAAAGGTTGAAAGAAAGATCACCTTATTCTTCTTCAAACTCTTCATACTTTCTAAAACCCACAACCAGATCTGTAGCTTAGCCTCATTGATCGACTTCACATCTGAGAAAGCCCTCCTACTATGTAGTAGAACTCTTCTCTTCTCATCTTTCACTATCCACGCCGCCCCCATGAACCCAAGACCTTTCGACCAGTCCATGTCAAACTCACAAAGGACCCATCCTTTGGCAATTTTCGGAGCATTACCTAGTACTCCCTTCTCTATCACACCCGCCTCCACTTGGTCCATTCCACTCTGAACTTGTTGAGCTACAAACCATACATCAGCTTCCTCTTTGGCTTTCTTTCTGATTTCATCTGCTTCAAACAATTTTCCTTCAAAGATAAAGGCGTTTCTGTTCTTCCATAAGTACCACAGGACCCACGGCCAGCTTCTGTTGATTTCAATATCGAACCTTACATCCTTACTCACCTTCAGGAGGTATGCGATGTTTTCATAGATCGAATGGTCGCTGAAACCACCCCGAGGAGAGGGGATATTGGATACCGCCCAACACTTCCTAGGTAGGTGGCAGGAAAAGAGTATATGGTTCACCGATTCCCCTTCAAAGCCACACAGCTGACATCGATCATCGCACTTCATTCCCCTTTCCCTTAATAGATCAGCTACCGGCAGGGCTTGAGACACAGCTTTCCAAACAAAAGTTCTTATCTTAGGGGCCGTCTGCACTTTCCAGATTTGAGATTTCAGGCTATTGAGGGATGGTTGAGCTTCGGCAACTTGACGTATCTCTTTGCTCTTTTCCTGGGCCGCTAGCCAATAACCCGATTTAACCGAGTAAGCACCTGATTTGTTAAACTTCCACACCCAGAAATCTTCTTTAGACGTCACCGGTTGGTTATTCAAAAGAATTTGGATGTCTGAAGGCACAAAAACCTCTTCCAATGCCTGAATATTCCATCTTCTATTTTGGAAATCTATCAGCTCCCTTACCCTCAAATTCACATTGAATGTACAGTTTTTTATCCAGGGAGCTCTCATGCCGTACCCATCCGCTTCATCTTCTACCCATTTGTCCGTCCAAACGTGTATAGAGTTTCCATCGCCAACTCGTTTCTGCAGACCTTTAAGTATCAGTTCCCTCCCAGATAACAAACTTCTCCAAGCAAAGGATGGCTTGTCACCCAGTTTGGCGTCCAAAAAGTTAGAACTTGGAAAGTATCTGCTCTTGAGGAATCGGGCCAACAAGCAGTGGGGGAAAGTAAGAACTTTCCAGGCCTGTTTAGCCAGCAACGCCTGATTAAAGGCTTCCAAGTCTCTAAATCCCATTCCACCACTCTCCTTTGGCAAGCAAAGCTTCTCCCAAGCTATCCAATGGATTTTCCTAATATGCGCATCAGATCCCCACCAGAAGTTTGCCATGGCACTGGACATATTGGCACAGATTGTTTTCGGGAGTTTAAAGACTGACATCGCAAAAACAGGCAGGGCCGATGCTGACGTCTTTAATAATATTTCTTTGCCGGCCTGTGATAGGTTCCTTAGGTACCAAGCATTCAGTCTACCATTCACCTTTCCTTTTAAATAGCCTAGCAGGTCTACCTTAGAGCCGCTAAAGCATTCCGGCAGCCCCAAATATTTGCTTGAACCTCCTTCATTCGAGATACCCAGCACCCTCTGAATCGCAAGTTTAACAGCGGGATCAACCTTAGATCCAAAGGATACGGCTGATTTCTGCAAGTTGATCGTCTGTCCTGTTGCACAGCCATACACCTCGAGCACTTGGTTCAGAGTCCTAGCTTGATTTTCAGACGCTTTGCACATAAACAAACTGTCGTCGGCAAATAGCAAATGGTGAACTGAGGGCCCCTCCTCAACAAACTTCAAGCCGTTTAGCAAGCTTAATCTTTCTGCTCTATTCAATAGGTGTGTAAGCCCTTCCGTACACAACACAAATAGAAACGGCGAGAGGGGATCACCTTGTCGTAGACCACGTTGCGGTTTGACCATCCCAAAAGGTTGATCATTCACCAGTACTGCAAAGGAAACAGAAGTGACGCATGCCATAATCAGCTTAACCCATCTGGCGTCGAAACCAATAGCCTCCATCAAGCTCCTAAGATAGCTCCATTCCACCTTGTCGTATGCCTTTGACATGTCCGTTTTCACCACCATTGTCTCAGTCATGATGCTCGGATTAGTCCATATAGCATGAACCGCTTCATGGGCAATTGCAATGTTATCTGTAATCAGCCTCTCCGCCACGAAGGCAGATTGATTGACGGATATCAGCTCAGGGAGGATGGGCTGTAGGCGATATACCAATACCTTTGCGATGATTTTATAGCCCGTGTTGAAGGATGTGTATTTTGTTTTTATCTGCTTCTCCTATATCTCCTCCTTCCTTTACATAGGGTTTTCTCTCCAATCTCCTTTCCTCTCTTACTTCCTCCATTCTCGGAAAATGGCTTCATCCGCCGCCCAGATTCACGTCCTCGGCGGAATCGGATTCGCCACCACATCCTCCAAGAGAAACCTCAACGCTAAACCCAGCTCAATCCCCAGAAGCGCCTTCTTCGGCACCAGAACCGGTCCCTTGTCCACCCCCACCTCCACCTTCCTCAGAATAAACACTAGAAACTCCCCCGGCGGCTCCAGATACGCTGCAGGTCCGGTGCGTGTAGTTAACGAGAAGGTCGTCGGAATCGATTTAGGCACGACTAACTCGGCCGTAGCTGCCATGGAAGGAGGCAAGCCGACGATCGTAACCAACGCCGAAGGCCAGAGGACGACTCCCTCCGTGGTGGCCTACACGAAGAGCGGCGACCGCCTCGTCGGGCAGATCGCGAAGAGGCAGGCGGTGGTTAACCCCGAGAACACGTTCTTCTCGGTGAAGAGGTTTATCGGGAGGAGGATGAACGAGGTCGACGAGGAGGCGAAGCAGGTTTCGTATAGAGTTGTGAAGGATGAGAATGGGAATGTTAAGCTTGAGTGTCCTGCTATTCGTAAACAGTTCGCTGCGGAGGAGATTTCGGCTCAGGTTTATTTTCCAGTGTCTCTGGTTGTTGTGGAGGGTTTCTCTCTTTTTTTTTAATTGGTTTAGGGGTTTGGGTGTGTTTAGGTTTTGAGGAAGCTTGTGGATGATGCGTCGAGGTTCTTGAACGAGAAGGTTACCAAGGCTGTTGTTACTGTGCCTGCTTACTTTAATGACTCTCAGAGGACAGCTACGAAAGATGCTGGTCGTATTGCTGGGTTGGAGGTTCTTCGTATTATCAATGAGCCCACGGCTGCTTCGTTGGCTTATGGGTTTGAGAGGAAAAGCAACGAGACGATTCTGGTCTTTGATCTTGGAGGTGGTACCTTTGATGTCTCAGGTACTTGGCATAATATTATCTTTTGGTTTCTACTTTTTTCTATATATTGGCACCTTATAATATGTATTTTTTTTGTTATGTTTCGTACTATGCAGTGCTTGAGGTTGGTGATGGAGTGTTTGAAGTGCTTTCCACTTCTGGTGACACTCATTTGGGTGGTGATGACTTTGACAAGGTGAGTTGAATGTTTATTCAAGCCGCTTTGAATCTGTCTACTCTTTCTTTTGTGATTTGCTTGATAGATTTAAGTTCTGCAATGCAGAGAGTTGTTGATTCGCTTGCTTCAAATTTCAAGAAAGATGAAGGCATTGATCTTCTGAAAGACAAGCAAGCACTTCAGAGACTGACAGAAGCAGCAGAAAAAGCTAAAATCGAGCTTTCCTCGCTGACTCAGACAAATATGAGGTACGGTTATTTTTTGTCGCCCAGTTTTTTTTTTGCTTATGTACACTTTCACAAGCATGTGGTTTCTGATTGGTATGAATTCTATGCCCAGTCTGCCATTTATCACAGCCACAGCTGATGGGCCTAAACACATAGAAACAACCCTAACACGTGCCAAGTTTGAAGAATTGTGTTCAGACTTACTTGACAGGTAACGACCATCATTCCTCATTTCCCTCTTTTTTTACACAGTTCTTATGGCAAGTAGTCATGGAGGCTCCCGTTGATCATTCTTAATCCATTTATCTATCTCGTAGGTGTAAGACTCCCGTTGAGAATTCCCTGAGGGATGCTAAGCTAAGCTTCAAAGATATTGACGAAGTAATCCTTGTTGGTGGATCTACACGTATTCCTGCTGTTCAAGAAGTCGTGAGGAAGCTGACTGGGAAAGAACCTAATGTCACAGTAAACCCTGATGAGGTTGTAGCTCTAGGTGCTGCGGTCCAGGTTTGTTTTCGTGAACTTGTACCTTACACCCTCTTTTGGTCTCGACTATTTCGACTTATGTGCAAACATAATACATTTACAGTAAACAAAGAAAGTTTGATCATTTTTCTGGCAAATAAGTTATGTTTCGCTGTAGCTAGTTCTCATCAAGCGCCTTTTTCTTTGGATTACAGGCTGGTGTTCTGGCTGGAGATGTGAGTGATATCGTTCTTCTTGATGTTACACCGCTTTCGATTGGTCTGGAGACTCTTGGTGGTGTTATGACGAAAATTATTCCAAGGAACTCCACTCTGCCTACTTCTAAATCAGAAGTCTTTTCGACTGCTGCTGATGGACAGACAAGTGTTGAGATCAATGTGCTGCAGGGTGAGAGAGAATTTGTCCGGGATAACAAATCTCTTGGCAGCTTCCGTCTGGATGGTATCCCACCGGCACCACGTGGAGTTCCACAAATTGAAGTCAAATTTGACATTGATGCAAACGGCATCCTCTCCGTCAGTGCTAGTGACAAAGGAACCGGGAAGAAACAAGACATTACCATTACTGGTGCCAGTACATTGCCCAAGGATGAGGTGCGTAGAATTTTCATACCAAACACCACTCTTCAGTTACTAACTTTCTTATTTATAGTTCCATTCTCGAGGTTTAGCCGTGATTTACTGATTATGAGATGGTAGCTGGAAGCATTGGCTGATATGCTATCGTCGTTGCAATATTGATGTGGAATAGCGTTGTACATGATCATAGGGCCTTAGTAGAAAAAAAACTTTCCTTCTGGCTAATATTGATAGTTATGGTAACAATAGGTTGGTGTGAATGAACGTTACAGGTAGAGCAAATGGTCCAAGAAGCAGAAAGGTTTGCGAAGGATGACAAAGAGAAGAGGGATGCAATCGACACAAAGAACCAGGCGGATTCTGTTGTTTACCAGACAGAGAAGCAACTTAAAGAACTTGGAGAGAAAATTCCAGGTGAAGTGAAAGAGAAGGTGGAGGCCAAACTACAAGAGCTTAAAGACAAGATTGGAAGCGGATCAACACAAGAAATCAAGGACACCATGGCTGCTCTTAACCAAGAAGTGATGCAGATTGGTCAGTCTATGTACAACCAGCCTGGTGCTGGAGCTGGGGCAGGTTCTTCAACTGGAGGTGAAGGTGATTCTTCAGCAGATTCATCTTCAAGCAAAGGTGGTGATGATGTGATCGATGCTGACTTCACTGACAGCAACTGAGAAATCCCAATTTGGATGATTGAGATGATGTGATCGATATTGACACACCGCAAATTAGAAAACGAACTTGGATGCAGGGGCCAAGCTATTTTATAAACTATGTGTGCACTTGCATCTACAATATTTTGAAAATTTAGTGTATTTTATATTTTATTTGTTTTATGTGCAAGTATGCACTGATAAATTCGAAAAAGAAAAATATTTTAAATCATCCACTGAGGAAAAAAAAAACAGTTTGCTTTGGAAAATAAATTAGCCTGATTTGGATGTGATCGTGTTCAAAATCTATATATATAAAGAAGAGTTGTCTTTTTCTTTAGGCTATCCAGCTCAGCAAGAGGGATGGTTATTCGACACGTGTCGGCACACCAAACACTCGACGAAATCAACTTTTTTTCGTTTCTTTTACGTTTTTTCATTTGAGCTTTTTGTATTTATTTACAAGCCCATGTTCTATGTGCTGTAGCAGAAAATAAAGCTCAAGTTATGTAAAGTTGTCGTCTTAGACTCTTGGCGATCTCTGTCGCACCTGCTTTGGTAAACAAATCGTTACCACCTTTACACATCTCCAGCCCTCTACAATTAAGGAGAAAGTATTCAACTCCCTTCAACTTATTCCTTCTCCCAATTTTTTTTTTATCTCTTTCAGATAACTTACAGTGGTTACTATCTATGGCCTCAGTTAATTGAAGAATACTGAACGTTCTAGATTCCTCTGGTTCAACATTCTCTGAAAGCAGAAGTTAAGATCTCCTTGCGCGGGGGAGGTTGCAGCGCGGCGGTCTTGCCTTTCTGTCTATGCTGATGAAATGGAAAACTCTTCGATGTGTTGTTCCAAGCTCCCCAACGCCTATGACGGTAATTTAAGATTACGATTAAGATTTTTTAAAATATGAATGGAATCAGTGTGATTGATGTTCTTATTGGATTGATCATCATCTACTCCGATGTTAGATCGGTCTTTTTGGAATTTGTAATTGCTTATTATTGCAAGAGGGTAATTAATAATATAATGAGATTCCGGAAAATGCAGACTTCAAAAACACCCAGAGAACATCCCTAGAAAGGCTGATCAAAAAGGCTGATGGATTTGCAGAAGTATTTCCAGGTACATACACTTAAGCAAAAGGCTATATATCTTTTACCACACATTCTATGTCTATATCGTATGGTTCATTTGCAGAGCATAAGTACGAGAATGTTAGTAGGCTGCAACAAAGGAACCATATGTGGTATGACAAGAGATGGTGTGAATGATACCCCAGCTCTCAAAAAGGCGGATATTTGGTATAGCTGTTGCTGGTCCTAATGATGCTGCAAGAGGCGTTTTTGATATTGTTCTCACAGAACCTGGACTGAGCGTTATCATCAGTGCAGTTCTTACCAGTAGAGCCATATTCCAAAGAATGAAAAACTACACTGTGAGTCAAAATTTTCATAAAGTTTTACACAGAGACACTAATTCAAATCTTGACATCGTCTTCCTGTGTCGATTTATGCGGTTTCAAACACGATACATATTGTGGTAAGTATACTTAGTAGATAGCACAAGATTTCATTTGGTTTTGATGGTTGCAATCCTAATCTAAAGCTATTGTAACATGGTGCAGTTTGGCTTCATGTTCATTGCTCTCCTATGGGAGTTTGATTTCACGCCTTTCATAGCAATCTTAAACAATGGTGAGGTTACATTATAGAGTATTTACTGCATTTAGTAGTGATTTTTTTTTTAATAAAAGCTAACAAAATCATTGCGCCTTATAGGAGCAATCATGACAATATCAAAGGACAACGTGAAGCCATCTCCACAGCCAGATAGCTGGAAACTCATAGAAATATTCTCGACTGGAGTCATGTTTCGAGGCTACCAGGCCTTGATGACTGTCGTTTTCTTCTGGGCGATGATAGACACTGATATTTTCTCGGTACATACTCTTATTCACAGTTTCTAATTCTAGGCCAGTTCAAAAAGCTAACTCTTTTGAGGGTTTACTTAGAACATGTTTGGTGTGAGACCATTGAGTCAACGTCCTGAACAAATCATGGCTGCTCTGTATCTACAAGTTAGCATCTCAGGTCAGGCTCTCATCTTCGTCACCAGGTCCCGTAGCTGGTCCTACGTCGAATCCCCTGGTCTTCTCTTACTTGGTGCATTTGTCATAGCTCAATTGGTATGTATGTATATATATAGTATAACAAATGCTTCCACTTAAATTATTTTCATGAAAACATAACAACAAGTATCATAGCCGTGTATTCTGTATACACTCTCAGGTGGCGACATTGATAGCTGTTTACGCGAACTGGAGTTTTGCGCGGATAGAAGGAGCCGATTGGGGATGGGCTGGAGTGGAAAAGCGTGGAAAGCGTGGAAAAGCGTGGTTAAAATTGTGGAAAAGCGTGGATCCCTCTCGACTTGCTCAAGTTTTTTATCCGCTACGTTTTGAGTGGAAAAGCGTGGTTAAAATTTCTTGAAAACA
>NC_027755.1:16439553-16470485 GCF_000695525.1 Brassica oleracea var. oleracea
ACGTTTCAAGTCCGGTGATTAATTCAGATCGGTAACTTTGAGAGTATATGGTTTTCTACTTCTGTGGATGAGGTCAAGTAAAAGTGACTTTAAACATAGAAAAAAGTTGATTTGCCAGAGTTATATACATATTCCGCAATTTGTAAATTGTGAATGATGTAGCTAGGACTATAATCTACCACCTTAACTAGAACTATTAACTCTATTTAATCTATTATATATTTTGAAAATAAAAACAGTTTTGAAATGAATTCATTACGGTAGAGTAGAGGAACGTGCATACATATAAATATATATACACACAGTTGGTATTGCATAAATAAAATATACAGATATTAGCTTCCTCTTCATCTTTTTTAAAGCGTAACATATATACATCATAGATTTATGAGTATTGTATAACTATGGGAGACAGAGGGGCATCAGTGTGATGACTTCTAGACTGCTAATTGTTTCCTTAAGATTTGGCTTATTTATTTTTGTAAGATTGTTTTAATTCAACCGCAAAAATCAGTTACAATCAAACCCAATTAATTATAACGTTTTAAAAGACATTTTAAAATGGAAAGATGGCAGACTTGGGAAGTCTCATGATTAGTCCCAAGCATTCGGTTCTCGGTCCTAAGCATTTAGGATAAGAAAATTTCGTTCGTTTCTGGTTTAATTTTTTTGTCCTCGATTCGTTCAGGTAACAAAGTTATAAACCAGATAATATCCGAGATAATTAAGATCCCATTTGGTTCCGGATTTTTGGTTAATTCGGGTTAAAAAGTCATAAAATTCAAGTTTTGGATTAAATATCAGATTTTCGGGTTTTCGAATAAAAATTTAGATAATTCAGATTAATTTAAAATTGGTATGGTTTAGCAAAATTATTCTGGTAATTCAGTTTTCGGGTATTTCAGATTTTAAATAGTATTTTGAATTATTTTATTATTTTAAAACAAAATATAGTTGATATTTATAAGTCTATAAATTTTATTTTAGAAATTTGGGTTCCAGTTAGGTTCTGGTTCCTTGGTTCTAGAAATATAAGATCGCTTCGATAATTGGTAGGATCCAAACCCGAACTGAACTTTTTTTGGTTTGGTTTTGTTCTTCGGTTTCGGATAAATGTGCACATACCTATTCATTAACATATGTTCGCTTCATTGGTTTTGTATTTGATTTCCGCTATGAACCAATTATTCTCTAATCAATGACATTTAACATATTTATATAAATGCTACGTAATATCCAGTGAAAAACCTAAATATCAAATTCATATAAAAATTATAATTATAATTAATCCGTTGACTTTAAAACATAACTAATATTAGAAAACCGGCGCGTAGCGCCCGGAAACCCATAGTAAAATAATAAAGAACAAAGTTACAAAGAGTACTTCCAGAGGAAAACGCTTTGCGACCACACATAAAACATTCATCATATTGTTTTTTAAATAAGACCCAAAAGAATTGGGCGATACCTTGCGATGGAGGCTAAGATGTCATGACCAAATGTGAGACGACCGTTTGCTTCACCAACAGCAGCTCCTCGTGGATTAAAAGCACAAAAAGATACTTTTGTCTGGGAATTTCGCATTGTCAATCTCCGAATGCTTCTGTCTTACTTAGGTTTTAAAGCAATCTTCGAAGCTCTCAATAATGGCTATCATCATGAGGGACCTCCAAGATTTGAAGTATCCCGCATTCATTTATCTCCCATGTTTCGGAGTTTACATTGCCGAACTGGATCTCGAACTCAAAAACAAGCTCGGGGGAAGTCACCTCCTCTGTTTCAATCTCAACCCTGAATGTGTACAGATGCCCCGACGAAACTCGTCCTACTTTTTTATAACAAGCAGTGCGAGCATTTCCCCCAGACATGATGCTACAACAGACAGAAGCTTGTGACAAAGGTGGAAAGTTAACTCCGTCCGAATCAGCACATAATATGCAAGCCTTAAATTTGGTTGATATGCCAAGAGCCAGTTGATTCAACTTCACTTTTACGGAACTCCCACAAGATCTGTAAGTGAAGCACTGAGGCACTTTTCTACAGGGAAAGACTGCATAAGCACTGGTCCATGTCCGGCTGATGATATCTCTGGCTTCTTGATTTAGTTTGAAGCAGTTACGAAAGTTGAGCATCATATATGCATTGCGAAAGGAGGAACCTAGTCTCTCCAGGGACTCACAATTTTCTGCTTCTAGTACAAACAGCGAATCAGGAAGCGGCGGGAGTGATACCAGATTCTTCATTCCGCTTAGTACAAGGCGTGTTAGACGAGATATCCTCCCCATCCATGGATCAAGCTCTTGAATGTATGTGGGACTCTCAGGATAACTTTCCAACAAAGAGCATTCTGAGAAACTGAGTACTTCAAGAGATTCCAAGTTAATGTCATCCAGAAGAACCTCTAACTTTAAACATTTCAAAAATCTACCAACGTTTCTCATAATGGAAGGAAGCTCCACCATACTTGAACAATCATTGAGAGTCAATTCATGAAGATTATTTATAGTCTGAATTGAAGAAGGGAGCCCCATCAAACTTGAATATTCACTAAGTTCTAATTCCTGAAGACTAACTGCATTTTGAATGAAGGAAGGGAGCTTCACCAGACTTGAGCAATTTTCGAGATTTAATAATTCAAGATTAATTAAACTCCCAATAGAGAAAGGTACCTCCACCAAACTTGAGCAATGACTGATTTTTAATTTCTGGAGATTAATTGCATTTCCAATAGAGGAAGGTATCTCCACCAAACTTGAGCAATGACTGATATCCAGTTCTTCAAGCTTAGCTGCATTCCCAATACAGGAAGGTAGCTCCACCAAACTTGAGCAATAACTGAGATTTAATTTCCGGAGATTAATTGCATTTTCAATAGAGGAAGGGAGCTCCATCAAACTCGAGCAATAACTGAGATTCAATTTCTGGAGATTAATTGCATTCCCAATAGAGAAAGGTAACTCCACAAAACTTGAGCAATGACTGAGATCCAGTTCTTCAAGCTTAGTTGCATTCCCAATAGAGGAAGGGAGCTCCAGCAAACTTAAGCAAAATGTTAGATCCAATTTCCGGAGATTAATTGCATTCCCAATAGAGAAAGGTAACTCCACCAAACTTACGCAACCACTGAGATCCAGTTCTTCAAGCTTAGTTGCATTCCCAATAGAGTAAGGGAGTTTCACCAAACTTGAGCAACCATTGAGATTAATGTGATGGGGTTCCGTGACTGTCTCGATGTTCTGTGGAAGCCCCACCAAACTTGAGCAACTATGGAGAGTAAGAGATGTGAGACTAGCGATTGTTGTAATAGATGAAGGAATCTTCACAAGACTTGAGCATTCATGGAGATCAAATATTTCCAGATTGACTGCATTTCCAATAGAGGAAGGGATCTCCACCAAATTTGAGCAAAACCTAAGATCCAGTTTGTTGAGATTAATTGCATTCCCAATAGAAGAAGGGAGTTTCACGAGACTTGAGCAATATGAGAGATCCAGGTCATATAGATTAGTGGCAGTTGAGAGATCTGGAAGTTCTTTCAATCTTCTTGAATAACTCAAATCCATCCGCTTAAGATTGCTGAGCAGCTGTAAAGACAAATACTCAAAGATCAACATTGTTGATACAAGTATTATGAAAACATAAGAAAAATTGGTTAACTTGCGTAGTTATATTCAAAAATAAAATATTACTTACTTGAGTTTTTTTCCACAATTTCTCAAGCTTGCTATTCGGCATCTCTAGTTTGACTAGGAACTTTGGATTAAAACTCGAAGGAAAACATGTCATCTGGAAACTCGACCAACATAGTACTCTAAGTTTTTGGGATATGTGGTTCATACTTCGCGGATTAATGCCATCGCCATGGATTCTTAAGAACTGAAGATTAGACAATCTTTCAAAGGCTCTTTCACTTGTACATTCTATGTCTCCACAAGTCTCATCATTTATTCCTATGACGCTGCTATTGTCCTGTAAAAATACCCAATGAAACATAAATAAAGATGGTTAGTTATTAAACAAATCTCTAATTTGTAGAACTCATTCAATAAAGATATCAAAGTCACAACTTACGGCTTTATAATCACTAAGCACTTCTTCAATACCAATTGCATCATTTAAAAACTGGCGTTTCCCAGGCTCACTAACCGATTGTTCTCGCACAAGTTTTCTTCCCAACTGGACTAGCAACTCAGCCATTTTTATTTTCCCCCATTTCATAGATATGATAGATTTTTCAGCTAAGACTCGAAGCCCTTGTGTCACATCCAAAAAACGTTTTGCTAGACAGCATTCCACTATATCAACTGATTCACCATTGAAAAAGCAGGCTATATGCAGAGCCAAATGTTTATCTTCATCACATAAAGAATCATAACTAATTAAAATGCTTGCAATTTCTCCATCTCGGCCAATGTGAGTCCTTAACCTTGGTAGTGCCTCTGTCCAATCTTGCTCAGACATTCCCTGAAAATAGGATCCCATAACCCTTAGCCCCAACGGAAGATTTTCTACAAGACTCACAACTTCACAAGCAAGCTCTATGAAACCATCCTTAGAGTATCTCTGACCAAAAGCGTGCATGCAGAATATTTGCAGAGCTTCATCATATGATGGTAAATTCACCTTGTGGATATGGTTGATCCCACTTGCTTTTAAAACCTTTAGATCTTGTGTTATGACGATAATCAGACTCTCGTGACCAAACCAACTATTCTCTTTTGCCACTGCTTCCACTTGTACTGGCCGATCCACATCATCAAGGATGACAAGAACGCTCTTGTCTTTCAACCTGTCTTTGGCAATTCCCAAATGTGAAAAATTCTTGATATCCTTCTCATTGGTTAGTTGAGACATAAACTGCTTCTGTAAATCCAACTTCACACTATAGTCATCAGAACAAGCCGTTTTCGCATACTTTGTTTTGATATTATCCATAAAGACACTCAGATCGACATATCGAGAGTATCGGTTGAATATATATCTAGCAATGGTGGTCTTACCAATCCCAGGCGGACCCCAAATCCCTATTTTTAGCACCTCATGCGAATCTAGCTCTAACATTAACGGCATCAATTCTGCCATACGAGATTCCATCCCAACTAAGCCGTCAAAATCATTGGATGGTGCGGAAAGGTTCAACTTGTTCGAAACATCAGTGGCAATATCTTCAATCATCTCTGCTTCATTCTTCCTGAAGAAGTTAAGGAGATGCTCAACAGTTCGGCTATATTGTCATGAAATTTTTTCACATACTGCTATATATTCCGACATTCTCATACTTGTATGAATACTAACTATATATCAAAGAAAAAAAACAACACTAGTTCGATCTACATACTTCAACACATACACATTTTTTTTTTTAAAACAACTTTCTGGATGGTTGTTGTTTAAAAGCTAGAAATATATATACAGAGGTCGTTGATGTGTTAGAAAGATTAAGAGCAAGTGGGCATCAAGAAGAGGACGAACCAGTTTGATGAATGGAAACCTGCGATTTGAGCCACTTCGGCCAAAGCATGTTTCCATCTTCGGATCTCCTCCTCTGTTTTTCCTTCACAAGTTTTTTCAAAGACTTTCCCAAAATAGCCAGTCTGCTTCTTTACATCAGTTGGATCCACTTCGTAGAAAATGGACATCACAGTTTTACCAAACTCTTCTCTACAGTGCATGATCTCAACAAGCTCGTTCAAGCACCATGTCGAGGAAGAGTAGTTCTTCGAGAGAAATACAATGGCAATCCTAGATCCTCTAATAGCTTCTATGAGCTCAGGACCGATAGACTTACTTCTCACGATATCATTGTCAATGAATAGGTCGATTGCTTTGCTCTTGAACTCCTTGACAATGTGGCTGAGAAAGTTTGTGCGGACATCAGCCCCGTGGAAGCTTGGGAAGACATGGTGTAAGCAACTGTGTGACAAAGAAGACTGGGGGTCCAAAAGAGTTGAAGAAGAAGAAGCCATTGTTTCGTTTTCTTGATGAGATTCGGATTCTATGATGAAAAGAATTTCAGAAGAAGCGATTGATCCGTTTTCTTGATGAGATCTGGATTTTCTGATGAAATCATTTGTAGAAGAAGCCATTCTTTCGTTTTCTTGATGAGATCTGGATTTTCTGATGAAAACTATTGTACACAACAGCGCCAAGAAGCATATTGCAGCAGCAGAAGCAGCAACATTGGTAAGAGAACAAAAAGAATCCATACTAGTAAGATGAAGACAGGATCAAGATCTCAGCGCTACTTTCTAGTGAGGAGGATGAGTTAACAAAGATAGAGTCTCTTTGAAGTTTGAATATGCAAACGCATAACTGTTGACCCTATTGACTGAACAAGCAAGAAAGATAGCTTTGTGGAAACAGAGGTAGCACTTTTCCACTCGAAATTAGCAAAATCAGTGGGCCTCCTATCATGCATGATGTCGAAACCTTTTGCTTTTTTTGCTTTTTTCCTTTTTCCTTTTTTCTTTCAATGAGATAGATTTTCAAATATCTTTAAAGATAACTGAATCACCACTTATCATATTTGTTCCCCCTGTTATTACATTTAGTTATAATATAAATCGGTCTATCTTATTCTTACAGTCTAAACTCTTGGGTTGTTATGACTAAGTTTACAAACCAAACCACATTCTCGGTAATATTGATATATGTGCTAACAAATGTTAGTGTGAATGAACGTTACAGGTAGGGAAAAATGGTGCAAGAAGCAGAAAGGTTTGCCAGAGATGACAAAGAGAAGAGGGATGCAATCGACACAAAGAACCAGGCGGATTCTGTTGTTTACCAGACAGAGAAGCAACTAAAAGAACTTGGAGAGACGATTCCAGGTGGAGCCCAAGCTACAAGAGCTTAAAGACATGATTGGTAGCGGATCAACACAAGAAATCAAGGACACGATGGCTGCTCTTAACCAAGAAGTGATGCAGATTGGTCAGTCTATGCACAACCAGCCTGGTGATGGAGCTGCAGGTCCTTCCCCTGGAGGAGAAGGTGATTCATCAGCAGATTCATCGGCAAGCAAGGTGGTGATGATGTGATCGATGCTGACTTCACAGACAGCAGATGAGAAATCCAGCTTTGATGACTGAGATGATGTGATACCTTATGTTACGTGTATACACACACCAATTAACTTAATGTGCACACTACCACAATCAAATGGTATGTCGATGTAGCACTTTAGGATCGAATCCACAGAGACGATTACACTTTATCTTTATAAGATCAATATTTAACTAAAACAATGATGGGGTTTTGAGATTAAGGTATCGTAACAAGCAAGTAAAAAATTCGTTTAAGGTTTTCGATGATTAAGAGAGCTATGTTCAGGGTGATTCATTGGGATACTTAGGACCATGAGCCACACAACTATTAGGAGGACAATACGAGTCAATCTAGAACTTGAAAAACAAGATTAGATAAACCCACTGTCGTGGTGTCTACCAATTTATCAAACAATCCTAATGCCTAAACTGTCGTTTGGATCAGAAAATGATGACAAGCATTAAGCTCGGATTCAATTGGTTCACAATTTGCCTTAACATCAGCTTTCGTTGGCTAAGGACAAATCGCTTATCTATGTTTTTTCTAGCAACCTAAAACACTTTTGATGATTAGATTAAACCTATGATTAAATGATAAATGGCCAGTTTAACACAAGCAATAAGTATAACAATAAATAGAGATATCAAGGAATAACAATCCTATTTGTGTCTAGCTCATTGATCCATGATCCCTAACACCCTAAACCTAACAAGCGACTACTCAGCCATAAACAGAGAAATCGTAGAGATAATAGATGAATAAAACATGCTGAATCAATAAATAAATAAGATAGGAATCATGAATTTTCTCAAGAATGTCGAGAACTTCTCCCTTTACAAGGTATGAAATCGCAACAATGGAACTTAGGGTCTGGTTTCTTCTCAAAAACTAGCGTAGAAAAATAAAGAGAAAAAAGAAAAAAAAGATATATGGAAGCTACATTCGGCTGGGAGAGAAAACATGAAAAAAAAGAGAGAAAAGGCCAGAAAATATTCTAGGAGATGGCGAACCCTAACCATGGCGACGGCGGCGATAGCGACAAGGAGGCAAACAAAAATCCCGATGAGGACATCGAATCGGAGCAGCGCCCTGAGAGAGGGATCATCGATGGGGAGAAAAAGCAGGAAGAAGTCTCCATGGGGGCTGGGGAGCGTGACGAAGCAGTGTTCCGTTTAGATTTGGGATCTGGTGAAGGTCAGGGCACTGGGGTTCAAGCAGGATCCAGTGAGGGTATCAGCGTGACTGCTTCCAGAGAGAAAGTCTCGTACTCGGCAGTGGTGAGGGATGATCTTTCGGAGGATGATAGGTTTCAACCTATTTTTGAAGTGAAGGATGGGATTGCGGATATTTCAGTACCTAAGGAACTACTGGATGATGTGGACCCCTTATGGAAGTGCTTTGTGGTGGGTTACTTCATGAGTGATGCTCCACATATCGGGTCTATTCACTCGACTGTGAATCAGATCTGGGCATCTCAGGGTAAGAACCCCAAGATTGATGTGCAGTTTATCGGGAAGAAGACGGTGCTATTTCGTGTTGAAGATGCTTTGATGCGAAATCGTATACTTAGGAGGAAGTATTGGCACATCTCTGATGTCCCTCTGGTTCTTAATGAGTGGAATCCGGGGTCTGCTCGTGCTCTGACGGATCTGTCTGCAATGCCATTATGGGTCGACCTCGAGAATGTTCCTGGCTATCTATATTCAAAAAAGGGCATCAGCTTCTTATCACGCACTGCAGGGAAATTCGTTAAACTGCATCCGAATACGGAGAGGTGTGTTCGCATGGATGTAGCTAGAGCACTTGTTGAGGTAGATCTCCAGAAACCTTTGCCACAGAAAATCTGCTTCAAAGGCAGGGGAGACTCAGACGTCGAAGTTCGTGTCAGCTACCCTTGGCTCCCACCTTGTTGCTCTCTATGCTCGAAATGGGGGCATTTGGCTAAAGAGTGCAAGGTGACGAGGTCAGTTGTGATCTTGCAGCGTGGTAATGAGGACGCATATGTTAGTAGAGATCGCAGTGGTAAAAAGGCAGAGGTTGTTTCGGGTAAAGAGGTGGTGTCCAAACTTCTTGAAGATTTGGAGAGTATACAAACAATCAAAGGTAAAGCTGCCAATGGGGGCAGTTTGGAAGTAAACGTAAGTGCGAACCAGGTTTTGCAGTCAAGAGAAGGTAGCGACAGTCCACTGAATGGAAACTGGTCGTTGGTTGCTGTGACGAATACTATACCGTCAGTGTTGAGTGTGGGGGTTAAGGAGGTGGGAACAATGAATGGTTTCCAGGCCCTGCAGGATATTCGAGAGGAGGGGAAAATCGATGAGGAGGATGTAGAGGATGGGCATGAGGAAGACGTTGAGGAGTCAGAACTGGAGGAGGGAAAAAGCATTCAGGTAAGTGGTAAAAATGAGAAAGGGCGTGAAGAGTTAAAGAGGATGGGGTCTGTGAGTAACCAGAGAGGTAGAGGAAAGAGTTCTAAAAGGTCTATTGCAAACACTAGAGATTTGAGACAAGCAGTTGTGGCGAACCAAAACAAAAAGGCTTCCTCTCGGAGGCTCTGATGTCGTCGATCTTTGCATCGAATATGCGTGGATTCAATAAACCACGCAAACAACGAGCTGTAAAACATTGGGTGAAGGCGGAAAAGCTTTGTTTGGGATGTCTAGTGGAGACGAGAGTGCTTCAGGAGAATTTCCAGAAGATATTTGATTACACTTTTCCAGGATGGCAGTGCCTAAAAAACTATAGTCATCACAGGCTTGGTCGTATATGGGTTTGCTGGTCAGATGAAGTTGAAGTAGTTCCAGTGATGATTAGCTCTCAGATGATAACTTGTTGGATTAGATATAAAGAATCTGGAGACGTCTGCTTGAGTTCTTTTGGATATGCATCAAACACGGCTGCTGCTAGAAGAGAGCTTTGGACCGAACTGGGTACAATCTCAAGGCAAGTAGTGGATAATACAAACCCATGGATAATTCAAGGGGACTTCAATGTTACCCTATCAGCTTTGGAGAATTCTCGATTTATGGAGCAGGGGAGGGGAAATAATGCTATGAAGGAGTTTCAAGACCTCGTAGAAGAGTGTGATCTGGTGGACTTAGCTTTTATGGGACCAGTTTTCACTTGGTCTAACAACCAAGACGATAACCCAATCAGCAAGAAGTTGGATAGGGTTCTGGTTAATAGCAGTTGGTTTGCAGCGTTTCCTCATTCATTTGCTTCATTTGAGGCGGGAGGGGTGTCAGATCATTTGAGAGTCAAGACTCAGCTTAGAGCGAGTGTCCCTGGTAACATGAAGCCTTTCAAATTTTTTACGCATGTGACAACTCACCCGAGATTTCTGGAGATTGTATCTCAGGTATGGAATTCAACGGCTCAGTTGTATCATTCTATATCGGTATTGAAGTTATTCCACCCAAAGCTGAAAATGTTGAAATCTGAGATGAGGAGTCTTAATAAAGATATGTTTGGGGATCTACCTACCCTTGTGAAGTTAGCATATGATGATCTGTGTGTTAAACAGAATGAAGCTATGCAGAATCCCCACGCTAGTACCTTTGAAGCTGCATCTGATGCTTGGGAACACTGGCACCATATCTCTGGTATTGAAGAGCAATTCTTTTACCAGAAATCCAGAATTCAGTGGCTGAGATTAGGGGATAGGAATACTCGTTTCTACCATAAAGTCTGTCAAAGTAGAGCAGCGAAGAATGGCATCAGGAGATTAGTGGATGAGGATGGCCAGATCTTGACTGATCAAGACGCAATAAAACTTGAGGCGGCTTCCTATTATGAGAAGTTTCTCTCTGAACAGCATACTGATGATAGACAGATAACGCCAGAGGAACTTCTGGACATAGTGGATTATCGGTGTCCAACTGAGGTTGCTGCAAGCCTAGTTAGGCTAGTTCAAGCTGAAGAAATTAGAGAAGTGTTGTTTTCTATGCCAGCAAACAAGGCGCCAGGACCGGATGGGTTTCCAATGGAATTCTACAAAGCAGCTTGGCCGGTAGTGGGTAAAGATTTCATCACCACAGTCCAATCTTATTTCATCTTTGGCCTGATGCCCCGGAACATAAATGTGACATTGTTGTCCTTGGTCCCCAAGACTACTACTGCAGAGAGAATGAAGGATTTTCGTCCGATCGCTTGTTGTAATGTGGTGTATAAAGTGATCTCCAAGATCTTAGAGCGGCGTCTCAAAGCTACGCTGCCTCTAGCTATTGAACAGAATCAGTGCGCTTTTGTTGAAGGTAGACTCTTGCTGGAGAATGTACTTGTAGCTACAGAATTGGTTAAAGACTACCACAAACCGTCGATATCTGCTAGATCAGTCATCAAATTGGATATATCAAAGGCGTTTGATACTGTGAAATGGTCATTTGTGGAAACAACTCTTCGAGCAATGAATTATCCAGAGCTTTTCGTTACATGGCTTATGAGATGTGTCCAGACAGCAACTTTCTCGGTCTCGGTCAATGGTGAATTAGAAGGATTTTTTCCAAATACAAGAGGCATCAGGCAGGGCTGTTCTCTCTCGCCATATCTGTATGTAATAGTGAGCAACGTGCTATCGAAACTCATTAATAAAGCAGTGGCAGCAGGGAAGATTGGTTACCACCCATCGTGTCAGGAAATTCATTTGTCACACTTGAGATTTGCGGATGATATTGTTATATTTACTGATGGGACTCCAAGCTCGCTAGCGTGAGTACTTGAGGTCTTCGAAGAGTTTGCTAGTATGTCCGGCCTATGTATCAATGTGGGGAAGTCCACTGTTTTTGCAGCTGGAAGAGGGAAACATGAACTTGAGGCTGCGGCTGGTGTAGCAGGCCTCTCTGTCTCAGCACTTCCGATTACCTACTTGGGGTTACCACTCACTACGAAATTGATGTCACGTAGTGATTATGACCGCTTCTGGTGAAGATACGTAACAGAATTCTAAGTTGGACGAGTAAAGCCCTATCATACGCTGGAAGGCTGCAGTTGATAAGGTCTGTTATAGCCCCTGTTCGAAAACTCGGGCGCCTAGCCGAGTACTCGTCCGAGTAGGCGCTAGGCGAGAGCCAACCGCCACGATTTTAGCCAAATCGGCTCTACAAATCGGAAAACCGTTTAAAAATGGTAAAAAACTCGACTAGGTGCTTAAAAATCGGATTTAACCGATTAGTTTCGCGTAATAATTGAACTTGCACTGACAAATTGTGGCCCTTAAAACAAAGCTCGCTTGTCTGAGAATTATTGAGACTTTGTTCTTCTATTTATAAGCGACTCGAAGACCACTCTTCCTCGTTGTTAACCGATGTGGGACAAAATGTAAGTGTTTTTTAATTTTTTTTTAAATATTCGCACTGATAAAAAAGAAGGCAAAGACACAAATTAGGGAAATCGAACCCGCTACCTCCTAGAATAACATAACCATCTCAAGCCACTGGACTATGATGTTTCGACATTTGTTTGTCTCGTATATGTGTATATATATAAGTATGTATAAAACTTTTACTATCAGATTTGTTACATAAACATATTATAAATATATTAAATCATATTAAAAAATAGGCTCGATTAATCTCCGATTAATCTCCGATTTTTTGATAACTCGCTAGGCTTGGGGTTGCCGCCCGACTAGCGCCTAGCGTAGTTTCGAACAGGGGTTATAGCTAGTATAACCAACTTTTGGTGTGCTGCCTTCTCTCTTCCTCAGGGCTGTATCGACGAAATCGAAAGTATGTGCTCTGCTTTTCTCTGGAGTGAATCTCCAAACATAACCAGTAAAGCTAAGATTTCATGGGAGGAGGTTTGTACCCCGAAGGAAGAAGGTGGGTTAGGAGTGAGAAGAATAAAGGATGTAGTTCATGTATTCTATGTGAAACTAATATGGCGGTTGTTTAAAGCTTCAGACTCCTTATGGGCTGCCTGGGTAAGGACTTGCTTGATTCACAATGAATCTTTTTGGGATGTTAAGGAGCGGGCAGTAGGTTCTTGGGCGTGGAAAAATTTGCTGAAGCTCCGGCCTCTCGCACAAAAATTCCTACAAATGGAGATTCACAATGGCAAGTCTATTCGATTTTGGCCTAATCTGTGGCACCCACTAGGTAGATTGATTGATCTCATGGGGGATAGAGGTCCACAACAGCTAGGGGTTATGCAGAATGCTACTATAGATGAAGTTTTCGTTGGAAATGAATGGCATTTTCGCAACTGCAGAGATTCGACCATTAGAGGCCTGGCTGACCGGATTAGAGAGTATAGAATCCATCTAGTTGCTGATGTGGAAGACGCTGTACTCTGGAGAGATGGCTTAACGGAGTACCAGAGTCGATTCTCGTCTGGAGAAACCTAGAATCTTGTTCGTACACAAGGAGATTTCAAAGAGTGGAGTAAGGCAGTGTGGTTTACCCAAGGAGTTCCTAGATTTAGTTATATTACGTGGCTGGCGGTTAAAGACAGATTAGCGACAGGCAGTAGAATGAAAAGTTGGGGTCAAATACAAGGATGTGTCTTCTGTGGGGAGCCTGAGGAATCAAGGGACCATTTATATTTTGCGTGTCCCTACACTTTTACACTCTGGTTGGAGGTTACTGGAACGTTGTTGTCAAATGGGGCTAGTCCTGATTGGACCACGACACTGCAGTATCTTACAGCCAGGCCGCATGACTATCTATCCTCTATACTTGTGAGGCTAGTGTTTCAGGTCTCGGTCTACTACATATGGATCGAGAGGAATGAGGGTAGACACAACCAGCGGACGCGTGCAGTAGGTCAGCTTGCGCGCATTATAGACAAAGTTGTCAGGAACTGAATCACGTCCACGAGATATCATGAGAAGCCAAAGCTTCGGGGACTCCTACATAAGTGGTTTAGCACACATAGTTAGGATATAGAATTTATATTCTTTAAGAGTATTCTTGTACATATACTCTCTATTTGATCAATAAATTTAACATTTCATCAAAAAAAAACATGGAGATTAGGGCAAATCCCCAATTAACTTGTAGTTTCCTAAAAAGTCTATGCTGCTGGAATATGCACTCGGGTTGCCCCGTTCGATCGACAGCCAATCGGACTGCTCTGCGTGAAAAAAACTCCAAATTGCACTCTTTTCTGTCATTTTTGCTCCAAGTGGTCTATCTTCTCTCATGTACAACTTCAGACCTCTAATGACTCGAAAAATAGTAGGAAGAGTCGATAAAGACTTGAAAATCAATTATAAAACATATATACAAGATGTCAAAAACACCATATATCAATACCGCAAGTTAGAAAACAAACTTGGATGCAGGGGCCAAGGCCGTCTAACAGCACGCGCAAGTGGAGCGGTCGAACAGGACCCCAAAATATAAAAATAAAAAGTTTAAGAATTTTTTAAAATATATAGATAAATTATGGTAAGAAACTTTAAAATTTTAGATATAATGCTAAATTTAGAATTTATAATTAAAAAAAAATCAGACAAAGTTATTAAATTTTAAAATTACTTGATAAAATGTATGATTAATATTTTTTTTTGAACAGGGTATAAAATTTATTTGAGACGGCCGGGCGAAGCTATTTTGCAAACAATGTGTTGCACTTGCATCTACAATATTTTGAAAAATTTAGTGTATTGTATAATTTATTTGTTTTATGTGCACCCACTGGAATTTGCAAGTATGCACTCGATAAGGAAAATTCTTTTAGAGGAATAAAAAAACAGTTTGCTTTGGAAAATAAGTTAACCTCAAAATTGGGAGATCAGACCGCATATATATATACTAGGGGTTAGCCCGCCCTACGGGCGGGGCGGGTGAATCTACAATAAAACTATTTAATATTTTAATTATTTTAATTTATTAAAAATTTAAAATAATAAATATATTTTAATTCAATATTATATTAAAAATTTTATTAAATTTTGTTGGTTTGAGTTAAAAGAACGACTAACAGATTTTTAGTGAACATAAATTATTAAATAAAAAATTATAGAAAATGTAATGATTTATATAACATGTTAGAACAATATCTATTCACCAAATTTATTTTTCTTGCATAAAATTAACCTTGAAAAAATTAATATATTTCTACACCTCAATTCACTCATCGGATTTATTTTAATAGATATGTTCATTTTTGTTCATAATAGAAAATGAAAAATACTCTTTTTATTTTCCTTAAAACTAATTTATATACACCTAAATTAGTTAAAAATAAAACATAGAGAGAGCAAACAGTAACATTTGTAGACTTATCCATCTATGTTGGTTATATTGTCTCCTTGCTGTTGACAAAAAGGAAAAAAAAAGATTGACCCCTTGCCCTTCAATTATAACAACTAACAACTTCAGTGTCAAAGCTAACTAAGACCATTGTATTTTAGGTTATCACATAGTTTTGAGAAGGTTGTAAATCAATCGTTAGGAAATGTATTAGATATTTTTAGCAACAATAAAAAAAAATGTATGGATATGTTGGCATAAAAGTTGCACGATAGCGTCACCTAATTGACAATTGTTTTAGTATTTAGTTTGATCTTTGATTTTTTTTGTGAAGAAGATGATGGAGAAGCATCAATAGTTCACAACCAAGAGAATTGCAAATATTTATTTGTATCAATCATGATTAGAGAATGTATTAATTAGCAAAAAAAAGTCAGATAATAAGCAAATGACTTTGGAGAAAATCATGAGAAAGATGAAGATAAAGATAGAGATGGTTCACATAGGAAATGACAAAAAAAAATACAGAGTTCCAGTTTCTGATTACTCTCATATCTCATCCCACCATTTGGAAGACCATTAAGATTCACTCAGAATGAACATGCGACAGTGAACTCACCAACTCAACATCACCAACTCAACATCACCAACTCAACAGTGAGATCTCCATATGTATAAAAACCACATCCTAATTTTTCTCATCCTAATCGTCGTCCACCGCACAATACCTCTGGATCTGTTAACACATCCAAGACAAATTTAAACTCAATGATATTGTTTAACTCACAAGAAACAAATGAAGAGAAGAAAGACGAATTCCAAAGCATTTTTTATGGGAAATACTTCTCTCTCGCGCTTGGGAAGATAACATTTGACTAAGCATCACTTGTCTACGTTCATCAGCTTCCCTAAACATATGTTCCAATCAGAGAATAGTTTAGCTCAACATAGAGTTTTTTTTCAGCTAATAGATAACAAACGATACACCTTTTAGCATTTTCTTGCGCTCTCTATTGATCTGGATTCTGATGATTGCATGCTTCCCCTGCACATCAGGTTAGTTCGCAATGAGTCACAAAATGCAATTTTTCTCAATTGAAAAAAAAAACAGAACTGGCATACGTGAAGGTTATTAGAAATTAAAAGTTACAGTGCCATGTTCCTCTGCCTGATAGCTTCTTGTTCATGTTCTGCCTGCACAGAAGGAAGTAAAATGGGCAGATATATAAACACAAATTTTGCAAAAATCTCAACTTTGGAAGAAGAATTCGACGCGTACCATCCCGATTCTCGAGTGGGTTTGAGAATTCACCATGACGAAAAGCTACTGTCTCGAGAGTGAAAGGTCGCGACGGAGATATCAAGTGCTGGTTATCTACGCGATACCAAACAATCTTAAGCCCCCATCCCCCGATGAAAATCGAATTACATCGTCGAGATATAAATCCAATAACGCAAACAATAAAAGACAAAGAGACGAATAAAAAAAGAACAGAGATCGAGATGCCTAAACAACGGATACCATCAGCAGGTGAGGCTTACCCCGTGAGATGTTTTTCTTAGAAGGTCCTAATGGTTTTTAACGTACATCAAAATTTACAGTAGTTACTTATCCATCAAGCAGGACCAGATCGAGACCCATCGACTTTCCTCCTTTCTTGACACAAAATTTATACTACGGCCTATGTTGAGCTCTGAGAATTGGAGCTGTTGATTAGCCATTATCGGATATTGGTGAGAGAGCTTTAGGGTTGTGCCATTAAAGGCGGACCAAATAGATGATTGTGAAGACGCTCAAACCCTCTATATATACTCCATGAGCGAGCTTGAAGAAGAAGTAAAGAAGCAAGATAAAGTTGTGGGTATTGAGTTTTCAATTCCATAAAGACTGCCGTTTTTGAGTTGAATCGCTGGGAAGGGGATTTGGAACGGCGAGGGTTGATTAGGTTAAAGAAAAATCAAAATGAATAACACATGTTTTTAGGAGTGCCACGTGTCAACAAAAGCCCCATGCTTCCTGGTGATGTGGAGGGCTGAGGAGAGACCAAAGTCTCCTTTATTATATAAGATTCCAAAGGTTTGAGTTCGAAGCTACAGAGAGAACTTACACAAAAAAACGCTTAGCGACCACACATTAAACATTCATCGTTTTTTTCTTTCTCTCTAATAGGACCCAAAGAGATGGGCGATACCTAGCGATATAGGCTAAGCTGTGACGACCGTTTGCTTTACCAACAGCAGCTTCTCCTCGATTACAAGCACAAGAAGATACTTTTGTTAGGGACCCAAAGAGTAGTCTGGGAATGTTGCATTGTCATTTTCCGAATGCTTCCGTGTTCCGTCTTACTTAGGTTTTAAGGCAATCTTTGAAGCTGTCAATAATGTTTATCAGCATGAAGGGAAGGGACCTCCAAGAGTTGAAGCATCCCGCATTCTTTTATCTCCCATTCTTCGGACCTTTCTACAAGTGAATAGTCGAACTGGATCTCGAACACAAAAACAAGCTCGGTGGAAGTCATCTCCTCTGTTTCAACCTCAACCTCGAATGCGTACAGATGCCCCGGAACAACCCGTTCTGCTATTTTAAAACAAGTATTGAGATCATTCCCTCTAGACGTGATTCTACAGCACACATATGCTCTTCGCCAACATCTTAAGTCATTTTCGTCCACATCACCAGGTAATATGATGCAAGCCTTAAATTTGGTTGATGTGCCAAGAGGCATTTGAGTCAACTTCACAGTTAAGGAACTCCCAGATGATCGGTATGTGAAGCACTGAGGCACTTCTTGAGCGGGAAAGACTGCATATTCATTGGTTGGAGTCTGGATGATGAGATCTCTCGCTTCTTGATTTAGTTTGAAGCAGTTATGGAAGCTGAGACGAATATCCGGATTTCGAAAAGAGAAATCCACTCTCTCCAGGGACTCACAAATTTCTGCATCTAGTTTACGTAGCGAATCGGGAAGCTACGGGAGTGATACCAGCTTCTCCATTCCATTTAGTACAAGTTGACGTAAACCAGATAAGCTCCCCATCCATGGATCAAACTCTTCAATGTCTGTAGAGGAAGGAAGCTCCACCATACTTGAGCAATGACTGAGATTCAATTTTTTGAGATTAGTTGCATTCCCAATAGAGGAAGGGAGCTCCAACAAGCTTGAGCAACCACTGAGAATTGAGATTCAGTTCTTGAAGATTTATTACATTCCCAATAGAGGAGAGTATCTCCACAAAACTTGAGCAACCACTGAGATTCAGTTCTTGAAGTTTAGTTAAATTCCCAATAGATGAAGGGAGCTCCACCAAATTTGAGCAATGACTGAGATTCAATTTTTCTAGCTTAATTGCACTCCCAATAGAGTAAAGCCCTGTTCGTTTGCTCAGTCAACTGATCCATCTGGGTGAAGGTGAATTTTAGTGTTCGTTTAGTGTGAATTATCGGTACATCCAGATGGATCAACTGGGTGAGTTTCGAAAACTCAGCTGAACTTTAAAAAAAAAACTGGCTGAGTCTTCACCATGCATCCAGCTGCAGCTGATTCAGTCAAAAATGGTTAATGACAAAAATGACCCTGCTACATATAACCCTAAAATTTTTGTGCTTCACTCTCATCTCTCACGTAACTCTCTCTTGCGGCCAATCTTCTTCTCCTCCGACCTCTCTCCGGCGAACTCTCCGATCTCCTCATGGCGACCTCTCCGATCTCTCTCTCCGGTGACCTCTCTCTCCGGTGAACTCTCTCTCAGACTATCTCTCTCAGGCGCTCTTTCTCTTTCTCTCTCCTTCTCCGGCTCGCTCTTTCTCAGTCTCTCTCTCCGGCTCTCTCTCTCTCAGGGGCTCTCTCTCTCCGGTTCTCTCTCTCTCAGGCGCTCTCTCTCTCTCTCTATCTCAGGTGCTCTTTCTCTCTCAGTCTCTCTCTCTCTCTCAGGCTCTCTCTCTCTCTCAGGCTCTCTCTCTCTCTCAAGCGCTTTCTCTCTCTCAGGCTCTCTCTCTCAAGCGCTTTCTCTCTCTCTCAGGCTCTCTCTCTCTCAGGCTCAGGCGACCTCTCTCTCTCAGCCTCTCTCTATGACTCTCTCTCTCTCTCTCTCAGGCGCTCTCTCTCTCTCTCCGGCAACCTCTCTATCAGGCTCTCTCTCTCTCAGGTAAGAGTTTCTAGGATCTCTGTAATCTATATCCTATAAGTTATGTTGTGGGTTTTGTTTGTCATGTTGTTAGTTGTGTTCATGTAATACTTTTGCAATGTGTATGCTGTTAGCTGTGTTCATGGGTTTATGTTTACAGTCTGAGTAGTCTTTGGCCCTGGAACTGGAAAGAAAACAGATGGTTAATGGGTTCATGGGTATGTTGTTAGCTGTTAGCTGTGTTCATGGGTTTATGGGTTTGCTTACTCTTATGTTTACAGTTTACTTTGAAGATAGTTGCAGAACCTTTGAAGAGAAACAATGACATCCATCCATGGAACTGATGTGAGTATCTTCCCCTCTAATCTCTTATTTGATCTCAGTTTTGTCAAATACTTTTCTTATTGTCTTGAATCTTTAAATAAGAATCTTACATGGAGTGACGAACAAACACGCTTCTTTCTTCAACTAAGACTTGATGAGAATCTGAAAGGAAACATAAGAAAACAGATGGTTAATGAGGCTGGGAGACAGGCGATAATAGATAAGTTCTATGAGGCATTTGGTGTAAAAATTCCATGGAGAAAATTTGGGATAAAGTACAATACTTGCAAGAAGCAGTATGAGTCTTTTAAGAAGTTGACTCGGAACAGAACGGGGCTTGGTTTTGATTCAACCGGATTCATCAACATGAGTGAGGACTGGTGGAATGAGCGATGCAAGGTACAAGTTCTATGATCCTCTTAATTTTACTGGTTCAGTTTTGATTGTATTGTTAGAACAATAATGATGTGATGATGATTCTCTGTTATGTTCAGTTTTTATCTTTCATTTTGTTTCAGTTGTTTGCGACTTAAAGTATTAAAATCAGAGTAGTGTTTTTAGTAGTTTGCTTCATGGTTAACCTATACAGTTAGCGTTGCTTTGATTTTTTCTCGTTAGCGTTAAGTGATAATCTGAATCACAGTCGGTAAGAAGAGTAAGACAGAAAAAAAAAACAAAAAGTTGATTTGTGAGAACAAGAACAGAAAGTAGGAAATATTCCACAAAAAAACTGACGTTAATTTACACCGTATAGTTTAATAAACTGTACTACATTATACAAAACTGACGTTTAACAAATCTATGGCACAAGCAACAACGCTAACGAGAAGAAATAGGTGGTAGCAGTTCTTCTCCCATCGCAACGTTCGCCGGAGATGAAACGATGTCGAATTGAAAAATTAGGGTTTATTTGCGGTGAAGAAAAAGATGGAGATCGGAATATTAATCGGGATAATGGTGAACCTAAAAATCTCGTGTAAATAAGAGGATTTAGTAGTTGAGGAAATGTGATTAAATGCGACTATTCGAGGTTCGATAATGACAGAGGAGTTTCACACTCTTTCGTTTGCAGAACCTGAGCAGGCATGAGCCACTCTATTACCCAATGGGGTGAAGGGAGACGTCCAACACAAACTCCACGCGGCGCAGGTCTAGTGCCTTTAGTATGGCGCGTTCTGGAGGGGTAAAATAGTCAAAATAAAAAGGTTTTCAAAATAAGGGTATATGACACAATAGGAGGTTGTTTGTGTGCATTCTTACCAATTTCTGTAGGTTAAACTATACTAAACCTTAGACACGAAATCAACGCGAATTTGACTTTTAGCTTTTTGTTCATACTCCATATGTAAAATGTTTAAATATAATCGTTTAATTAGTAAGCGCACATTTTCGACTCTTGAGTTGCATGAGAGTCACGAAGTGGGTTCTCTATCAGCCCGTTAAAAGAGATTCTTAACCCATTTATAGTTTCACTCTCGAGGAGTTCTAGTTGTTAGTTACTACTTCATTTTCTCCTCCAGATTAAAATAAATTCATTTTCTTGATAAAGAAAACAAATTCATAATATAGTTAAATTTCACATTAATTATACACTATTTTAAAATAAAAATAATATACTATCTATATTATTATTTATGAAGTGATTTTGCTGATTTGTCACATTCTCCATGATTTTAGGTAATTTTGCTTATTTGTCATATTATTATTAGTTTTTAGCGTAAATATTTAATTTATTAATTTAAAGAATATAAATATTTCGAATTTTTTAATTAATTTATTAATTTAAATAATATACTATCTCGAACTTTCTAATTGAAATTATAATTATTTTAACTTTCACAAGTTTCTTATTAGTTTTTAGCTTAAATCATTAATTTACATTTAAATAATATAACTATCTCGAAATTTTTAATTGGAACTAAAATTATAATTGTTTTAACTTTCGCAAGTGAAGAACAATTCTTGTTTTCATGTGATGTAAGATGTTTTAAATTATATAGTTTCATTTTCTCATTCATTCCAAGTTGTATCTGTTATAGTTTTTTTCATCCTCTAAGTATAGTGTTTTCTGGTTGTTTCAATGGTTCAATCATTTTGTGTAGATCAAAAAAATTGTTTTTTGTCAAACAATATTATGTTTAAGTTTTTATTTACCATGATCTATTTAAAGTTTTTGAGACTATCTTATCTTTATTTATTTTTGGAATTGGTTTTGAGTTATCAATATATCAAAACTATTGTTGGATTTTAGTGTGTTAAAATTTATCATATATCAAACAATTGTTAGACTTTTATTTAAATATTTTAATCAAATTTGCAAAATTATAGTCATTATTTATAATTTCATTGTCTTATTTTCATTAAAATAAATTTATGAATTTTAAAACAAGAATTTTAAAATTATTTTTTTAATTGTAATTTAGATAAGATATTAAAATTAACAGGATTAATATAAATAATAATCATGATTTAAGAGTAAGATATAGATAAATTAAATACATGTCTATTTTAGTCATTTTGTCATCAACTGCATTTGGATGCAAATGTAAGTTCAAAAAAAATGAACAAACGAACGCAGCTGCATCTGAATGCTTCATCTAGATATACTTTCTAAATGTACAAACGAACAACACCCAGGTAGAGCATCTGACTGATCCATGTGACTGATCCATCTGGATGCATCTTCCCGATGTACAAACGAACAGGGCCTGAGAGAGCTTCACCAGGCTTGAGCAATGTGAGAGATCTAGGTCATATACATTAGTGGCAGTCAGAGAGATCTGGAAGCTCTTCCAAACAATCTGAATAACTCAAATCCATCCACTTGAGATTATTTAGAGTCTGTAATGACAAATACTCGAAGTTACACACATAAGAAAAAAAATGGTTAGATAGCCTAACTTAAGCAGTTGTATATTCAAAAATAAAATATTACTTACTTTTGTTTCTTCCCACAATTTCTCAAGCTTTGCTATACGGCATCTTTAGTTTGACTCGGAACTTTGGATTAAAACTTGTAGGAAAACATGTCATCTTGAAATTATGCCAAATTAGTACTCTAAGTTTTTGAGACATGTGGTTCATACTTCGCGGATTAACGCCTTTGCCAAGGATTCTTAGGAATTGAAGATTAGACAATCTTTCAAAGGCTCTTTCACTTGTCCATGTTATTTCATCAAATGTCCCAACAGTAAATCCTACGACGCTGCTACTGTCCTGTAAAACGACCCAATGAAACATAAATAAAGATGGTTAGTTATTAAATAAATCTCTAACTTGTAGAGCGCGTTAAGTGAAGATACCAAAGTCATTAACTTACGGCTCTATCATCACTCAATACTTCACCAACACCAATTGCATCAGTCAAAAATTGGCGTTTTCCAGGCTCATTAACCGATTGTTCTCGCACAATTTTTCTTGCCAGTTCGACTAGCAACTTATCCATCTCTATTGTTCCCAAAAACTTAGATATGAGAGATTTTTCAGTTAAGACGCGAAGCCCATGTCTCACATCCGAAACACATTTTGCTAGACAGCCTTCCACTATATCAAATTTTTCACCGTTAAAAAAGCTGGCAATATGAAGAAATAAACGTTTATCTTCATCACATAAGGAATCATAACTAAACTTTAAAATGCTCGCAATTTCTCCATCTCGATCAAGGTGTGCCTCTATCCAATCTTGCTCGGACATTCCCCGAAAATAGGATCCCATAACCTTTAGCCCCAATGGAAGCTTACCTACAAGGCTCACAATTTTGTAAGGAAGATCACTGAAACCATCCTTAGGGTCTTTCTGACCAAAAGCGTACATGCAGAATATTTCTAGCGCGTTATGATATGATGGTAAATTCACCCTGTGGATATGGTTGATCCCACTTGCTTTTAAAACATTTTGATCTTGTGTTGTGATGATAATCTGACTCCCAGGACCAAACCAACTAGTTTCTTTCGCCATGGCTTCCACTTGTACTAATCGATCCACATCATCAAGAACGACAAGAACTTTCTTGTCTTCCAGTCTTTCTTTGGCAATTCCCAAATGTGAAAAATTCTTGATATCTGTGACATTTGTTAGTTTAGATATAAGCTGCTCCTGTAAATACAACTTCGCACTGTAATCATCAAAGCAAGCTGTTGTCTCATATTTTCTTTTGATATTATCAATAAAGACATTCAGTTGGAAATCTTTGGAGTGTCGGTTGAACAAATATCTAGCAATGGTGGTCTTACCAATCCCAGGCGGACCCCAAATCCCTATTTTTCTCACCTCATCTGAATCTAGCTGTAAAAGTGGTTCCAATTCCGTCATCTGAGATTCCATCCCAACTAACCCGTCAAAATCACTGGATGGTGCTGAAAGGTTCAACTTGTTCGAAACATCAGTGGCAATGTCTTCAATCATCTCTGATTCATTCTTCCTGAACAACGAGATGATCAACAATTAAGTTATACAGTCGTGAAAAAAATTCACATACTACTATATATTCAGATATTCTCACACTTGTATGAATACTAATTGTAGATCAAGGAAAGAAAGCAACGCTAGTTCGATCTACATACTTTAACAAACACATTTTTAAAATATGAACTTTCATGTTGGTTTAACATTTGCACCAAAAAAAAAAACTTTCATGTTGGCTGCTGTTCAGGTCATTGATGTGTTAGAAAGATTAAGAGCAAGTGGGAGTGAAGAGGACGAACCAGTTTTTTGAATGGTAACCTGCAATTTGAGCCACTTCCGTCAAAGCATGTTTCCATCTTCGTATCTCCTTCTTTGTTTTTCCTCTACAAGTTTTTAAGAAGACTTTCCCAAAATCACCAGTCTGCTTCTTTACATGAGTTGGCTCCACTTGATAGAAAAGAGACATCACTGTTTGACCAAAATCTTCTCTTCACTTCATGATCTCCACCAGTTCGTTCAAGCACCATGTCGACGATGCGTAGTTCTTTGAGAGCAAGACAATCACAATCCTAGAGCCTTTAATAGCTTCAGTGAGCTCAGGACCGATAGACTTACTTCTCTCTATATTATTGTCAATGAATAGGTTGATTCCTTTGCTCTTGAACTCCTTGGCAATGTGGCTGAGGAAATTTGTGCGGACATCTGCCCCGTGGAAGCTTGGGAAGACATGGTGTTTCCAATTGTGAGGCAAAGAAGACGGAGGAGCCAAAAGAGTTAAAGAAGAGGAAGAAGCCACTGTTTTATTTTTTTGATGGGATCTTGATTTTTTGTAGAAAAAAATGGTACCCAAAAGCCCCAAGAATCATATTGCAGCAGCAACAAGATTGGTAAAGGAAAAATAAGAATCCATACTAGTATGATGAACAGAGGATCAAGATCTCAGAGCTGCTTTCTAGCGAGGAGGAAGATTAACAAACAGAGAGACTCTTTGTATATACCAAAACGGAACTGTTCATCCAATTGACTTAAAAGGAAAGAAAGCTAGCTTCGTGGAAACATAGGTATCACTTTTTCCACGCAATATTTTGTGGGCCAACAAAGTCAGTAGTGGATCTACCTAACATGCAGGTGTGCTAACGGAATCCTCTCAGTCAGTGCTAGTGATAGAGGCACCGGAAAGAAACCATTACTGGTGCCAGTACATTTCCCAAGGATGAGGTGCGTACAGTTTACAAACCAAACCAGACCGCTTCAGTTTGATATTTATAGAGCCTTTGTAAAAGAATGTTTCCTTTCTGGCTAATATTGATATTTGTGCTAACACATGTTGGTGTGATTGAATGTTACAGGTAGAGCAAATGGTGCAAGAAGCAGAAAGGTTTGCGAATTAGGATGACAAAGAGAAGAGGGATAAATTCCAAAGGTTGAGTTCGAAGAGACGGGCGATAAATTACAGAGTGAAAAACGCTTTGTGACCACAATATTAAACACTCAGCATTTCTTTTTAATAGGACCCGAAGAGACGGGCGATACCTTGCGATAGAGGCTAAGCTGTGATGAGCAGATGTGACGACCGTTTACTACACCAACAGCAGCTCCTTCTCGATGAAAAGCACAAGAAGATACTTTTGTCTGTTGTCACCATCATCTTCACGAACAAGCTCCGGGAATTTTGCACTGTTATTCTCCAAATGCTTCTGTCTTACTTAGGTTTCAAGGCTTGTTCCAGCATGAAGGGAAGGGACCTCCAAGAGTTGAAGCATCCCACATTCTTTTATCTCCCATTCTTCGGGCCTTTCTCTATAAGTGAATAGTCGAACTCAAAAACAAGCTCGTTGGAAGTCAACTCCCCTGTTTCAACCTCAACCTCGAATGTGTACAGATGCCCCGGAATAACTCGTCCTAGGCTTCTATAACAAGCCGTGAGAGCATTCCCTCTGGACATGATGCTACAACAAACCGATGCTTGTGACCAATGTGGATAGTTATTTCCGTCCAAATCCGCACTTAAGATGCAAGCCTTAAATTTGGTTGATATGCCAAGAGACTTTTGAATCAACTTCACAGTTAAGGAACTCCCAGATGATCGGTAAGTGAAGCACTGAGGCACTTCTGTACCGGGAAAGACTGCATATCCATTGGTCGGCGTCAGGCTGATGAGATCTCTTGCTTCTTGATTTAGTTTGAAGCAGTTAACAAAGTTGAGACAAATATCTGGATTGTCAAAGGAGCAATCTAGTCTCTCCAGGGACTCACAATCTTCTGGAAGCGGAGGGAGTGATACCAGCTTCTTCATTCCGTTTAGTACAAGTGTACGTAGACGAGATATTCTCCAGATCCATGGATCAAGCTCTCGTAAAAGTGTGGAACTATGATCAGGACAAATTTTAAACAAAGAGCAGTCCGAGAGATTGAGTTCTCTGATAGATTCAAAGTTATTTTCTTACCGAAGAACCTCTAACTTTGAGCATTTCAACAATCTATCAAGATTCAATTTATGAAAATTAATTGCATTCCCAATAGAGGAGGGGAGCTTTACCAAGCTTGAGCAACGGCTGAGATCCAATTTTTGAAGATTAATTGCACTCCCAATAGAGAAAGGGAGCTCCACCAAACTTGAGCAATGACTGAGATTCAATTTCTGAAGATTAATTGCATTCCCAATAGAGGAAGGGAGTTCCACCAAGCTTGAACAACCACTGAGATTAATGTGATTGGGTTCAGTGAATGTTTCAATGTTGTCGGAAAGCTTCACCATACTTGAGCACCCACTGAGATCAAGAGATGTGAGACTAGTGATTGTAGTAATAGATGTAGGAATCTCCACAAGACTTGAGCAGTTAATGAGAGAATTTTTTTTATATTAACTGCATTTCCAATAGACGGAGGGATCTCCACCAATTTTGAGCAAAAACTAAGATCCAGACTTTGGAGATTAATTGTATTCCCACTAGAAGAAGGGAGTTTCACGAGACTTGAGCAATATGAGAGATCCAGGTCATATAGATTAGTGGCAGTTGAGAGATCCGGAAGCTCTTCCAATCTTCTTGAACGACTTAAATTCATCCACTTGAGATTATTGAGAGGCTGTAATGACAAAATACTCAAATATTAACACTGCTGATACAATTATTGTTAAGCACATAAAAAAAATTGTTTAGACAGCCAAAGTTAGGCAGATATTTTCAAAAAATAAAATAGTACTTACTTTAGTTTCTTCCCACAATTTCTTAAGCTTGCTATTCATCATCTCTAGTTTGACTAGGAACTTTGGATTAAAATTTGAAAGAAAACATGTAATCTCGGAATTCGGCCAAATAAGTACTCTAAGTTTTTGGGATATGTGGTTCATACTTCGCGGATTAACGCCTTTGCCAAGGATTCTTAAGAATTGAAGATTATACAATCTTTCAAAGGCTCTTTCACTTGTACATTCTATGTCTTCGTAAGTCTTAACAGTAATTCCTATGACGCCGCTACTTTCCTGTAAAACGACCCAATGAAACATATATAAAGATGGTTAGTTATTAAACAATCTCTAAGTTGTAGAGCGCATTCAATGAAGATACAAAAGTCACAACTTACGGCTCTATCATCACTCAATACTTCACAAACATCAACTGCATCAGTCAAAAATTGGCGTTTTCCAGGCTCATCAACCGATTGTTCTCGCACTATTTTTCTTCCCAGTTCGACTAGCAACTTAGCCATCTCTATTGTTCCCCAATCCATATTTGTAGATATTATAGATTTTTCAGCTAAGACACGAAGCTCATTTCTCACATCCAAAAAACACTTTGCCAGACAGCCTTCCACTATATCAGCTTTTTCACAAAAAAGCAGGCTACATGAAGAAATAAACGTTTATCTTCATCACATAAGGAATAAAAACTAAACTTTAAAACGCTCACAATTTCTCCATCTCGGTCAAGGTGAGTCCTTAACTTTGGTAGTGCCTCTGCCAAATCTTGCTCGCATGTTCCACGAAAATAGGATCCCATAACCTTTAGCCCCAATGGAAGTCTACCTACAAGACTCACAACTTCACAAGAAAGCTCCTTGAAACTATCCTTTGGGTATTTCAGATTATAAGCATACATGCAGAACATTTGAAGAGCTTCATCATATGATGGTAACATCACCTTGTGTATATGGTTGATCCCACTTGCTTTTAAAACCCTTTGATCTTGTGTTGTGATTATAATCCGAGTCCCTGGACCAAACCAACTAGTTTCTTTCGCCAAGGCTTCCACTTGGACTAATCGATCCACATCATCAAGAACCACAAGAACTTTCTTGTCTTTCAGTCTGTCTTTGGCAATTCCCAAATGTGAAAAGTTCTTGATATCTGTCACATTGGTTAGTTGAGACATGAACTGCTTCTGTAAATCCAATTTCACATTGTAGTCATCAGAACAAGCCGTTGTCGCGTACCTTCTTTTGATATTATCCATAAAGACACTCAATTCGAATTCACTGGAGTATCGGTTGAATATATATCTAACAAAGGTGGTCTTACCAATACCAGGTGGACCCAAGATCCCTATTTTTCTCACCTTGTCTGATTTTAGCTGTAACAATAGTCCCATATTTACCATATGGTATTCCATCCCAACTAAGCCTTTGAAATCACTGCATGGTGCGGAAAAGTTCAACTTGTTCGAAACATCAGTGGCAATATCTTCAATCATCTGTGCTTCATTCTTCCTGAACAAGGAGATGATCAACAGTTCATTAATATAGTCATGAAAATATTGCAAGTACTACTATTCGGGTATTCTCATACTTGTATGAATATTAAATGTAGATCAACGAAAGAAAGTAACGCTTGTTCGATCTACATACTTTAACACATACATATTCTTAAAAGAATATGTTCTAAAGCTACAAATATATAGAAGTCATTGATGTGTTAGATAGATTAAAAGCTAGAGGACGAACCAGTTTGATAAATGGTAACCTGCTATTTGGGCCACTTCCGTCAAAGCATGTTGCCATCTTCTGATCTCCTCCTTTGTTTTTCCTTTACAAGTTTATCCGAAGACCTTCCCAAAATCACCAGTCTGCTTCTTTACATCTGTTGGATCCACTTGGTAGAAAATGGACATCACTGTTTGACCAAGCTCTTCACTGCACTTGATGATCTCCATCAGCTCGTTCAAGCACCATGTCGACGATGCGTATTTCTTGGAGAGCAAGACAATCGCAATCCTAGATCCTCTAATAGCTTCAGTGAGCTCAGGACCGATCGACTTGCTTCTCTCTATATCGCTGTCAATGAATAGGTTGATTCCTTTGCTCCTGAACTCCTTGACAATGTGGCTGAGAAAGTTTTCGAGGACATCTACCCCATGGAAGTTTGGGAAGACTTGGTGTTTCCAATTGGGAGGCAAAGACGAGGGAGGAGGCAAAACAGTTAGAGAAGAAGAAGCCACTGTTTTGTCTTCTTGATGGGATCTTGATTTCATGTTGAAAAATATTGTACCCAAAAGGGCGTAGAAGCATATTGCAGCAGCAACAAGATTGGTAAGCGAAAAATAAGAATCCATACTAGTATGATGAACAGAGGGTCGCAGGAGCTTTTAAATAAGGACGAAGAATTAAAAAACAAATAGACTCTTTGTATATATCCCTGTTCGGAACTACGCTAGGCGCTAGTCGGTCGGCCATCACGGGCCTAGCGAGTTACCAAAAAATCGGAGAATAAGCGGGATATACGCGGGGATTAGTTTTGAACACTGTTTTCAATTTTATAATAAGTGTATATATTATTAACTTACTTACGTGAAAAACATCAATTGTTGATGTAGCCTAGTGGAAATTTTCCATGTTTGTGTCGGCAAGGTGAGGAGTTCGATGACTAGGAAGCGTGTTTTGCTTTTTTTTTCTGTCTTTTTTCATTAATGGCATAACTGTAAATTAATCATCATCTTCTTTTTAGGGTTACGTAAACTTTTTTACAGAGCCGCCATGCTTTCTTTCTCTGATTTCTTCCATTATTTTTGTGTTTTTCTTTCTGGGCATGAAATAAATTTGAAAGTTTAACATGTATGATCCGATTTCAAGCTTTCAAACCTCAAAAATGTGAATAATATTAGTGACTCCGATTTAATGGCCGCCTACGTTGAAATCGCGACGCTTCACCACGGCCGAGCGCTTCTCCGGCCGAGTAATCGCCTGTGCGGCCGCGTTTTAGAACCATGGTATATACCAACAAGGCACTATTGATCCCGTTGACTTAGATATATAAAAGTTAGCTCCGCCGAAACAGAGGTTAAGTGGGCCTACCTGTCACGCAGGCGCACCACCATTCTTAATAAAAGATGTCCAAACCTTTTTTTTTCCCAAGAGATAGATTTTTAAATATGCATGGTGATTATTGGATCACCACTAATCATATTTTTCCAAGGATGAGGTCTGTGCAGTTTGCAAACCAAACCACATTTTTCCGTAATAACCACTACAAGAAAACAGCGGTATTGTGACGCACATTCCGACGAAAAATGAAATCCTCGGAATATCCCGAGGAATTTCCTCGGAATATACAGACGGAATTCCGAGGAAATATTAATCTGTCGGAATATTTTTATGGAATACCGAGGAAAAATGTATTCTTCGGAAAAAACTGATGAATTCTGGGGATATATTATAGCCGTTAGAGAGCTGTTGGGGGATTTTAAAAATTCTGAGGAAATTCTGACGAACTAGCCGTTGGCGTCGGAATTCCGTCGGAATTTCTTCGGGCTGTCGGTAGGATTTCAACTATAAATACAAGCACCCCTCTTCCTCTTCATTCACTTCATATCTTCATCCTCCCTCTTACTCTCTTTACACAC
>NC_027755.1:16472876-16474403 GCF_000695525.1 Brassica oleracea var. oleracea
TTCATCATCATGTGTATTAATTTATAATTTTACTAATAATTTTTTTAATGTTACAGGTTTGTTATATCACGTACCCCCGGGTAAGGAACAGAGATGATCCATGGGTTACTGTTACAAGACTCAACCCGAGAGGCCGAGTTCAGAGAAGTTCTGAACTGGAAGACCCACTACAACCAAGCACATCCGGCAACTTAAGTGCAACAGAAGATTTAGCTGGAGTTGGTCTTGTAGTCGATTTAACCGACTTCAGAGAAAAAGTTGTCGTTCACGTAGAGGATGAACCAGTGATTGGAGAGTTTCACCAAGATCCAGATTCAGATTCATCCGGTGATGATGACTCGGAAACAGACTAGCATCAATATTTTTTTTTTAATAGAAATACCGAGGAAATTCCGAGGGAAGATAGGTTTTCCTCGGAATATCTTCGGAATAGACCTTGTCAATTTAGGGATTTGATTAGAGTCTTTTTCCTTGGAATTCCCTCGGATTATTCCGACGGAATTCAGAGGAAGATAAGGGTTTCCTCGGAATTCAGAGGAATATTCTGAGAAAATTCCGAGGAACTAGGGGTTTTTAACCGAAAACAACGTTTTGCGGATTGAATAACACGTATATAACCTTCATTAAGTGTCTTAACCAGATTATGAAGTCAAACTTTGGTGTTTTGCCCAATAACAAACATTTTTACGATTGCATGAAAGAAAACCACACAACATAAGAGAAACACTTATACACTTTAATAAACGGTAAAAGGAATACTTACAATTATTTTTGAAATTTTGTTATTTCATAGTTTATGATCATCTATACAAAGATTCCTCAATGGAATGCATTGCATTTGTATAAAAAATGATATAGGGCAAAAAAAATCGATGTTTTGAAATCCCAAACACTAGTTCCTCGGTATTTCCTCGGAATTCCCTCGGAATATTCCGAGGTAATTCCGAGGAAGTAGGGTTTTTAAACCGAAAACAACGTTTTGCGGTTTGAATAACACTTATATAACCCTTATTAAGTGTCTTAGACTGATTATGAAGTTAAAAATTTGTTCCTTACCCTATAATAAACACTTTTCCGATTGTATGAACGAAATCCCCACGAAATAAGAGAAACACTTATACACTTTAATGAACGGTAAAGGGAATACTTACAATTCGTTTTGAAATTTTGTTATTTGATAGTTTATGATCATCTATACAAAGATTACTCAATGGTATGCATTGCATTTGTATAAGAAATGATATAGGGCAAAAAAATTTGATGTTTTGAAACCCTTAACATGTGTTCCTCGGAATTTCCGAGGAACAATATAAACCAATAGAAATACATGCATAGGATATTCTTTTTCCTCTAATTAATGAAATATCCGAGGAAATTCCGACGGATATTTAAGTGTCCGTCGGAATTTCCTCGGAATATTTTCATTTAACCGGGCAAACCAGCCGCCAAATATTTCGCGAAAATTGAAATTGAAAATACCGAGGAAATTCCGACGGATAGTTTCCGTCGGACCCTAGGTTTTATAAA
>NC_027755.1:16477336-16481152 GCF_000695525.1 Brassica oleracea var. oleracea
AATATACCGAGGGACATGTTCCTCGGAATATACCGAGGGACTCATTCCACGGAATATACCGAAGGACTCGTTCCTCGGAATTTTCCGAGGGCTCCGTTCCTCGGAAATTCTCGATGAAAATTCCGAGGAACATTTCGTCGGAACTTCCGAGGATTGGACCATCGGAAAGTCCATCGAAATATCCCGAGGAAGTTCTCCCTCGGTATATTCCGAGGAGCTTTTCGACGAACTGGTGGTCCTCGGAGTTTCCTCGGAAATTTGTTTCCTCAGATTTCCGTCGGAAAATTCCGAGGGATTTCCGAGGAAAAATGAATTTCTGAGGAGTTATTTCTGAGGACTTGCTCCGTCGGTATGTCGTCGGAATAACGTTATTTCGACGACATACCGACGATTTTTTCCCTCAGTATGTCGCTGTTTTCTTGTAGTGTATTGGTGATAACAAATGTTAAGTGTGAGTGAACGTTACAGGTAGAACAAATGGTCCAAGAAGCAGAAAGGTTTGGGAAGGATGGATGACAAAGAGAAGAAGGATGCAATCGACACAAAGAACCAAGCGGATTCCGTTGTTTACCAAACAAAGAAGCAACTTAAAGAACTTGGAGAGACGATTCAGGTGAAGTGAAAGAGAAGGTGGAGGCCAGAGCCGTGCTTCCCTTGGCCAAAAAGAAACATTGGCTTAGGGCAACATATTTTCAAAAAACACTTAATAGCATATGTTTAATTAATATTAATAATATAAAGTAATAATATATATATGCTTGAGATTAAAACTTTATAACAACTAGGTCCTCTCTCCGCCCGATGCGCGGAAAAGTGTATTGATCATCGAATTTTGATTATAAGTTTTAATATTTTTGTTTGAAATATAAGCATTGTATGTTCTAATATGTCTGAAAAATTGGTGAATATCGAGTTTACCCAATTGTTTAAAAGCCAAAAGAGTAGCTAAGTAAAATAGATAATGTAAGAAACATATTAAGTCTTTCGTAGATCAGAAGTTGTGTTGAGGTTCATAAGAAACAAATAGCCTGAAATTGGTTGAAAAACATAAATAAGATGGTGGACTTTTGACGAAGAAGGTGATGGAAGGGAAGAAGTTTCCGTGTTGGGGAGCCTGAAATTTATTTTTTAAAAAATCAGTGAACATAGATTAGTATTAGTTGTCAATTAATTAGATAGTAGAGTAGGAGACGTACTTGTAAGTAGTGAGGTATTCTTCATCAGGGATGGAGTTTTAGTTCTGACTCATTTCTAGTGGTATCTGGAGTACTGTATAGCAGATAGATGTGAATTAGTAGATAGATAACCACTTAGAAACCTTCTATGAGATTCTGAGTTTTAAATGTTACTTACTCTCATGAGAATTAAGGCGGTTGAAGATTTCCTTGTAGATTATGTTCTTCACTTTTTGTTTGTGTGAGTCTTCGCCTTTGATGATTTTTAGTCCTGCTTTGCTTGTTACATGTGAGAGGGCCACGTACAATTGACCATGTGCGAAGACCGGTCTAGGAAGATATAGGATAACCTCTTTTAAGCTTTGGCTCTGGCTTTTGTTGATTGTCATTGCATAACACAATATGATAGGGAACTGGCGTCGACGTAAAGTGAACGGTAGCTGTGTATCCCCTTGCAAGAGGATTATTCTTGGGATCAAAACTTCATTTCTAATGTGGGAGCCAGTAATTATATCTGCCTTAAGCACTCTTTCGCCTATGTGGGTTAGGATCATACGGGTACCATTACATAATCCTTTTGTTTGATTTATGTTGCACATAAGCATAATCGGGGACCCAACTTTTAGAGTGAGTTTATGGGAAGACAATCCTGGAAACTCCATGGAGTGGAGATACTCAATGGCGTATAGTGTATCATTTTGGTTAGATTGAGTTTCCGAAACCTCAAAGCTATCGTAACTGTAGTAGTCTTTTGACTCTCCGTCGGTTTTGGAGATTGTATACGCATTGATTTCATCGACTGTATCATTTCGGGGTGTTAGGATAGCTTTATCGGTGTAGGAACTTTGGGAGGCCTCTATTTGGTTGATATCACCATACGCTGCATCGACAACTTGATTTAATGACTCATCTTTAGTCTCTTGGACCAATGAGGGGTCGATGTTTACCATTTGGTCATGGTAGCCATCGTCCTCATCTTCATGTACTGATTCTGGACGACCTTCACCGACTTTGAGAAGCCAATCAGAGAACTCTTTTTCGTCCTGGTTGACTCGCATATTTATTTTCAAAGAGAACTTGTGGCAGAAGTTCCATAGATATGAATGACTTATTGAAGCTAAGACAGTATCAGCTCTACTTCCTTGTGGAATTACCGGAAGGTTCTGTCTAAAATCACCACCTAACAAAACAGTTTTTCCGCCAAAAGTTTGATCCTTTGCGTGGGGATTTTTGATAGACATTATGTCCTTCAAAGTTTTGTCAAGTGCTTCGAAGGCATGTTTGTGCGTCATAGGTGCCTCATCCCAGATTATGAGGTCCGTTTTCTCAATGAGTTCAGCGAGAATCGTACCTGGTTTGATGTTGCAGAGCTTATCTTCGGTGAGTTTCAAAGGAATATTAAAGGTGAATGAGCTGTTCTTCCGTTTGGTAGTAGCAGTGCAGATATTCCTGAAGAAGCTACCGGGAGAACGATATGTTTCCTCGAGCGAAGTCTGGATTCGATGGTTTGATAGAGGAATGTTTTTCCTGTGCCCCCTGCGCCATGTACAAAGAATAGTTTTCCATCCTTTTTATCAACAGAGTTTAATACTGATTCGTAAATCGCACGCTGCTCGGCGTTAAGCAAGTTATACTGACTGTCATGTCTGAGCATTTCTTCGGCGACATCGTAATCCATTTCTTGGTTCCACAAACTGTTCCCCAATTCTTTTAGCAAAACAGGTTTGATCTTAGGCATCTCTTTAATATCGTTTAAAGAACGGTCTTGCATGCGAATCAACTTTTCCACTTCGATTAACGTGTACTGCTGAAGGGGCTCATCGTCCAGTTCCAGATTTGAGTGGCCTAAGATCCTTTGCCTCTTGTGAAGTATGTCCTCGCTCATTGATTTCCATGAGTGCTCCCATAGTCCTTTGGGGCTTGCAACGAAGCAAGTGTTTAGAAAGGTGACAAACATATCGCGGAGTTGGTATGGGGTGGCTGTTCTAGCACCCTCCGACATACTCTCGAGCTATTCAACATCGTTGTCCAAATAGCCTCGGGCATGGCAAACTGATTTGAAGTCAGAGTATTTCACGTCGTTGAAAGTTTTCAGCTCGTCGTAACTCCTAGGACCCTTGATCTTATTAATGAGGATCCTCAAATAATATCGATCTTCTACTGATGGATGGACAACCATGATTCGTCCAATGGTTTTCCCTTTCTTACGTTCAGACCAGACTTTGGTAGTGTTGTTCCATACGAAATATTCTGGTATTTGCACATAGGTTAGCGTTCGTGCGAACTCTGACCTTCTGCATAAGACCATCCATTCAGTAAATATTGTCTTCTCAATACCTGGCTTGCGGATTACACGGCCGAGGTTATCAGTTGATTTGATTGTGATGTTATGTTCGCCTTCTAGGTGAATGATAAGCTTCTCAACTGACGGCTTTCTTTTGTGTATATGGAATGCGAAATTCCGCCACATAGACTCGCAAGCAGATACATACCAAGCATCGATATAGTCTTGGATCTCATTCCGCTGCTTCAACACTCTTTCCTTTGGCTCCCCAGATGCTGTTGTGTTAGGGGTAGAAATTGGGTTTCCTTTTTCGATAATTGCGGATGTTCTGTCAACACCCTTGGTTATGTACTTGAA
>NC_027755.1:16482752-16505403 GCF_000695525.1 Brassica oleracea var. oleracea
GTGAAAGCCAGTACAGAATTATAGACTCGGATGGTATCCCGAAACCAACTATACTGACAAAGTTCTTCTAACAGGGGTGGGGGTTGATTGATTGGGGGAAGCTTTATTTGACCGTGGTTACAGCAAATTGTGAATGTCGGTTCACCTGTTTTGAAGTCTTTACCAGTGCTCTCTGAAGTCCACATTAATGCACCACATTTTGTGCATTCTACGATGGGGTTACCTTCGGATTTAGATGTGGAGCATTTATCTGTGGTTAAACGTGTTTCAATTTGTTAAGACATACTGTGTTTAATATTTTATAGTTAAAAGCGTTTAATATTTGGTAAGAGCTATAATATATATTTGATTGCCTATAATACGTAGGCAAGAAGCCATTTTGAAAAACAAATAAAGCAAAATTGCTTTTATGATTTTAGTAATCCGCATTGAAGGTTCTTAGCAACCAAAACTTGTCATCTAAATTATCTAACATTTAGCGGATTCGGTTTCTTAATTATCGCACTCATTCTCGACACTGATTTAAAATAGTAGTTTAAAATATGTACTTTTCTTCGCTGTTCTTGTTGGGTGTAAGCCATGGGATCCTCGTGGGGCATGTAGACCTACTCGTATAACATATGCAGATGAAACGTATAAGTTTTTATAATTGTTTCTTAAGTGTTTTATAGTTGACAGAGATATTTACCTTGCGGCAGGGATGACGTTCGTTTGGTTAGCAAGATGGCTTTTCTCATCCCTCGTGCGTTTTTGTGTCTCACTGGTTAAATAGTAAACAATTCAATTAAAAGGTATAAGCGTAAGACATTTACGAACAATGATGTTTATAGGCTGAAAAGATTTTATACCGTAAAGGTCACATTTATCAAATCCACCTGTACGATATAATTAGATAACTAGTGTATCAATAGTTATTGGTGAAAATATATTATTAAAATCCATTAAAACTTACAATCATAATATTTGAGTTTGAACGTCGGTGGATCGCATATCTTATTGACTACAAAATATATTCATAGTTTAAAATAGTATGCTTTTCGAGTAGAAAATATTTTATCTTCAGAGTAATAACACACCTTTGGGTTTGTTGCGTGCTCCGAGTGGACGTCCTCTTTTTCTTTTATGCGTGATCCCGGTAAAAGTTTCTGGATGAAAAGAAGTTTATGGTATCTTTTATACCTATCGTTATTTAAAATTATTTAGAAGAATGTCATGGTTCAGATAATAATGGCAAGCCTTTGTGAGGGCAAGAGAGAAGCGTATTTTAACACTTTTTGTAAATGTTGCTAAAATGTTGTATTTAATAGGTTAAATGAAACTAATACTCTAGGTGTATGAAAAATTAGAATTAAAAAAAAAAAAATTTTTTTAAAAATAACTAAATTTTAAATTTTTTAAAAAGGGTAAATAATTAAGGAAGATAAGAAAATAACGGTTTGAAGTGTTTTTGTACGAAAATTCATATTGTTTTATTTTAATCAAGATGTTACTAACTATTGTATTCATAATAAGTGGGTTTTTTCAAAATTTAATGCAGTAGTAGATTGTGCAGAAAATTATTTGTATGTTTATCATATATTTAAAATTAATATTTAGCTAAGTAGAAAATATTTCATTTAAATTTTTAAAATTTGTTGTAAGGATTTCTGAGTGCAAGATAAACACATATCGTTTATATAAATACGAAGAAATTCATTGACTATTTAGATAAATATTCTTATTTTCTTACCATGTTCTTATTAAAAGAGTTTCGTCTTATGTTTATCAAACTATATACATGTTTTTTCCTCATTAACACTAACTCTTATTATAATTGAAATAATAATATATGTGAACTGCAGCTTCTATTATATGTATAAAATAAAAGATAATTAAAAATATGTTATTTTGTATATAATTTAATACACTAATATAACAGACAATTATATTGAAAAGGTTATCATATATCTAAAATTAATTTTTGTTTAATTATTAGTTAGTTTTATTAAAAAGGTTGTTGTAATGGTTTTTAGATAGATGATATATCTATATACTATTTTCTCTTAAGTGCGGAGAAAACAATTATTATTCATAAAAATAAGAAGAAGTTCATAAGATATCCCAGTTGTCTTATCTACAAAACTTCTAATAGTAGAGTTAGGTAACTTTTTAAATATGAGTTTAAGTTTACTTATTATATAGATAGTTTTAAAAAAAAATTTTTACCACGTTCTTATTTTAAAAAGAATTATCTTATGTTTACGAAACCATATACATGTTTTTTTCTTATTACTACTAACTCTTATCAGAAAGAGATAGTCATATATGAGATTCGAGGTTCTATTATATATAGATAAGAAAAAGTTAGAAAAAATACAGTGATTTCTATAGTATACAAATAATTATACTAAAAATAATTTATGTTCTTTTAATAATTGATTACTCACTTTACCAAGTTTTCACAGATTTGTGGGGACCAGTTGCATCTCATCTATAATTCAATTTTCAATTTAATAGAACTAATGATAAATAACTATTTTTTGTAGATAACATGAGTTTCATTTATGTTTTTTTAATATGCGCAGGTCTCCACCTAGTAATTATTTATAACAACAACAAAAATGGCATCCTAAAAAATATTAAAAATCATACGAAGCTTCTCAGAGTTGCAAGGAGAAAACTGATTTTAAGGCCTTCGAGTTAACTTTGACTTGTTTAAACATGTGAAAAAAATTCATCTAAGTAATTATTTCTTAACAAAAAATATAAACTTGGCAAAGATGAAGTCACACTGACCTGATAACCTAATAAAATAAGAATTCGCATCCTAAAACAATTAAAATCATATGAAGAATTTCAGAGTTGAAAATTTTTACGCTTTTATGTTTTCATACTTATCTTGTCTCTTTGTTTTTGCCTGAGGCAAGATTCTTAGTGTGTTTTATTATCCATAATTTTCATCATGATATTGTGATATCTTGAGGGAAGCACAGATATGGTCGTCACATTCATGTGTTGGTTGAGTTTAATATGAAAAAAATAAATTTACAATTTTAAGTATAACTATGTATTTTCAGTTAATACCTTACATTATTTGGTAGAATATGGGTTTGGTTTGAATTAGTATATAAGGGAAACCCTCTAGTTCGTCGAGAGACTTCTTCTTCTTCCAAAGCTATGCAAAATTTGATCTGAATCCTTCTTTGTTCTGACGGAGGAGGAAGAGACGAAACATAGTTACTGTACTTCCTTAGAACCTGGAAGATAAAACTGATCAGACGGAATTGTAATTGGAATCAGTGATTGCTGAGTGGTTATGGAAGGAGTAGGAGGTCGGTTAGGGAGGTCCTCGACTCGTTACGGAGGACCGGCGACGGTTTTCACGGGTCCGGTGAGGAAGTGGAAGAAGAAGTGGGTTCACGTCTCTCCCTCCACCAAGAAACTCAATCACTCCTCCTCATCCGCTTCCGACGGCGCTAACGGATCGCATTTGCTGTTCTTCAAGTGGGCACCATTGTCTCGGACCGGGAACTAGATTGGTTAGGTGATTAATGTCATATTTAAATTTGAAAAGGCTTTTACTTTATGAGCAGGACTAATTGGACTATAGCTTACGTCTCTGTACAGCATGTCTTGAAATGTTTCTAAAGTTATGATTTTGTAGCAAGAAAGCTGATGATCTAGGGTTAAGACATCGGTTTGCTGATGGGTTGAATTGTCTTGGATTAGAATTGTGGAGCTTCATTCATCCAACATATTCTTGGTTGTTCGAGGGTCCTTGTGGTCCATTTGAAGTTTTACGTGTGATTAAATGGTGTAGATTGCAGTACTTGAGGAGCAGAAGAATGAAGTTACAGAAATTGAGGAAGATGATAAGGTTGAGGAAGAGGAGCAGAAGAAAGAAATTGAGCAAGACGCAAGTGCAGCAGAGCTAAGTGAGAAGAGAGCACAAGTTGAGGAAAAACCAGACATGAATGATGTTCCTATGGAAGATAATCAAGTAACACTTTTTTTTAACCTCACCTTATGCTCCCTTCCTTTTAGCCTTACCCAACTTAAGAGACAGTTGAATTAAAATTTCAAATACCAGTTATTTTCATATTAATATAATTAGCTTAGTATATTGGGAGACGCGTGAGACAATACTATCTTAAAAGGTTTGTATTTTTGTACCTGGAGTTTCGAAAGGGGGTGTTGGAGGTGGGCTCTCCATTCTTTTATAACATTTTTTTTGTTTCAAACAGGATCAATATTCGTATATCCTCTGTTTGTTAAATAATTGTCACACTTACAAAATCTTCTCGCGAGCTTCTTGGACAACCGTATAAGGAGCCAAGGTTGAACCGGGAAGGAGAAGAATAGTGTTGCAGAGCGTTTGGTAATCGAGTATGTAAACGGGAGTAGGAAGTTTAGTTTTATTTTTGCCCTGTTTTAAGGTATTGTATTATTCTGTAGGGGCATAATTTTGGAAAGATATCAGTGATGAGATATGGGAATATTTTCTTACCTTAATTTTCGAAAACACATTTAATTATTGTGTTCGACATTAATATGATTAGTGATCGCATGTTCAGTTGGGTTTCTCATTAACCTTATGGATTTTTGATATGAGAATATTCCCATACTGAATCTCGTCTCTAAGACAGTAAGATGCTAATATGTAAAAAAAAATAACGTGTTTTCCTGCAATTGCAACTCTGCCAATTCAAACTGAAACAAAACCATAGTCATGAAAAGTATATCTCAAAATATATCAGTTATGTTAACAGTTATTTTCATATTCATATTGGGAGACGTGTGAGACAATACTATCTTAAAAGGTTTGTATTTTTGTACCTGGAGTTTCGAAAGGGGGTGTTGGAGGTGGGTTCTCCATTCTTTTATAACTCTTTCCTGAGAATCAAACAGGAGAATCAAACATTAGTTCCTATACAATTGTTTTTTGGTTTCAAACAGGATCAATATTCGTATATCCTCTGTTTGTTAAATAATTGTCATACTTACAGAATCTTCTCGCGAGCTTCTTGGACAACCGTATAAGGAGCCAAGGTTGAACCGGGAAGGAGAAGAATAGTGTTGCAGAGCGTTTGGTAATCGAGTATGTAAACGGGAGTAGGAAGTTTAGTTTTATTTTTGCCCTGTTTTAAGGTATTATATTATTCTGTAGGGGCATAATTTTGGAAAAATATCAGTGATGAGATATGGGAATATTTTCTTACCTTAATTTAATATGATTAGTGATCGCATGTTCAGTTGGGCTATATTCCCAAACTAAATAACTCTTATTGTAACTATACTGTTATGGATTTTTGATATGGGAATATTCCCATACTGAATCTCGTCTCTAGGACAGTAAGATGCTAATATGAAAAAAAAACGTGTTTTCCTGCAATTGCTAACTTGACTGTGATAATTGTTAACATATAACCCAAAAAAAAAACTCTGCCAATTCAAACTGAAACAAAACCATAGTCATGAAAAATATATCTCAAAACTCAAACTGAAAATGAAAAACCATGAGGCAGCATAGATTTGGAAACAAAAACACTAAAACTGCATCCAAATTTCCATCTCTGAGAAGACTCACGCGAGCTCTAGTCCCCATGCTTAAGGCGTTTAGCTTCCTCTAGATCAGTACCGTCACAACTTCTCTTACTCCCCTCTGCAGAACCCACATGGTTTATGAACGTTTCCTCCGATGCAGTAGTCTCGTTACCTTCCGAAGACTCTGTCGCTGGTGGAGTGTCTAGAGGGAGGATTTTGGTCACGGTAAGAGATCGTGTCTTTCCTGAGAAGTTATGCTTTGTAACTTTGACACAAAATTTATGCTTCTGACCAATGGTGCTGATTAGAGCTTCAGGAACAGGCGCCTCATGGTTAACTCCTTCGTTTCCATTAGCCTGACATTCAATCAAAAAAAAGTGTCAAGCTATATACTTTTCATAGCATTGTCTGAGTAAAAGAAGACAGCGTCAAGTCAATATGTTTGAGAGCTTAAATACTAATAAAAAGCTACCTCAAAATAGCTTCTAACTAACTCTGATGCGGGCTTCCCAGTCAGCTCACGACCAACATCCCCAAGTAGCACAAAAACAGCTTGGTCACCGTTGTCATACACGGATATCTTTGAAAGATACCTGTTATGAAACAATCAGAACCTAATACCAATGAAAAATTAATTGGAAGTCAGGAGAGAGTTCTTACTGTGCCACACCAGATACGTTAACATTCTCACACTTGTTGTTTGTACAAATCAACGAAGTTGGGCCTTTGCTAACCTTACTATGGCACCCACTGCATGCAATGTAGTACCAAGAAGAACCATGCACGACATCATTGATCGTAGCCGTGCACTCAAAAAGGCATCCTGTGTAAGTGCATAAGAATATAATTTTTTTCTTAACGGTCAAAGATACAAAGATTGAGTTTACCTTTGCGGTTTCCTGCTTGATGTAGGAGAATATTTCCTCTATAGTCATTGTCTCACGTTTGGTTACTATCTCTGCATTAACCTGCTCAACAATATCGGGGTTAGCCCCCAACCTGCGACAGAGTAGAAATCATTAATTTAGTCATTCGCTGCAATGAGATAACGTGGGCAATTCATTAAGTAATAGAGAAAAGCAAAACACGTTAATATTTACCAAGCGAAGTAATCTATGGTGGGCTGGACATCGTAGTCCATGAACCCCCGCGAAGACGACATCGAGGTCAAGGCAAGAGTGCCTGTGGTCATATGAGAAACACATCAAAGAACACTAACTGAATATATGTACCTGTAAAAAACCAATATTGAAGACAAAAAGAAGAACCTCCGAGAGTCTTTGTGTTAACGGTCGTGACCAGTAACACAGTGGGTGTGCGCTCGTACGACTTAAACTTCTTGCAGAAATCTCTTGTAGCCTGATCCCAAAGGTATAGCTTCATGACCGTGACCCACTGTGCAAAAATGATACTAAATAGTTAAGAGGAGTAAACAGAAGTTGTTGTTTAAAAATGATGAAAACATACTCATGCGATTGGATATGAATCAGAACACGCCTCGCCTTTGCTATCTCCACTTCGTCAAGAACTGGGGCCTCAACAATACTTTGACCATTAACCAACTTCATGTGGCCAACAACATCTACAACATTGTTCATCAATAGTGTTAGTAATTAGTTAAAGTAATTATGTTGAGTGACATTACGTGAGAAGCTAAAATCGCAAACACACAACGAATCCAATCATCGATTCAATAAAATCTGAGGGCCGAGTGCAGAGAGTATTTAAGAAACCCAAAACATCAATACAACTAAGTCGAGATATATATATCTAAGCAGCAAGAAAGGCATAATCATACGTCTAATGATCAAGTCGAGATATATATTTATATCTAAGCAGTAACAAAGGCCAAAGATTACTTCTAATAATCTAGCAACGCAATAATCAAGCAACTACGTTAAGAATTAACGTAGGGAATTACAGAGCTTACCGTAGAGGTCTCCTTTGAGATCACAATTAGCTTGAAACTCCTCATACGAATGGAACCGGAAACTATCTTCATCGAAAGGGATGTGACAGTCTCGAAGAACCGACAGTTCCGAGTTCCATGAGAACGACACTGTAACAGTATGATCAGCAACACGAAACACAACTTTGTTTCTGGATCCATAGAAGTTGTTGAGTTTGTAAACAAATCCTCGCTTCATATCGGGTAGATATTTTTTGATACGCCCCGGGGAAACGAATCCTTGAATAAGAGTTCCCTGCGACGAACAACATTAAAAAAAAAAAAAATTAAATAAGTGAAGAACGATAAGGATTTACTTTTTCTGAAAGGATAACGAACGATTCATTACTATACCTTTTCGTCGATGAGTAGCATCTCCATGCCGATGAGCGTCTTCTTCAGTGGGTTCCAAGCCTCCCAGAAATGGATGAGCCGAAACCGCAACTGAGATTCTTGGTGACCCAGCGAGAGATCTTTGAAGAACACGACTTTTTCGTCATAATCGGAGGAGACAATCGACTTCCCATGTGGTTTCATCGCCATCGATCGAGTTTCGAGTAATTCTAGGGTTTTGATTTGTGATCGGGTGAAAAAACTTTATATAAAGGAGCAAAGGAGGGAGATGAAACGAAACCATTAAGAAAAAATTGATTACGAAATCGAATGGAAAGAAACTGAAGGTGAAGAAGGGGATGATCAGAACTCAAGGGAGAAGATGAATCGAAATGGGGAAGAGGCGGAGAGATTCGCGATTTCGTCTCCGTAGAGCCAGGTTAGGTAGACGACAAAGCCTCAACCGAATTGAAAACTAAGACGAAGCCCATACGTGAAAAATGAAGCCCAAACCGAGCCAGGTTTGGTAGACGACAAAGCCTCAACCGAATTGAAAACCAAGACGAAGCCCATACGTGAAAAATGAAGCCCAAACCGAGAATGAAATGTTCTGATTGGCCAAATATTTTTAAGAACGTGGCAGCATAGATTTTGAGGGAATGTCCCTTTTAATATTGTGATACCAGTGGTTTGTCTGCGATTCGCGCGGGAAATGTTACTTTCGTACACACATAAACGGAAGCCAAAACACGCATTGCACCGGAAGTTTGCAAAGATCAGCTTGCTGTTCAAGAACTATATATATCTTGTTCAATCATCTGTTTCTCTGGCCGTTTGTCTGATCACTGCATGCAACGCCATATCTTCTTCACCACCTTTAACATCTTTAATTCTTGGAAGCTCTTCTTCCTTCATATCTTCTTGCTGCTCCAGTGATAATAAAAAAATTTGTTTAAACAGAATCCGTGTATCTCCAAATCTAGTTTAGCTGCTTTTACTTCTACAACTAACAAAAAGCAAAAGCCAGATGGCCTTTATCTTTTTGTTGACAGTTTTGGTTTGTCATTGTATACATCTCCTGAAGATATTTCAGTTCAGCTTTCAGCTTCTTATCTTAAAGCTCAGATTCACCTACACAATTAGATATAATTTCAGTACCAAACAAAACCATTATCTGTCTCTTAGTAAAAAGAAAAACAGAATCAAGATCAAGAGGAAACTGAGTGCTCTCATTTATTTGGATAAAATAGAATAAGCACATACATGATTATTGGTCACACTGTGGAAACTAATGAGTCGATCAGACATGAAGTTTGATGAAAAATCGTAGAACAGTGCTCAGCAACAATTGCACCTAATCCATTAAGTAAGAAACAGTTGCTGACGTTGTTCAAAAAAAAAAGAAACAGTTGCTGACATATAAAAACAGAGAACTTAACTATATTAATGGACACATATCCATCACGGAGATACGTATATAAGCTTAAACAAACTAAACCATTTGGACTAACACCAGTGATATATTCATAATGCATTCCCCATAGTATAGGGGTGCAGATGAGTTAATAAATGTGGATTGAATGTCATAACATAACTACGCAGAGTTAATTACAACGGAGAACTTGAAGGGGCTAGCACACAATAAATATGTAAAGTTTGTACAATTGTAAACAAATACTTTAAATTTAAAAAGATAATCAAGTTATCTAGATTGTTACAAAAAAAGAACGTTATCTAGATTGAGCCAAAGATTTTGTTAGTAAACACATATCGTTTCTTTAGTTTAAGCATGGAAGGAAAACATATTTGATATGGCACACTCAACAAAAGAGCAAAATGACGTATTCTCTTAGGTAAAAAAATGTTCTTATATTAGATATCTAAATTACTGGAAATACAAATAATATTTCATATTCTAAAAGTATTTATATTTCAAATTTCAATCATTAAATGAGAAAACGTAATAAGAAGATAACTAAAAGTGAAGTTACGGGTTAATAAATATTGAATTAAAATATTTAGACTAAATAATGAAACAATAAAAGATGTTAAAAATAAAAATATTAAAATAAATATATTGTCATGTCAATTTTTGCCTTCGAGTGTATCATTTGATGAAATAGTTTATTAAAATTTATTTTAATTTATATATATAAATATTAATTACTGATAATATATAAAGAAGTAGATTACTAATTTATATTATCTTTCAAAACTAATTAATATTGTAAACTCTTCGGTCCATCCTTCTTAAATTTTTATTTTTTCTCGTAATTACATAGCTATTTAAAAAAATTTCTCATAAGCAAAGGAAAAAATATTATCTGATAGCATTTGATTTTTCCTTTATTAAAACTTCACGTGTAATTTATTAGATCTTAGAAAGCTTTATATTTAATCAAGCTTATTTAAAATTTAATCTTAATTTTATTTTTAATTTTTATATTTGTTTGTTGTTGTAATCAAGATTAGTGATGCTCATACTGTTTATAGTGAAATTGCAAGACTACATAATAAAAAAAAATATTGATGATTTGTTTCAGTGCTGTAATGAATTAAACCTTGACAAAAAAAAAGTTTTAAACCTTAGCTAACCCAAATAAACCGAAATAAGAATTAAACCAAGAATTGGAAAAATGCCCTAACCCAGACATCAAAATGTCATGGTTTTCCAGGCAGAGTCTATCTAGACACAAATCTCAAATCCGAACAAAACTCTAAAGACTAACACTAAATTATTGGAAACAAAAGTGTATTCCATACACAATTTGATTCTTAGGTTTTCGCCGAGAACACATCGCACTACATATCGAATCTTTATCAAACGAACAAACAAACATTCATAGAGATCCTCACACCATAGTTACATACCAGATATCGCAAGGATTTGATTGACTTAGGACATTACGCGGCTGACGACAGGATATTTGGCTTCAAATTTCATCTTCCAGTCATTGAGAGTTTTCATCTCTTTTTAAGTTTTACCTTCGTGTCCATCTAGCTTAACATGGTATCAGATCCTGATCCACCCAGTCCAACCCGATCCATCGATCTGGTCTAAAGTTGGTCCATCGATCTTTGCCCGAGCATTCCGAGATTGACTCTCAAAGAGCCATCTCGATAGGGCGTATCAGACACAAAGTGTCCCAGATTGGATGTTAGAAGAGATTCTTAGTAATATATAAGATAAATGGGCCATTCCACTTATCACCAATTGGTTTTAAGTTGGAAGCTCTTCTAGCTTAACATTGTCATCTTCGTTCTTGCTCATCTTCCCCATGGGCCATGCTCTACTCGCGTTAAATATCGCGTAATCGTCTCTGGATCCGTAGAGAACTTTCAGGTGGTGACGTCAAATACTCTGCCATGATTGCCACGTCAATTGGCTTCGATGAATCTGCAGTTGAATTGGCTTAGATGCTCTGCCAGCGACCTCCATTTTTTTTCTCTGTGAAACGAAGATGAGAGAAATAATGGAAAGCCCAATTAGTTGTGATGGCCCATTTTAGAATCACTCGAAACAGAGAAGAAAAATACAGAAGTTGACATATGCCGAATTTTCCTTACATTGGAAGTCTGACGTGGCAGTATAGGAGAAGAGAGTCTTCTCATTTATATATATATACTAGGGTCGGTTCCGCCCGTATGTACTTGTGATCTATGTTATTATTTTTTATATAATTTTTTAATTTGTGTTTTAGGTTCACATTTGCAAAAGGTGCGTATGAGATATACTATTTTATTAATTTAAGTTATTGGTTAGTTAATTTGTAAATAATTTTTGTTTGACTTTTTGCTTCTATGATATTACCATGATTGAGTTATTATATCAGTTGAATTTTTTTTATTAAAGTATTTAAAAAAATAACATTTAGTTAATGTCAATGATTTATTATATATTAACATCTAAATAATATATTTGTTATATCTCAATTTTAGTGTTTGGCCCTTTTAAAGTAAGAAGCTTTAGTCCGTGAACTGATCCTTATATTTTGTCTTTTAAATGTTGTTTGGGTTAATATGACAATTCTTTTTGGTTTTCGTATGTGGCCCTACAAAATTAATAGTGAGTTTTTAATGGTGGTATGATAGGTAGACGATTTTGAACTTTTTTGGAATGTTTTTAGTATTGTAAGTATTAACTCGAAGGTTAAATTAACATGAAATTTTTAACTTTATTTAAAAAACCACTTAAGTTCAAAATTAACATGCAATTTAAGTCACAGCCTTAAGTTTCATATTATGATTTTGAACTTTTTTGGAATGTTTTTAGTATTGTAAGTATTAACTCGAAGGTTAAATTAACATGAAATTTTTAACTTTATTTAAAAAACCACTTAAGTTCAAAATTAACATGCAATTTAAGTCACAGCCTTAAGTTTCATATTATTCCAGTGATTTATAAGAAATATTTAACAGCCGTACTTGGAAGCTCACATAAAGATTGTCAGAGACCGTTTGTTCTCATATTCTTAAAGGGCAACAACCTGTTTAGGACCACATAAACTCATAAGTTTGACGCTAATATTTTTTTTTGTTTGGAACACAAAAAAAATACCAAACAAAAAAAATAATTTACTTACTAAAGTTGCGTTTAAAAAAAATAATGTTTGTGTTTTATTGGAAGAGGTAAGAAAAAAGTAAGAGACAGAAACTATCGCACTTGCACGTGAAAGTTTTGGTGCTATTTGAATTGAAACCCAAGTGGCATGTTTTTGTTATTTTCTCTTATTTTTAGGGTTTTAAGGATTTACTAAAAGTTAAATGAATACTGATGGTTTTCAAGACAAATTAATGGATCAAAATTAAGTTTTTTTTTATCACGAAGATTTTCAAAACATTTACAGACAGTATACAGTATATAGATTAAATGAAAATGCATTATTTAATTTGTTTTCCGTAATAAATGCAGAACTTAATAGTAAACTATTGTTCGATTCAGTAAAAAAAACTATTGTTCAAAAGAAATAATGTTTATTAATAAAAGAAATGGCAAATTACAAAACTGGCATTTACTACTTTGTATTTATATTTCTTTGAATCGGGCTTTGATTTAATATTACTAAATAACTCTATTCAATAAAGTTAACAAAAATATATGATCGGACAGTCGTAAAGAAGCTATTTACTCTATCATTTTAATATATATTTTCGTCACCATCATCTTAAAAGAAAGGCCTTGAGAAAAATCAAATGCGTCTTTATCTCTTCAGTTTTTTTTATTTATTTGAGAGCTGGTATTCAATTAAATTAAAGAAGTGTAAAATATTACATCCCCAATGGGGCAGATTCGATTGAGACTTCAAATAAAAATCCTAGTATTATAATAGTCCGGAGTTTTATATCAACGAAACCAGTTGCCCATGTTAGTAGCCCATTGGATAGAATCACGAAGAGGCCCATCAAAACCCAATCAAGTAGAGGAAAAGTCAATTCTGGAAAATACATGCACACTTTGGTTTTGTCGAAGATTGACGAAGATCCGAGAGATGGAGTGCACGAAAGAAATCATCTGCTAAATTGGTAAACCAGGAAGCATCAAGACGTAAAGTACCAAACTTGCATCAACTAAGAGGAGAGATTAGGATTAGAATCCCGAAGACCTGAGATTTTATTCCAGACAGTAGAGTCTATCAATCGCAAGACATGAGAGAATTAAGAACATAGTCTAGATATGGCATTGCCAGCTAAGGAGGAGTAAACGTCTACGAATTGAAGAACCTCGCCAATTAATGAGAGAGTTAAGAACAGAGTCCCAGTCTCTCCAGTTTTCTTAAAGTTATCTAATCTCTCTTTCTTCTCGGCTTTTGAGAGAGGATAAAAATGGCTTCAGGATTCTCTGGCGACGGTGGTGGGATGGAGTTTTACGGCGGTGCTGGTAGTTCTATCCTTGGCGATACCGGAACTGTCATAAAATCTGATAACAAATTCTTCAACCGACGTATAAGAACCAGATTCCCAGATTCTCGAAATATTCCTCGATTAGATCGGAGACTGGTTATCTGGTGGAAACAAATCACTGGAAAACGGTCTCTAGCTGATTATCAAGCAAATCTACGACAACATTTGTTTCATAATCAAGCAGCTATCAATACAGAATAATCTGTTGCCGACAATCGAAAAAACACTGTAGAAATTTACGGAATGATTTAGAAGGAAAAAGTGATGATCTTCACTGAATTGAACTCACTTATTTATAGGTGTAAATCCACAACAATTTGAGATAGGAGATGTATGGAATGAGACGTCTTGGATGAGTGGGTCGGTGAAATTAATAAAAACATTAATTGTATTTAATAAATCTAATAGAGAACAGTAACGCCGCAGTTTTTTCTCAGCGGGAGGAAGAAGAAACATGTCATAACCTAAGTCAAATAATGCTTTTCGTACAGACCAACTTTAAAAATAATAGTCTTGTTGTATGGCCCGTCCTAAGTCAAACTTCTTGGTTTTTTGGCAAGCCCAAATTAAACTTACCCCATTAATTGAAACGCATCACTTTGGAGTTGACGGACATGTGTCGAGACCAGGACACTCGACTTAATGACATGGCGCTGAGGTTTCTTCACAGGAGAGAGACCAACATTTTTTTATATATATAGATAGATATAGATAAATATATAGATATTGGCCACAACGAATAAAGAATAAAGACATTTATTAATTCATTAATAGTTTACCAATTAAAGTTGAATTTACTTAAAAAATAAATGTAATTTTAGAAAAATTAGGTTAGTTTCGGTTGCGTCCGCTAAGAAGAGTTTTTCGAAGTTGAAGCTGATAAAATTTTATCTTCGTTCGACTATGTCAGTGATTTGGCTATTTATCTATCGAAAGAACTTTTAAAAGCATTGATTTTGAAAATTTAGTCAATGAATTTGTAGAGAAGAAAGGAAGATAAATTATGTTTTAGAATTAAAAAAAATGTTTTAGAAGTGTTATTCAGGGTTTGGTTTTTAATTTACTGCTTGTATAAGACATCTTTATTAGTGAAGACATATTTTTTTATCGCTTACCTATGGTATTAGTGCTCGCACGGTTCTGGTGGAGGCCAAACTACAAGAGCTTAAAGACAAGATTGGAAGTGGATCAACCCATGAAATCAAGGATGCCATGGCTGCTCTTAACCAAGAAATGATGCAGATTGGTCAGTCTATGTACAACCAGCCTGGTCTGGAGCAGAGGCAGGAGCTGCAGGTTCTTCCCCTGGAGGTGAAGGTGATTCATCATCAAGAAAAGGTGTTGATGATGTGATAGATGCTGACTTCACAGACAGCAAATGAGAAATCAAACTTTGATGATTGAGATGATGTGATACCTCAAATTAGAAAACGAACTCGGATGCAGGAGGGAAGCTATTTTATAAACAATGTGTGCACTTGCATCTACAATATCTATTATTATAAAGTACAGTTTTTTCTTTCCTGGACGCACCACGTCAGCAGCCACATAGATAAGTCGAGTTCTCTCATGATGACACGTGTCCCGTACGGACGATACTCAGCGTTTCATTTAAACGTGTGTCTTATTTATGTTTGGGGTATCTAAAATTGGGTCTGGCTTAACTTAGGTTAATGACGACACACTTCTTCTTTCCCGTGAGATTCCATCGCCGCCTTCATGTCTATCTGTCTATCCAAAAAAACTATGAAGACACTGCTGCAAACGGTTGTCGTCCTCGATTAGATATATTTAACACAATTAATGTTGTCATTAACATCACTGACCCATTCATCTCAAGCTATCTCATTCAATACAACTCTTCGGCTCTTCCTACCCCAATGGTTGCGGATCTTCACCTATAAATAAGTGAGTTCGATAATGTGAAGTTCATCACTTTCTTCTTCTAAATGAATTTTGAGGATTCTACCTATCTTTTCCGATCGTTGAAGATTATGAAAAGTTCTAGGCTTTCATTCCCACTCGAAACTCCGTTTCCGGATATTTATAGGCGATTCCATTCCCGCTCGAAACTCCGTTTCCGGATATTTCGGGAATCTGATTCCAATACGTCGGCTGATGATTATTATTACTGGAGTTTGTGACAGTTCCGGACCACCAATGATAAGTCTACCAGCACCACTGTTAAACTACGGCCCACCATCGTCGCCGGATAATCCATATGATATTTTATATTCTCTCAAAAAGCGTAGAAAGAAAAAGAGAAATTAGATACTCGGTCTGAAGAAAACTTAAGAGAGGTAAAAGACGAAGTTGCTTTCTCTTCTGGTATTTTAAAATGACAATGACAAAAATATAAAAAGAAAGAGTAAATGGCTTTCCAACTGTCCGATCAGATATTTAAATTTACATTTTCAAGCAAATAAGAAACAAATCGTACGATGTTGAAACTCTCAGACAGACCTGCATCTGTACTAGGCCTGGGCATCCGGGTCTTCGGGTCGGGTTCGGGTCGGGTATTGTCGGGTCCGGGTCCTTCGGGTCCTAGCAATTTAGACCCATATAGGTGCCTATAACTTTTCGGATCGGTTCCGGATCGGGTCTTGTCGGGTCCGGGTCGGTCTGGGTCTATAATTTCAATACCCGTAAAATACCCAAAATTTTTGGGTATATTTCGGATCCGGGTCGGTTCGGGTATTTAGGACCTGAAATAGACCCGAAATACCCGAACTGGACCCGAAAACTCTAAAAATACCCGAAGAACCGCAAAAATACCCAAAAATTTATCCAAAATCAGACCCGAAAACCCAAAACATACCCGAATTTTACCTGAATACCCAAATTATATTTTCTAAAAATCTAAAATTTTACCAAAAACCTACAATTATACCCGAAAATCCAAACCCGAAACTTAAAAAAAAATCAGAAATACCAAAAATATATCCAATCACCCAAATATACCTAGTATATACAATTATTTGCGGGTACTTCGGGTACCCGAACGGGTCTCGGGTAGGACCCGGACCCGAACCGAGACCCGCAGGTCCAAAAAAAAAAAGACCCAATAAGTACTTAGCATGGATCCGGACCCGGACCCGAAACTGTATTTTCGGGTCGGTTCCGGTTCGGGTCCGGATAAAATGCCCAGGCCTAATCTGTACTGTTTCAGCGCAAATGTTTTTTTCTCTCATTCCACTGTTTTCTTACTTAAACCTTTCTCAATGCTTTGACATGTCATTTACGGAAACACGAGACTGACCTTATGATTAAGGCACATGGCTTTTGATCGTGGTTATGTGTCGTTGGATTTGTAATCAGTGTCTCTTTTTTTTTTGTTATGAACTCTTTTGTGTTAAACTGAGTTTAGTGTCTTTAAAAAAATTTAGAATACTAGGGGCTATGAATATCCTCTGTTTCCGTTTTTACTTTTGTTTTATTTTTTTTGTATTATGTATAATTAGCAATATTACCAGCTAATTTAGCTGATTATTCACCACGTCTCAGTTATTGATTTGCACTTTCGTAAGAACCAAACAAAAATAACTTTTACTTTCCCCCTTTTTAGAAAATATGAGAGTTCTATAATGTTTTTGTTACCTTAATTGAATACAGTTAATTAAATACACTTAAATCAAAATCCCATTCTAAGAAATAAAAAAAACAACTGTAAGTTTTCTGGATTAGTTCGAGTAATAATTCTTACATTTTTTATAAAAATAATACTTCTTCTGTTCAGAATTACATGATGTTCTACAACTCTGCACATAGATTAAAGATGTTGATGTAATGTTTATTTTAACCTTTTCGTTCGTGTTGAATGCTAAATTAGTTTTATATCATTTCAGTAAAGATCATTAATTACAAAGTTAGGAAAAGTCATATTTTATCATTTTTTATTTTTTACATGGAATTATGAGAACTTCAAATATATTGACAAAAAAATAATTTAAAACGTCAAATAAATCCGAACGGAAAGAGTAATAATCTTATAGTTAACTTATGATGACAAATACAGTGCATGATATTTTACAGTTACTACTTAGTTTTCTCATTACTAGCTTGATTCTTTCGATTGATAGACATTTACTTCTTTTGCGAACCAATAGTTCCTCTTAAATTCTGTATTTATCAAAGAAAACAAATTAATAAATGTATTTTCTGTAAATGTGCTTACTTCTTTGTAAGACAGAAGATTGTCTGTAAATCTTCGTGACAAAAACAAAAACTCAATTTGTCGCATTTTATGAACTTTTAGTAAAACTTTAAAACCCTAAAAAAGGATAAAATAACAAAAATATGGCTTTTGGGTTTCAATTCAAAGTAACACCATTTTCACATGCAAATGTGATGTCTCCCCTCTTACTCTTCCTTTACCTCTTCCAATAAGAAATTGTAAACCAGTTAAATTTACATAAAACTCTTCATAATTTTTTTGGTCAAACATAAAACTCTTTTTAATGATTTTTAATACACACAACTAAAAGAAATAGTGAATGTTAATATGTTACTTTCAATTTTTAATGAAAATAAATAATGCATATTTAAATATTTATTAAAATTAAAACATTTTTTTAATAAAATATTTCATATGATTTTGATCTGAAAGAATCAAATACAGATTCATAAAAACAACTCAGTCTCTAAAACTACAAGATAAATGGCTCACTACATTGATAAGAATATTAAAAATTGCTCAGCAGATTTGACTAACTGATCTAATTCAAATACAAAAAAACAATCTGTAAGAGAAGAAGTAACTATTATACCTTTGAGGACACCCAAGAACAACAATCCAATGATATAAAAAAGAAATATTAAGAAATGCAACAAAGAAGCATGAATACCTTTGAAGGCTCCATTTGAATTTTAACTGGTTTCCTAAGATTTTTAAAATTTACACTGGTATGGATTTGGAGTCTTGGAAGCATAATAAATGACTCAAATAAGCTCAAACAAAGTAACCAGAGATGGAGAGAGAGAAAACACAGTAAATTGAGTATTCTCTTCTCTTTATGAAGCGTTTGAAACTATTTGTAACACAAATCTTCTAATTATTACTTATAAACAAACAAAATAAATTTCTATCTCACTTATATAACTTTAAAAGTCTCACATGGGATGTAATTTGCTGTTAATAATTTTTTTTTGTTTTCACCTAAAATAAGATTTAAATTATGAAATAAACATTACAATAAAACAAAAATAACCACTTAAACCCAAAGTTTTGCGAAGGAGAAAAAGCAGCGAAGAAGGATGCTTTGGACTTATCTACTCTAATATTTTCTTTTGGTGGATGGATGCCTTAATGCATTTGTGAATATCTAAGCTTACAAATATATGTCAAACAAAATAAGATCAAAGGAGATGCTATGAAAATGTTAAAATTTGCAGTTCAAATTTAATAATTATCTTAATATCAATTTTGGTACCGGTTATTTTTAATCCAAAGAGATTCTTTGAGGTTTTATTTTCAGAACTACATAATTATCTAGAAATAATGACAATAACATAGTGTAACTAATTTTGTTTTCCAAAATAATATAATTAAATAATGCTAATCTTATAATAAATTATATATCATGGAACATAAACAATTATGGATCCATTTATAAGTAATTTTTAAAATAAATTTTGCACCAAAATTATTTTAAACATTAAGTAAATAGTAAATAGTAAAAATGATATAGTGTAGTATTCTGTGTTTTTAAATAAATATTTTAGGTCAGTTCTTTTATCTGATCAAAATATGTATCATTTTATTTAACAATTATTCTTTTGTGATTTTGTAGTGATTTATAACGAGAAAGTAAATGATATATATTTTATAAAAAGTAGAAGACAAATTACTTTTTGCAACAATTTTGATGTTCAACTGACAGAAATTTTGTATAAAGCAATTTCACATAATGTCCTATACAAAATATATAATTGCATTTTTTGAAATTTAAAAAAAAAATCATGTTGAATACTTAATGAATCCACTCTAAGCGCGAAGCGAGGTCCGACTCTAATTTTGAAAATTTATTTGTTTTATGTGCACCCACTAGAATTCAGAAAAGAAAAAAAAATATTAAAATCATTCGGTAAGCGAAAAAAAAAACAGTTTGCTTTGGAATATAAATTAACCTGATTGGGGGAGATTAGGCGTATTCAAGTGCATGTTTTTTAAATAGGACCCAGAGAGATGGACGATACCTAGGGATAGAGGCAAACCTGTGACGACCGTTTGCTTCACCAACAGCAGCTCCTCCTCGATTAAAAGCACAAGAAGATATTTTTGTTAGGGACTCAAATCTGAGACAGAATAACAAAAAAAAAAAAAAAGAAGTTGTACGTGTGAATCTTGCATTGTCATTTTCCGAATGCTTTGTCTTACTTAGGTATTAACTTTTAAGGCGATCTTTGAAGCTCTCAATAATGTACATCAGCATGAAGGGACCTCCAAGAGTGGAAGCATCCCGCATTTTTTTTATCTCCCATGCTTCGGAGCTTTCTGAAAGTATATAGTCGAACTGGATCTCGAACTCAAAAACAAGCTCGGTGGAAGTCATCTCCTCTGTTTCAACCTCAACCTCAAATGTGTACAGATGCCCGGGAAAAACTCCTTGTACTCTTTTATAACAAGCAGTGAGAGCATTCCCTCCGGACATGATGCTACAACAGACAGATCCCCAATCTACAGAGTCATTTTTTTCCACATCACCACATATGATGCAAGCCGTAAATTTTGGTTGATTTACCAAGAGGCATTTGATTCAACTTCAGAGTTAAGGAACTCCCAGATGATCGGTAAGGGAAGCACGTAGGCACTTCTTCAGCGGGAAAGACTGCATAATCATCGGTCCGTGTCAGGCTGATGAGATCTCTCGCTTCTTGATTTAGTTTGAAGCAGTTAATGAAGTGCAGATGACAGAAACATCGATTTCGAAAGGAGCAATCTAGTCTCTCCAGTGAGTCACAATTTTCTGCATCTAGTAGCCATAGCGAATCGGGAAGCGGCGGGAGTGATACCAGCTTCTTCATTCCGTTTAGTACAAGTTGACGTAAACCATATATGCTCTTGGTCCATGGATCAAACTCTTGAATGTCTGTGGAACTCTCATGATAACTTTCCATCGAAGAGCAATTTGAGAGATCGAGTTCTCCAATAGATTCCAAGTCGATGTTGACCAGGTTTCCAATAGAGGAAGGTAGCTCCACCATACTTGAGCAATAACTGAGATTCGGTTCTTGAAGATTAGTTAAATTCCCAATAGAGGAAAGGAGCTCCACCAAATTTGAACAATGGCTAAGATTCAGTTTTCTGAGACTAATTGCATTCCCAATAGAAGAAGGGAGCTCCACCAAACTTGAGCAATAACTGAGATTCAAATTCATGAGATTAACTGCATTCTCAATAGAAGAAGGGAGCTCCACCAAGCTTGAACAGTTTCTAAGATCCAATTTCTTGAGATTAACTAGATTCCCAAGAGAAGAAGGGAGCTTCACCAGACTTGAGCAATGACTGAGATTCAGTTCTTCAAGACTAGTTGCATTCCCAATAGAGGAAGGCAGTTTCACCAGACTTGAACAACGACCAAGATCCAATTTTTGTAGTTTAGTTGCATTCCCAATAGAGGAAGGTAGCTCCACCAAACTTGAGCAATGATGGAGATTCAAATTCTTGAGATTAACTACATCCCCAATAGAAGAAGGGAGCTTCACCAGGCTTGAGCAATGACTGAGATTCAGTTCTTCAAGACTAGTTGCATTCCCAATAGAATAAGGGAGCTCCATCAAGCTTGAGCAATAACTGAGATTCAATCTCCGAAGATTAATAGCATTCCTAGTAGAGAAAGAGAGTTTTACCAGGCTTGAGCAATGACTGCGATCAATGTCTTTAAGATCAGTGACTGCAGTTTCAAAGTTTAAGAGACGCTCCACCAAACTTGAGCATCCATGGAGATTCAATATTTTGAGATTAATTGCATTCCCAAGAGAGGAAGGAAGTTTCACCAAACTTGAACAGTATCTGAGATCCAAGTCATACAGATTAGTGGCAGTTGAGAGATTAGGAAGCTCTTTCAAAATTTTTGAATGACTCAAATCCATCCACTTGGGATTTCTGATCGGCTGTAATGAAAAATACTCAAATATTAACACTGTTGACAATTATTATTAAATACATAAGAAAAAAAATTGGTTAGATACCCTAACTTAGGCAGTTATTTTTTTAACTTCTCAATAATGCCAAGAAACAAGTTTCTCTCTCCTGCGATTTTGCTCTCAGGCACTGTGTGTTTGAGAAAAGTCTTTAACCTCTGGTTCCTCAATTGTTTCCCCTTTTACCCCACGGTTTATTCCCTTTTCAGTCTTTTATCCTCTGTAAATCGCAGTAATTCTTCAAAAATTTGCCGTATTCAGAAGAAACCAACGGTCCGTTGATAGCTTTCCTTGCCGACCACCGCTTCTGACGGAATCCTCACCGGGTTCAGCCCCCGACTAAGTCGGTGGGTCAGCCAGGTCACCCTGCGCCGGTCCTCTACTCTCCTCTCCCCACTTCCACCGATGTCCAGCTCTCTCTCTGCAGAACTTGGGAGCTCGTACGGATGAAATATTGGTGAAGAGAGCATCTTTGGGTTGATATAACCTTGTACGCTTTTTCCACACTTGCAACTACTTCAAGGACAGTTAAGGATAAAGCATTTATCACAACTACTCCCTCACCATTGATTATATTCGTGAGCTTTAACTCCGGTGACTTGGTTGGTATAACCTCCTAATCAGCTTTATCTGGTTATTACTCCTCGTCGCCACCGACCAAAAGCTATAAAGCATCAGATCTTCTTTCACAACTACAAGATGTTGCGACGGCTCAGTAGATCTGAAAAAGGAAAAATGCAAGCTCCTCAAGAGTTACCTCCGAAGAAACCTCCGGTCCGTATTCCGGCAAATACTAATGATGAC
>NC_027755.1:16506718-16508525 GCF_000695525.1 Brassica oleracea var. oleracea
GTTACCTGCGTCTTCCTCCTCAAAGACTCGCCTAGAGGAAGAGTTAAACCGAGTAGGGGAATCCGTCAAGGAGACCCACTATCACCTTACATCTTCATCATGTGTAGTAAAATTCTCTCGGGGTTGTGTAACAATGCGCAAGCAGATGGGAGTATGGAGGGGATCAAAGTGGCTCGGGGTAGTCCGGCAATTAATCACCTCCTCTTTGCCGACGACACCATGTTCTTTTGTCAATCTAAACTATCGTGTGTCCTTCATTTATGGAGCTCCGGCAGCAGAAAACAGAGCCGCTTTTTGGAGTAAAATCAGCTCAGTGGGAACCGGAAGAGATGATCCATGGCTGATCACCGGGGACTTCAATGACATATTCACTAATGCAGAAAAGTGTGGAGGACCAACTCGCCCTGAAAGCTCCTTCACCTCCTTTCGAACTTTTGTTGCGCAAAACGGGCTGTGGGACCTCAAGCACACAGGGGAACAACTATCCTGGCGTGGCAACCGTCATACTCACTTCATAAGATCCAGACTGGATAGATCAATGGGTAACTGTGTGTGGGCAGAAGCCTTTCCCATGGGGAGGTGTCGATACCTTCGTTTCGAGGGATCCGATCATCGGCCCTTAATGTCATACTTTAACTCGGACAGAACCAGGAAGAGAGGCATGTTCAGGTTCAACAGAGCCTTGACGGAGCAGGAGGAGGTTACTCAGCTAGTTGATGATGCTTGGAACTCCTCTCCTTTGGATACGGTTATAGAAAAGTTGAATAACTGCAGGCGAAGTATCATTCGGTGGGCAAAGGAGCAACAAGAACAGAGCAATTTGAGCATTAAACGTAACCAAGAGCTACTGGAGGCTGCTCTCTCAAGTGATAGTCCAGACGCCACTATCATCGAGGGACTAAATGCTGAACTACGACGTTCTTACCTAGCAGAGGAACAATTCTGGCATCAACGGAGTCGGATACAGTGGCTCAGGCAAGGGGACCGGAACACCGGGTTTTTCCACGCTGCAACAAGAACCAGAAGAATCATTAACTCGATCCCGGTTATAGAAGATGCTCAAGGGGGAGTGGTCTATGAGGAGTCAGACATAGCTCGAGTGATCTCTGATTATTTCACTCATATCTTTACCTCAAATGGCAACAACTCTTTCTCCCAAATTCAGGGGCTATTAACCAGGAAGGTTACCCCGGAGATGAATGCTATGTTGACAACTATACCGAGTGATTCGGAAATCCGAGATGCAGTTAAGTCTATAAACGGGAACAAAGCCCCTGGACCGGATGGTTTCTCAGCTACTTTCTACCAGTCCTGTTGGCATATAGTCGGAGATGATGTGATTAAGGACGTAAGGGGGTTCTTCATGACGAATCACCTGCACCCGCGGCAAAACGAAACCCACATTAGACTCATCCCGAAGGTGACAGGAGCTCGATCAGTTGCTGAGTATCGGCCAATTGCTTTATGTAATACACATTACAAAATTATTGCCAAGATTCTTACCAGGAGACTGAGGCCGCTACTACCTCTACTCATCTCCAAAACACAATCAGCTTTTGTAGCGGGTAGAGCTATCGCGGACAACGTTCTCATCACACATGAAACCCTCCACTTTCTACGGACTTCAGAAGCAACAAAACGATGCTCGATGGCTGTGAAAACAGACATGAGCAAAGCATACGATAGAATAGAGTGGAGCTTTGTAAAGGAAGTTCTAGGCATGCTCGGGTTTGATGCAAGATGGATCTCCTGGATAATGAGCTGTATAGAATCGGTATCCTATTCTTTCCTGATCAATGGAACACCC
>NC_027755.1:16508693-16513717 GCF_000695525.1 Brassica oleracea var. oleracea
CTCGGTTTACCCGAGCAGTTTGGACGCAAGAAGCGAGACATTTTTGCCTCTATACTGGATAGGATCAGGCAAAAAGCACACAGCTGGACTGCAAAGTTTCTATCCGGGGCAGGAAAACAAGTGATGCTTAAGTCAGTCCTTGCGGCAATGCCGTGCTATGCCATGTCGTGTTTCAAACTTCCGGTGTCTCTGTGTAGACAAATTCAGTCCCTCCTCACACGGTTCTGGTGGGACTCGAATCCGGACAAGAAAAAGATGTGTTGGGTCTCTTGGGAAATAATGGCCTTACCGAAATTCGCGGGAGGACTCGGCTTCCGGGATATTGAAACGTTTAATGACGCTTTACTGGCAAAGATCGGCTGGAGATTAATCAAGGAGCCACAGTCTTTGCTAGCTCAGGTTTTGATGTAAAAATATTCTCGGTACCAATCTTTCCTGGACTGTCCAATACCGACAACAGCCTCCCATGGCTGGAAAAGCATCCTAGCTGGAAGAGAGATCTTGCAGAAAGGGCTGAGTTGGGCTGTAGGTGATGGCGAATCAATTCGAATCTGGGATGACCCATGGCTCTCCTTGGATACCCCCCTGCGACCGATGGGGCCGGCTCATATGGCTACTCAATCTCTATTGGTTAAGGAGCTGTTATGTCCTCTCACCAACAAATGGAACTTGGAAGAAATAAGAAGAATCATCCCTCAGTATGAGGACTTTATACTGCGCATTAAGACAAGCTCAACACAGTCTCCGGATACAATGGTTTGGCTCAAGGAAAAATCAGGGGAGTATTCTACTAAAACTGGATACGGTTTGGGAATGGTGGTGGACAGACCTACGCTGGTTGCAAATGAACCAGTCCACTGGCTGAAGGATATCTGGAACGTCAACACTAGCCCCAAATTGAAGGACTTTATCTGGCGAGTTGTGAAAAAAGCTATCCCGGTCAGTTCCAACTTAGAGAGGAGAGGTGTTCCACGATTCAACTGCAAGAAGTGTGGTGGGTATGAGGATGACATGCATGTCTTTCTATCATGCTCTATTGCAGAGGAAGTTTGGAGCCTCATTCCGATAACACAAGGACCTGGAAGCTCCATATCTTCTGTCCCCGAACTCATAAAGCAGGGGAAACAATATGTCCCACTGCCACCGACGGGTTTAAACGCTCCATTATGGCCATGGGTGATGTGGAATTTATGGAAAGCAAGGAACAAGTTGGTCTTTGAGAATAGAGTCTTTTCAGCTCAGGAAACTGTTCTCAAAAGTATCACAGATGCAAAGGAATGGAATGATGCACAACCTGGAGGTAAATCTCATCCCCAAGACAACCCCTCGCCGGCTCGACCTCACTGCAACTCGACAGTCCCACCTCCGTCACTCCCAGCTACGATACTTGTGTGTAAAGTTGATGCGGCCTGGGATGCTTCCTCTGGAGGATGTGGTATTGGTGGAATCTTCTGTGGCTCTAACGATCGGAACTTGTCAAACGTTTCGGAAGCTTACAGTCATGTCTCCTCAGCATTAATGGCGGAAGCTATTGCTGTACATCGGGCGGTTGCCCTTGCTGTCTACTCAAACTTCCGATCCCTGGCGGTTCTCTCTGATTCCCTATCTCTGATCAAGCTCTTGAAAAGGGGAGGGACACAACCTGAACTGTTCGGTATCATGTTTGATATCTATCATTTTATCAAGTACTTTGATGTTATTTCCTTTGATTTCATTTCTCGCAACTTTAATGCGGAAGCTGATACCGTGGCAAAATCAGCTCTCGCCCTGTCTGTAATGAACTCCAATATTGGAGTGTAAAACCGCCTTAGTAATGCAATTTCGTTTGATCAAAAAAAAAAAAAGGCAGTTATTTTCAAAAATAATTATATACTACTTACTTGCATTCCTTCCCATAATTTCTTAAGCTTGCTATTCTTCATCTCTAGCTTGACTAGGAACTCTGGATTAAAACTTGAAGGAAAACATGGCATGTGAAAATCTGGCCAAATTAGTACTCTAAGTTTTTCGGATATGTAGTTCATACTTCGCGGATTAACGCCAAGGCTGCTGATTCTTAAGAATTGAAGATTATACAATCTTTCAAAGGCTCTTTCACTTGTACATTTTATGTCCTCATAAGTCTCATCATTTATTCCTATGACGATGCTACTGTCCTGTAAAACGACCCAATGAAACATAAATAAAGATGGTTAGTTATTAAATAAATCTCTAATCTGTAGAGTGCATTCAGAGAGATACCAAAGTCACAACTTACTGCTTTATCATCACTCAATACTTCACCAATATCAGTTGTATCAGTCAAAAATTGAAATTTTCCAGGCTTGTTATCTGCTTGTTCTCGCACAATTGTTTTTCCCAGTTTGACTAGCAACGTAGCCATCTCTATTCTTCGCCAATCCATATTTATAGATATGAGAGATTTTTCCATATTAATAGATATGAGAGATTTTTTCATATTTATAGATATGAGAGATTTTTCAGCTAAGACACGAAGCCCATGTCTCACATCCGAAAAACATTTTGCTAGACAGCCTTCCACCATATCAACTTTTTCATAATTGAAAAAGCAGGCAATATGAAGAAATAAACGTTTATCTTCATCACATAAGGCATCATAACAAAACTTTAAAATGCTCACAATTTCTCCATCTCGGTCAAGGTGAGCCCTTAAGTTTGGTAGTGCCTCTGTCCAATCTTTCTCGGACATTCCCTGAAAATAGGATCCCATAACCCTTAACCCCAAGGGAAGACTATCTACAAGACTAATAACTTCACAAGCAAGCTCCTTAAAACCATCCTTGGGGTCTTTCTGACCAAAAGCGTACATGCAAAACATTTGTAGAGCTTCATTATATGATGGTAAATTCACCTTGTGGATATGGTTGATCCCACCTGCGTTTAAAACCTTTTGATCTTGTGTCGTGATGATAATCCGACTCCCAAGACCAAACCAACTAGCTTCTTTCGCCATTGCTTCCACTTGTACTGACCGATCCACACCATCACGGATGACAAGAACTTTCTTGTTTTTCAGCCTGTCTTTGGAAATTCCCAAATTTGGAATCTTGATACCCAACTCATTGGTTAGTTGAGACATGAAGTGTTTTTGTAAATCCAACTTCACATTGTAGTCATTTGAACAGGTATACTTTATTTTGATATTCTCCACAAACACACTCAGTTGGAAATCTCGGGAGTAGCGGTTGAGTATATATCTAGCAATGGTGGTCTTACCAATCCCAGGTGGGCCCAAGATCCCTATTATTCTCACCTCATCTGAATCTAGCTGTAACAATGGTCCCATATTTACCATCTGGGATTCCATCCCAACTAAGCTGTCAAAATCATTGGATGGTGCGGAAAGGTTCAGCTTGTTTGAAACATCATTGACAATATCTTCAATCATCTCTGCTTCATTCTTCCTGAACAACGAGATGATCAACAATTAAGTTATATTATTGGTTTATAGAAATTGAATTACATTTGGTTTAGTCTATTGTATATATTACACCCGGTTTGTTCCGGTTAGCTAAACAACTCAAGTGTATATAGTGACTCATTTGGTCACACGTTAATTTTAACAGAAAGTATTCATATTTTGTCTTCTTCCTTCTTCCATGATCTCATCCTTTCTCCATGTTTTCTTGAGGAAGAAGTCCCTTTTTCTGTTCATCTGAGTTACTAAAATGGTATCAGAGCGTTGAGCATAGCTCGACATCGTTTTCTCCTTTCGTTTTTGGCTCGATCGAGCTCCGTTTTGGGTTTTCTCCCTTTCGGTTTGGTTTGATTGTTCTCTGTCTTCTGGGTTTCGTTTCAGATCGTTGATTTGGTTACGATGGTGGTTAATCTACGTCGCAGTCATCGTTCCGGTCGTTTTACACGTGCTGGTAGCTCGAATCCTCCCCCTGGTAGCTCCGCTTCTGCTCCGGAAGCCGTTGAAGCTCCGAATCTCGGAGATTCATTTGCTCTCGCCGCCGTGATGAACCCTGACAACGTTCACTCTCCGCTGTTTCTCCATCACGCAGACCATCCAGGCTTGCAGATTGTTTCCGTACAGCTTGATGGATCTAACTACACTCAATGGTGTTCTGCCATGAAGATCGCTCTTGATGCGAAGAACAAGATTGCTTTTGTCGACGGTTCTCTTCCTCGTCCTGCTTTGGCTAATCCTCTGTTACGCATCTGGTCTCGCTGCAACAGTATGGTAAAGTCATGGTTACTTAACTCTGTTACTAAGCAGATCTACGGTAGTATCTTATCGTTTGATGATGCCACTGAGATTTGGGATGACTTGCACAATCGCTTTCACAAGACCAACTTGCCTCGCACCTTTCAGCTGATACAGCAGATCCAAGACCTTCATCAAGGCTCTATGGATCTTTCTAGTTACTACACAACCCTCAAAACCCTATGGGACAACCTTGATGGTGCTGAACCCTCTGAGATGTGCTTGTGTTGTAACACCTTTAACTGTGTCAGTCAGCGTTCTGCTAGGGCGAAGGTCGAGAGGGGACGCATCATAAAGTTCTTGTCTGGCTTGAATGAGAAGTACTCTATCATTCATAGTCAAATCATTATGAAGAAACCCTTACCTGATCTTTCTGAGATTTGCAACATCCTCGATCAAGATGACAGTCAGCGCCAGTTCAACTCTGTGATTGCTCCATCTGCGTTCCATGTTAGTCACGACACCACACACACTACAAGAAAACATAATCTTAACGAGGGCGGTTTTCCTCGCCAATTCGTCGTAAAAGAGGCTTTACGACGAATTAGCGAGGAAACGCGTTTGCTCGTTACACGTCTGTCGTAACACATATTTTCTCGCTAATTCGTCGTAACTTAGCGAGGAATATATTTCGTCGTAAAGACGAAGTAGGACGATTCGTCGTAAAGACCACGTCAATATTCCACGTAAGGACGTCGCTATAATACCTCGTAAATACCTCGAAAATAGTTCCTCGTAACCTACACGTAAATACCTTGAAAGTGTTTCCTCGCAAAATACACGTAACAACCAC